>NW_026061764.1:2174666-2485333 GCF_023897955.1 Schistocerca gregaria | reverse complement strand
GATGCACATCTGGAGACAATCTGTAATCTGTTTACAATCAGAGTGTTGATGAAACTCAGAAATTGCATCAGGATTGAATACAACAGTCACCATGCGCAATTTCCTCCGTGGGAGTAATGACTCAAACACTCTACGTTTTGATCGTTCCCACTAAGACCAGTAGTAGTTTCCGATGCACATCTGGAGGCATTCTGTAACCTGTGGACCTTCAGAGTGTTGATGAAACACAGATATGGTGTCGGGAGTGAATACAACAGTCACCATCCGCACTTTACTCCATGGGAGTATTTCTCAAACAGTCTACGCTTTGATCTTACCCTGGAAGACCAGTAGTACTTTCCGATGCACATCTGGAGGCATTCTGTAATCTGTGGACTATCAGAGCGTTGATGAAACACAGAAATTGCATCGGGACTGAGTACAACAGTCACCATTCGCATTTTCCGACATGGGAGTAATGTCTCAAACAGTCTACGCTATGATCATTCCCTGGAAGACCAGTAGTAGTTTCCGATGCACATCTGAGGGCAATCTGTAATCTGTGGACTATCAGACTGTTGATGAAACACAGAAATTGCATCGGGATTGAATACAACAGTCACCATGCGCACTTTCCTCCATGGGAGTAATGTCTCAAACAATCCACGCCTTGATCGTTCCCTGGAAGACCAGTAGTACTTTACGATGCACATCTGGAGGCATTCTGTAATCTGTGGACTATCAGAGTGTTGATGAAACACAGCAATTGCATCGGGACTGACTACAACAGTAATCATTCGCACTTTCCTCCATGGGAGTAATGTCTCAAACAGTCTACGCTTTGATCGATCCCTGGAAGACCACTAGTAGATTCCGATGCACATCTGGAGGCATTCTATAATCTGTGGTCTATCAGTCACCATGCGCACTCTCCTCCATGGGAGTAATGTCTCAAACAGTCTACGCTTTGATCGTTCCCTGGATGACCAGTAGTAGTATCCGATGCACATCTGGAGGCATTCTATAATCTGAGGACTAACAGAGTTTTGATGAAACACAGAAATTGCATAGGGATTGAATACAACAGTCACCATGTGCACTCTCCTTCATGGGAGTAATGTCTCAAACAGTCTACGCTTTGATCGTTCCCAGGAAGACCCGAAGTAGTTTCCGATGCACATCTGGAGGCATTCTGTAATCTGTGGACTATCAGAGTGTTGATGAAACACAGAAATTGGATAGGGATTGAATACAACAGTCACCATGTGCACTCTCCTTCATGGGAGTAATGTCTCAAACAGTCTACGATTTGATCGTTCCCAGGAAGACCCGAAGTAGTTTCCGATGCACATCTGGAGGCATCCTGTAATCTGTGGACTATCAGAGTGTTGATGAAACACAGAAAATGCATCGGGAATGAATACAACAGTCACCATGCGCACTTTCCTCCATAGGAGTAATGTCTCAAAGAGTTTACGCTTTGATCGTTCCCTGGAAGACCAGTAGTAGTTTCCGATGCACATCTGGTGGCATTCTGTAATCTGTGGACTATCAGAGTGTTGATGAAACACAAAAATTCCATCGGGACTGAATACAACAGCCACAATACTCACTTTCCTCCATGTGAGTAATGTCTCAAACAGTCTACGCTTTGATCGTTCGATGGAAGACCAGTAGTAGTTTCCGATGCACATCTGGAGGCAATCTGTAACCTGTAGACCTTCACAGTGTTGACGAAACACAGAAATTGCATCGGGATTAAATACAACATTCACCATGCGCACTTTCCTCCATGGGAGTAATGTCTGAAAGAGTCTACGCTTTGCTCGTTCCCTGGAAGACAGGTAGTAGTTTCCGATGCACATCTGAGGACAATCTGTAATCTGTGGCCTATCAGAGTGTTGATGAAACACAGAAATAGCATCGGGATTGAATACAACAGTCACCATGCGCACTTTCCTCCATGGGAGTAATGTCTCTAACACTCTACGCTTTGATCGTTCCCTGGACGACCAGTAGTAGTTTCCGATGCACATCTGGTGGCATTCTGTAATCTGTGAACTATCAGAGTGTTGATGAAAAACAGAAATTGCATCGGGATTGAATACAACAGTCACCATGCGCACTTTCCACCATGGGAGTAATGTCTCAAACACTCTACTCTTTGATCATTCCCACTAAGACCAGTAAGAGTTTCCGATGCACATCTGGTGGCATTCTGTAATCTGAGAACTATCAGAGCGTTGATGAAACACAGAAATTGCATCGGGATTGAATACCACAGTCACCATCCGAACTTTCCTCCATGGGAGTAATGTCTCAAACACTCTACGCTTTGATCGTTCCCACTAAGACCAGTAGTAGTTTCCGATGCACATCTGGTGGCATTCTGTAATCTGCGAACTATCAGAGAGTTGATGAAACACAGAAATTGCATCGGGATTGAATACAACAGTCACCATGCGCACTTTTCTCCATGGTAGTATTTCTCAAACAGTCTACGCTTTGATCGTTCCCTGGAAGACCAGTAGTAGTTTCCGATGCACATCTGGTGAAATTCTGTAATCTGTGAACTATCAGAGTGTTGATGAAACACAGAAATTGCATCGGGATTAAATAATACAGTCACCATCCGCACTTTCCTCCATGGGAGTAATGTCTCAAACACTCTACGCTTTGATCGTTCCCACTAAGACCAGTAGTAGTTTCCGATGCACATCTGGAGGCATTCTGTAACCTGTGGACCTTCAAAGTGTTGATGAAACTCAGATATTGCATCGGGAGTGAATACAACAGTCACCATCCGCACTTTCCTCCATGGGAGTATTTCACAAACAGTCTACGCTTTGATCGTTCCCAGGAAGACCAGTAGTAGTTTACGATGCACATCTGAGGACAATCTGTAATCTGTGGACTATCAGAGTGCTGATGAAACACAGAATTTGCATCGGGATTGAATACAACAGTCTCCATGCGTACTTTCCTCCATGGGAGTAATGTCTCAAACACTCTACGCTTTGATCGTTCACTACTAAGACCAGTAGTAGCTTCCGATGCACATCTGGTGGCATTATGTAATCTGCGAATTATCAGAGTGTTGATGAAACACAGAAATTGCATCGGGATTGAATACAACAGTCACCATGCGCACTTTCCTCCATGGGAGTATTTCTCAAACAGTCTACGCTTTGATCGTTCCGAGGAAGACCAGCAGTAGTATCCGATGCACATCTGGTGGCATTCTGTAATCTGTGAACTATCAGAGTGTTGATGAAACACAGAAATTGCATCGGGATTGAATAATACAGTCACCATCCGCACTTTCCTCCATGGGAGTAATGTCTCAAACACTCTACGCTTTGATCGTTCCCTGGAAGACCAGTAGTAGTTTCCGATGCACATCTGGAGCCATTCTGTAATCTGTGGACCTTCAAAGTGTTGATGAAACACAGAAATTGCATCGGGATTGAATACAACAGTCAAAATGCGCACTTTCCTGAATGGGAGTAATATCTCAAACAGTCTACGATTTGATCGTTCCCTGGAAGACCAGTAGTAGTTTACGTTGCACATCTGGAGGCATTCTGTAATCTGTGGACCTTCAAAGTGTTGATGAAACACAGAAATTGCATCGGTATTGAATACAACAGTCATCATGCGCACTTTCCTGAATGGGAGTAATATCTCAATCAGTCTACGCTTTGATCGTTCCCTGGAAGACCAGAAGTAGTTTCCGATGCACATCTGGAGGGATTCTGTAATCTGTGGACTATCAGAGTGTTCATGAAACACAGAAATTGCATAGGGATTGAATACAACAGTCACCATGGGCACTCTTCTTCATGTGAGTAAAGTCTCAGAGAGTCTACGCTTTGATCGTTCCCAGGAAGACCCGAAGTAGTTTCCGATGCACATCTGGAGGCATTCTATAATCTGTGGACTATCAGAGTGTTGATGAAACACAGAAAATGTATCGGGAATGAATACAACAGTCACCATGCGCACTTTCTTCCATAGGAGTAATGTCTCAAAGAGTTTACGCTTTGATCGTTCCCTGGAAGACCAGTATTAGTTTCCGATGCACATCTGGTGGCATTCTGTAATCTGTGGACTATCAGAGTGTTGATGAAACACACAAATTCTATCGGGGGTGAATACAACAGCCACAATACGCACTTTCCTCCATGGGAGTAATGTCTCAAACAGTCTACGCTTTGATCGTTCCCTGGAAGACCAGTAGTAGTTTCCGATGCACATCTGGAGGCAATCTGTAACCTGTGGACCTTCAATGTATTGACGAAACACAGAAATTGCATCGGGATTAAATACAACATTCACCATGCGCACTTTCCTCCATGGGAGTAATGTCTGAAAGAGTCTACGCTTTGATCGTTCCCTGGAAGACCAGTAGTAGTTTCCGATGCACATCTGGAGGCATTCTGTAATTTGTGGACCTTCAAAGCGTTGATGAAACACAGAAATTGCATCGGAACTGAATACAACAGTCACCATGCACACTTTCCTCCATGGGTGTAATGTGTCAAACAGTCTACGATTTGATCGTTCCCAGGAAGACCAGTAGTAGTTTCCGATGCACATCTGAGGACAATCTGTAATCTGTGGCCTATCAGAGTGTTGATGAAACACAGAAATTGCATCGGGATTGAATACAACAGTCACCATGCACACTTTCCTCCATGGGAGTAATGTCTCAAACACTCTACGCTTTGATCGTTCCCACTAAGACCAGTAGTAGTTTCCGATGCACATCTGGTATCATTCTGTAATCTGCGAACCATCAGAGTGTTGATGAAACACAGAAATTGCTTCGGGATTGAATACAACAGTCACCATGCGCACTTTCCTCCATGTGAGTATTTCTCAAACAGTCTACGCTTTGATCGTTCCCATTAAGACCAATAGTAGATTCCGATGCACATCTGGAGGCATTCTGTAACCTGTGGACCTTCAATGTGTTGATGAAACACAGATATGGCGTCGGGAGTGAATACAACAGTCACCATCCGCACTTTCCTCCATGGGAGTATTTCTCAAACAGTCTACGCTTTGATTGTTTCCAGGAAGACCTGTAGTAGTTTCCGATGCACTTCTGAGGACAATCTGTAATCTGTGGACTATCAGAGTGTTGATGAAACACAGAAATTGTCTCGGGATTGAATACAACAGTCACCATGCGCACTTTCATCCATGGGAGTAATGTCTCAAACACTCTACGTTTTGATCGTTCCCACTAAGACCAGTAGTAGTTTCCGATGCACATCTGGTGGCATTCTGTAATCTGCGAACTATCAGAGTGTTGATGAAACACAGAAATTGCATCGAGATTGAATACAACAGTCACCATGCACACTTTCCTCCATGGGAGTAATGTCTCAAACACTCTACGCTTTGATCGTTCCCACTAAGACCAGTAGTAGCTTCCGATGCACATCTGGGGGCATTCTGTAATCTGCGAACTATCAGGGTGTTGATGAAACACAGAAATTGCATCGGGATTGAATACAACAGTCACCATGCGCACTTTCCTCCATGGGAGTATTTCTCAAACAGGCGACGCTTTGATCGTTCCGAGGAAGACCAGCAGTAGGTTCCGATGCACATCTGGTGGCATTCTGTAATCTGTGAACTATCAGAGTGTTGATGAAACACAGAAATTGCATCGGAATTGAATAATACAGTCACCATCCGCACTTTCCTCCATGGGAGTAATGTCTCAAACACTCTACGTTTTGATCGTTCCCATTAAAACCAATAGAAGTTTCCGATGCACATCTGGAGGCATTCTGTAACCTGTGGACCTTAAAAGTGTTGATGAAACACAGATATTGCATAGGGAGTGAATACAACAGTCACCATCCGCACTTTCCTAAATGGGAGTAATGTCTCAAACGGTCTACGATGTGATCGTTCCCTGGAAGACCAGTAGTAGCTTCCGATGTACATCTGGAGGCATTCTGTAATCTGTGGACCTTCAAAGTGTTGATGAAACACAGAAATTGCATCGGCAGTGAATACAACAGTCACCATCAGCATTTTCCTCCATGGAAGTAATGTCTCAAACACTCTACGCTTTGATTGTTCCCATTAAGACCAGTAGTACTTTCCGATGCACAACTGGAGGCATTCTGTAATCTGTGGACTATCAGAGCGTTGAAGAAACACAGAAATTGCATCGGGACTGAGTACAACAGTCACCATTCGCATTTTCCTCCATGGGAGTAATGTCTCAAACAGTCTACGCTATGATCAATCCCTGGAAGACCAGTAGTAGTTTCCGATGCACATCTGAGGGTAATCTGTAATCTGTGGACTATCAGACTGTTGATGAAACACAGAAATTGCATCGGGATTGAATACAACAGTCACCATGCGCACTTTCCTGAATGGGAGTAATATCTCAATCAGTCTACGCTTTGATCGTTCCCTGGAAGACCAGAAGTAGTTTCCGATGCACTTCTGGAGGGTACTGTAATCTGTGGACTATCAGAGTGTTGATGAAACACAGAAATTGCATAGGGATTGAATACAACAGTCACCATGTGCACTCTTCTTCATGGGAGTAATGTCTCAAACAGTCTACGCTTTGATCGTTCCCAGGAAGACCCGAAGTAGTTTCAGATGCACATCTGGAGGCATTCTATAATCTGTGGACTATCAGAGTGTTGATGAAACACAGAAAATGTATCGGGAATGAATACAACAGTCACCATGCGAACTTTCCTCCATAGGAGTAATGTCTAAAAGAGTTTACGCTTTGATCGTTCCCTAGGAGACCAGTAGTAGTTTCCGATGCACATCTGGTGGCATTCTGTAATCTGTGGACTATCAGACTGTTGATGAAACACACAAATTCTATCGGGAGTGAATTCAACAGCCACAATACGCACTTTCCTCCATGGCAGTAATGTCTCAAACAGTCTACGCTTTGATCTTTCCCTGGAAGACCAGTAGTAGTTTCCGATGCACATCTGGAGGCAATCTGTAAAGTGTGGACCTTCAAAGTGTTGACGAAACACAGAAATTGCATCGGGATTAAATGCAACATTCACCATGCGCACTTTCCTCCATGGGAGTAATGTCTGAAAGAGTCTACGCTTTGCTCGTTCCCTGGAAGACCAGTAGTAGATTCCGATGCACATCTGGAGGCATTCTGTAATTTGTGGACTTTCAAAGCGTTGACGAAACACAGAAATTGCATCGGAACTGAATACAACAGTCACCATGCACACTTTCCTCCATGGGTGTAATGTCTCAAACAGTCTACGATTTGATCGTTCCCAGGAAGACCAGTAGTAGTTTCCGATGCACATCTGAGGACTATCTGTAATCTGTGGCCTATCAGAGTGTTGATGAAACACAGAAATTGCATCGGGATTGAATACAACAGTCACCATGCGCACTTTCCTCCATGGGAGTAATGTCTCAAACACTCTACGCTTTGATCGTTCCCACTAAGACCAGTAGTAGTTTCCATTGCACATCTGGTGGCATTCTGTAATCTGCGAACTATCAGAGTGTTGATGAAACACAGAAATTGCATCGGGATTGAATACCACAGTCACCATCCGAACTTTCCTCCATGGCATTAATGTCTCAAACACCCTACGGTTTGATCGTTCCCATTAAGACCAATAGTAGTTTCCGATGCACATCTGGAGGCATTCTGTAACCTGTGGACCTTCAAAGTGTTGATGAAACACAGATATTGCGTCGGGAGTGAATACAACAGTCACCATCCGCACTTTCCTCCATGGGAGTATTTCTCAAACAGTCTACGCTTTGATCGTTTCCAGGAAGACCAGTAGTAGTTTCCGATGCACATCTGAGGACAATCTGTAATCTGTGGACTATCAGGGTGTTGATGAAACACAGAAATTGCATCGGGATTGAATACAACAGTCACCATGCGCACTTTCCTCCACGGGAGTAATGTCTCAAACACTCTACGCTTTGATCGTTCCCACTAAGACCAGTAGTAGTTTCCGATGCACATCTGGTGGCATTCTGTAATCTGCGAACTATCAGAGTGTTGATGAAACACAGAAATTGCATCGGGATTGAATAGAACATTCACCTTGCGCACTTTCCTCCATGGGAGTATTTCTCAAACAGTCTACGCTTTGATCGTTCCCTGGAAGACCAGTAGTAGTTTCCGATGCACATCTGGTGGCATTCTGTAATCTGTGAACTATCAGACTGTTGATGAAACACAGAAATTGCGTCGGGATTGAATACCACAGTCACCATCCGCACTTTCCTCCATGGGAGTAATGTCTCAAACACTCTACGCTTTGATCGTTCCCATTAAGACCAATAGTAGTTTCCGATGCACATCTGGAGGCATTCTGTAACCTGTGGATCTTCAAAGTGTTGATGAAACACAGATATTGCTTTGAGAGTGAATACAACAGTCACCATCCGCACTTTGCTCCATGGGAGTAATGTCTCAAATAGTCTACGCTTTGATCGTTCCCTGGAAGACCAATAGTAGCATCCGATGCACATCTGGAGATATTCTGTAATCTGTGGACCTTCGAAATGTTGGTGAAACACAGAAATTGCATCGGGAGTGAATACAACAGTCACCATTCGCACTTTCCTCCATGGCAGTAATGTCTCAAACACTCTATGTTTTGATCGTTCCCATTAAGACCAGTAGTAGTTTCCGATGCACATCTGGAGGCATTCTGTAACCTGATGACCTTCAAAGTGTTGATGAATCTCAGAAATTGCATCGGGATTGAATACAACAGTCACCATGCACACTTTCCTCCATGGAAGTAATGTCTGAAACAGTCAACGCTTTGATCGTTCCCAGGAAGACCAGTAGTAGTTTCCGATGCACATCTGGAGGCAATCAGTATTCTGTAAACTATCAGAGTGTTGATGAAACACAGAAATTGCATCGGGTTTGAATACAACAGTCACCATTCGCACTTCCCTCCGTGGGAGTAATGTCTCAAACAGTCTACGCTTTGGTCGTTCTCTGGAAGACCAGTGGTAGTTTCCGATGCACATCTGGTGGCATTCTATATTCTGTGGACTATCAGAGTATTGATGAAACACAGAAATTGCATCGGGATTGAATGCAACAGTTACCATGCGCACATTCCTGAATGGGAGTAATGTCTCAAACAGTCTACGCTTTGATCCTTCCCAGGAAGACCAGTAGTAGTTCCCGATGCACATCTGGAGGCATTCTGTAATCTGTGGACTATCAGAGTGTTGATGAAACACAGAAAATGCATCGGGAAAGAATACAACAGTCACCATGCGCACTTTCCTCCATAGGAGTAATGTCTCAAAGTGTTTAGGCTTTGATCGTTTCCTGGAAGACCAGTAGTAGTGTCTGTTGCACATCTGGAGTCATTCTGTACTCTGTAGACCTTAAAAGTGTTGAAGAAACACAGAAATTGCATCGGGATTGAATACAACAGTCACCATCCTCACCTTCCTCAATGGGAGTAATGTCTGAAACAGTTTACGCTTTGATCGTTGACAGGAAGACCAGTAGTAGTTTCCGATGCACATCTGGAGACAATCTGTAATCTGTGGACTATCAGAGCGTTGATGAAACACAGAAATGGCATCGGGATTGAATACAACTGTCAACATCCTCACTTTCCTCCATGGGAGTAATGTTGAAACAGTCTACGCTTTGATCGTTCCCTGGAAGACCAGTAGTAGTTCCCGATGCACATCTGGAGGCAATCTGTAATCTGTGGGCTATCAGAGTGTTGATGAAACACAGAAAATGCATCGGGAATGAATACAACAGTCACCATGCGCACTTTCCTCCATAGGAGTAATGTCTCAAAGTGTTTACGCTTTGATCGTTCCCTGGAAGACCAGTAGTAGTTTCCGATACACATCTGGAGGCAATCTGTAATCTGTGGACTATCAGAATGTTGATGAAACACAGAAATTGCATCGGGATTGAATAGAACAGTCACCATCCGCACTTTCCTCCATGGCAGTAATGTCTGAAACAGTCTACGCTTTGATCGTTTCCTGGAAGAGCAGTAGTAGTGTCCGTTGCACATCTGGAGTCATTCTGTACTCTGTAGACCTTAAAGGTGTTGAAGAAACACAGAAATTGCATCGGGATTGAATACAACAGTCACCATCCGCACTTTCCTCCAATGGAGTTATAGTCTGAAACAGTCTACGCTTTGATCGTTGACAGGAAGACCAGTTGTAGTTTCCGATGCACATCTGGAGATAATTTGTAATCTGTGGACTATCAGAGTGTTGATGAAACACAGAAATTCCATCGGTATTGAATACAACAGTCAACATCCGCACTTTCCTAAATGGGGGTAATGTATGAAACAATCTACGCTTTGATCGTTCCCTGGAAGACCAGTAGTAGTTTCCGTTGCACATCTGGAGGCAATCTGTACTCTGTGGACCTTCAAGGTGTTGATGAAACACAGATATAGCATCGGGAGTGAATACAACAGTCACCATCCGCACTTTCCTCCATGGGAGAAATGTCTCAACCAGTCTACGCTTTGATTGTTCCCTGGAAGGCCAGTAGTAGTGTCCGCTGCACATCTGGAGGCATTATGGAATCTGTGGACTATCAGAGTGTTGATGAAACACAGAAATCGCATCGGGGTTGAATACAACATTCACCATGCGCACTTTCCTCCATGGGAGTAATGTCTCAAACAGTCTACGCTTTGATCGTGCCCAGGAAGACCAGTAGTAGTTCCCGATGCACATCTGTAGCCATTCTGTAATCTGTGGAGTAAAACACAGAAAATGCATCGCGAATGAATACAACAGTCACCATGCGCACTTTCCTCCATAGGTGTAATGTCTCAAAGTGTTTACGCTTTGATCGTTAACTGGAAGACCAGTAGTAGTTTCCGATGCACATCTGGAGGCATTCTGTAATCTGTGGACTATCAGAGTGTTGATGAAACACAGAAATTGCATCGGGATTGAATACAACAGTCACCATGCGCACTTTCCTCCATGGGAGTAATGTCTCAAACACTCTACGCTTTGATCGTTCCCACTAAGACCAGTAGTAGTTTCCGATGCACATCTGGTGGCATTCTGTAATCTGCGAACTATCAGAGTGTTGATGAAACACAGAAATTGCATCGGGATTGATTACAACAGTCACCTTGCGCACTTTCCTCCATGGGAGTATTTCTCAAACAGTCTACGCTTTGATCGTTCCCTGGAAGACCAGTAGTAGTTTCCGATGCACATCTGGTGGCATTCTGTAATCTGTGAACTATCAGAGTGTTGATGAAACACAGAAATTGCATCGGAATTGAATAATACAGTCACCATCCGCACTTTCCTCCATGGGAGTAATGTCTCAAACACTCTACGTTTTGATCGTTCCCATTAAAACCAATAGAAGTTTCCGATGCACATCTCGAGGCATTCTGTAACCTGTGGACCTTAAAAGTATTGATGAAACACAGATATTGCATAGGGAGTGAATACAACAGTCACCATCCGCACTTTCCTAAATGGGAGTAATGTCTCAAACGGTCTACGATGTGATCGTTCCCTGGAAGACCAGTAGTAGCTTCCGATGTACATCTGGAGGCATTCTGTAATCTGTGGACCTTCAAAGTGTTGATGAAACACAGAAATTGCATCGGCAGTGAATACAACAGTCACCATCAGCATTTTCCTCCATGGCAGTAATGTCTCAAACACTCTACGCTTTGATTGTTCCCATTAAGACCAGTAGTACTTTCCGATGCACAACTGGAGGCATTCTGTAATCTGTGGACTATCAGAGCGTTGAAGAAACACAGAAATTGCATCGGGACTGAGTACAACAGTCACCATTCGCATTTTCCTCCATGGGAGTAATGTCTCAAACAGTCTACGCTATGATCAATCCCTGGAAGACCAGTAGTAGTTTCCGATGCACATCTGAGGGTAATCTGTAATCTGTGGACTATCAGACTGTTGATGAAACACAGAAATTGCATCGGGATTGAATACAACAGTCACCATGCGCACTTTCCTGAATGGGAGTAATATCTCAATCAGTCTACGCTTTGATCGTTCCCTGGAAGACCAGAAGTAGTTTCCGATGCACTTCTGGAGGGTACTGTAATCTGTGGACTATCAGAGTGTTGATGAAACACAGAAATTGCATAGGGATTGAATACAACAGTCACCATGTGCACTCTTCTTCATGGGAGTAATGTCTCAAACAGTCTACGCTTTGATCGTTCCCAGGAAGACCCGAAGTAGTTTCAGATGCACATCTGGAGGCATTCTATAATCTGTGGACTATCAGAGTGTTGATGAAACACAGAAAATGTATCGGGAATGAATACAACAGTCACCATGCGAACTTTCCTCCATAGGAGTAATGTCTAAAAGAGTTTACGCTTTGATCGTTCCCTAGGAGACCAGTAGTAGTTTCCGATGCACATCTGGTGGCATTCTGTAATCTGTGGACTATCAGACTGTTGATGAAACACACAAATTCTATCGGGAGTGAATTCAACAGCCACAATACGCACTTTCCTCCATGGCAGTAATGTCTCAAACAGTCTACGCTTTGATCTTTCCCTGGAAGACCAGTAGTAGTTTCCGATGCACATCTGGAGGCAATCTGTAAAGTGTGGACCTTCAAAGTGTTGACGAAACACAGAAATTGCATCGGGATTAAATGCAACATTCACCATGCGCACTTTCCTCCATGGGAGTAATGTCTGAAAGAGTCTACGCTTTGCTCGTTCCCTGGAAGACCAGTAGTAGATTCCGATGCACATCTGGAGGCATTCTGTAATTTGTGGACTTTCAAAGCGTTGACGAAACACAGAAATTGCATCGGAACTGAATACAACAGTCACCATGCACACTTTCCTCCATGGGTGTAATGTCTCAAACAGTCTACGATTTGATCGTTCCCACTAAGACCAGTAGTAGTTTCCGATGCACATCTGGTGGCATTCTGTAATCTGCGAACTATCAGAGTGTTGATGAAACACAGAAATTGCATCGGGATTGAATACAACAGTCACCATGCGCACTTTCCTCCATGGGAGTAATGTCTCAAACACTCTACGCTTTGATCGTTCCCACTAAGACCAGTAGTAGTTTCCGATGCACATCTGGTGGCATTCTGTAATCTGCGAACTATCAGAGTGTTGATGAAACACAGAAATTGCATCGGGATTGAATAGAACATTCACCTTGCGCACTTTCCTCCATGGGAGTATTTCTCAAACAGTCTACGCTTTGATCGTTCCCTGGAAGACCAGTAGTAGTTTCCGATGCACATCTGGTGGCATTCTGTAATCTGTGAACTATCAGACTGTTGATGAAACACAGAAATTGCGTCGGGATTGAATACCACAGTCACCATCCGCACTTTCCTCCATGGGAGTAATGTCTCAAACACTCTACGCTTTGATCGTTCCCATTAAGACCAATAGTAGTTTCCGATGCACATCTGGAGGCATTCTGTAACCTGTGGATCTTCAAAGTGTTGATGAAACACAGATATTGCTTTGAGAGTGAATACAACAGTCACCATCCGCACTTTGCTCCATGGGAGTAATGTCTCAAATAGTCTACGCTTTGATCGTTCCCTGGAAGACCAATAGTAGCATCCGATGCACATCTGGAGATATTCTGTAATCTGTGGACCTTCGAAATGTTGGTGAAACACAGAAATTGCATCGGGAGTGAATACAACAGTCACCATTCGCACTTTCCTCCATGGCAGTAATGTCTCAAACACTCTATGTTTTGATCGTTCCCATTAAGACCAGTAGTAGTTTCCGATGCACATCTGGAGGCATTCTGTAACCTGATGACCTTCAAAGTGTTGATGAATCTCAGAAATTGCATCGGGATTGAATACAACAGTCACCATGCACACTTTCCTCCATGGAAGTAATGTCTGAAACAGTCAACGCTTTGATCGTTCCCAGGAAGACCAGTAGTAGTTTCCGATGCACATCTGGAGGCAATCAGTATTCTGTAAACTATCAGAGTGTTGATGAAACACAGAAATTGCATCGGGTTTGAATACAACAGTCACCATTCGCACTTCCCTCCGTGGGAGTAATGTCTCAAACAGTCTACGCTTTGGTCGTTCTCTGGAAGACCAGTGGTAGTTTCCGATGCACATCTGGTGGCATTCTATATTCTGTGGACTATCAGAGTATTGATGAAACACAGAAATTGCATCGGGATTGAATGCAACAGTTACCATGCGCACATTCCTGAATGGGAGTAATGTCTCAAACAGTCTACGCTTTGATCCTTCCCAGGAAGACCAGTAGTAGTTCCCGATGCACATCTGGAGGCATTCTGTAATCTGTGGACTATCAGAGTGTTGATGAAACACAGAAAATGCATCGGGAATGAATACAACAGTCACCATGCGCACTTTCCTCCATAGGAGTAATGTCTCAAAGTGTTTAGGCTTTGATCGTTTCCTGGAAGACCAGTAGTAGTGTCTGTTGCACATCTGGAGTCATTCTGTACTCTGTAGACCTTAAAAGTGTTGAAGAAACACAGAAATTGCATCGGGATTGAATACAACAGTCACCATCCTCACCTTCCTCAATGGGAGTAATGTCTGAAACAGTTTACGCTTTGATCGTTGACAGGAAGACCAGTAGTAGTTTCCGATGCACATCTGGAGACAATCTGTAATCTGTGGACTATCAGAGCGTTGATGAAACACAGAAATGGCATCGGGATTGAATACAACTGTCAACATCCTCACTTTCCTCCATGGGAGTAATGTTGAAACAGTCTACGCTTTGATCGTTCCCTGGAAGACCAGTAGTAGTTCCCGATGCACATCTGGAGGCAATCTGTAATCTGTGGGCTATCAGAGTGTTGATGAAACACAGAAAATGCATCGGGAATGAATACAACAGTCACCATGCGCACTTTCCTCCATAGGAGTAATGTCTCAAAGTGTTTACGCTTTGATCGTTCCCTGGAAGACCAGTAGTAGTTTCCGATACACATCTGGAGGCAATCTGTAATCTGTGGACTATCAGAATGTTGATGAAACACAGAAATTGCATCGGGATTGAATAGAACAGTCACCATCCGCACTTTCCTCCATGGCAGTAATGTCTGAAACAGTCTACGCTTTGATCGTTTCCTGGAAGAGCAGTAGTAGTGTCCGTTGCACATCTGGAGTCATTCTGTACTCTGTAGACCTTAAAGGTGTTGAAGAAACACAGAAATTGCATCGGGATTGAATACAACAGTCACCATCCGCACTTTCCTCCAATGGAGTTATAGTCTGAAACAGTCTACGCTTTGATCGTTGACAGGAAGACCAGTTGTAGTTTCCGATGCACATCTGGAGATAATTTGTAATCTGTGGACTATCAGAGTGTTGATGAAACACAGAAATTCCATCGGTATTGAATACAACAGTCAACATCCGCACTTTCCTAAATGGGGGTAATGTATGAAACAGTCTACGCTTTGATCGTTCCCTGGAAGACCAGTAGTAGTTTCCGTTGCACATCTGGAGGCAATCTGTACTCTGTGGACCTTCAAGGTGTTGATGAAACACAGATATAGCATCGGGAGTGAATACAACAGTCACCATCCGCACTTTCCTCCATGGGAGAAATGTCTCAACCAGTCTACGCTTTGATTGTTCCCTGGAAGGCCAGTAGTAGTGTCCGCTGCACATCTGGAGGCATTATGGAATCTGTGGACTATCAGAGTGTTGATGAAACACAGAAATCGCATCGGGGTTGAATACAACATTCACCATGCGCACTTTCCTCCATGGGAGTAATGTCTCAAACAGTCTACGCTTTGATCGTGCCCAGGAAGACCAGTAGTAGTTCCCGATGCACATCTGTAGCCATTCTGTAATCTGTGGACTAAAACACAGAAAATGCATCGCGAATGAATACAACAGTCACCATGCGCACTTTCCTCCATTGGTGTAATGTCTCAAAGTGTTTACGCTTTGATCGTTAACTGGAAGACCAGTAGTAGTTTCCGATGCACATCTGGAGGCATTCTGTAATCTGTGGACTATCAGAGTGTTGATGAAACACAGAAATTGCATCGGGATTGAATACAACAGTCACCATGCGCACTTTCCTCCATGGGAGTAATGTCTCAAACACTCTACGCTTTGATCGTTCCCACTAAGACCAGTAGTAGTTTCCGATGCACATCTGGTGGCATTCTGTAATCTGCGAACTATCAGAGTGTTGATGAAACACAGAAATTGCATCGGGATTGAATACAACAGTCACCTTGCGCACTTTCCTCCATGGGAGTATTTCTCAAACAGTCTACGCTTTGATCGTTCCCTGGAAGACCAGTAGTAGTTTCCGATGCACATCTGGTGGCATTCTGTAATCTGTGAACTATCAGAGTGTTGATGAAACACAGAAATAGCGTCGGGATTGAATACCACAGTCACCATCCGCACTTTCCTCCATGGGAGTAATGTCTCAAACACTCTACGCTTTGATCGTTCCCATTAAGACCAATAGTAGTTTCCGATGCACATCTGGAGGCATTCTGTAACCTGTGGATCTTCAAAGTGTTGATGAAACACAGATATTGCTTTGAGAGTGAATACAACAGTCACCATCCGCATTTTGCTCCATGGGAGTAATGTCTCAAATAGTCTACGCTTTGATCGTTCCATGGAAGACCAGTAGTAGCATCCGATGCACATCTGGAGATATTCTGTAATCTGTGGACCTTCGAAATGTTGGTGAAACACAGAAATTGCATCGGGAGTGAATACAACAGTCACCATTCGCACTTTCCTCCATGGCAGTAATGTCTCAAACACTCTATGTTTTGATCGTTCCCATTAAGACCAGTAGTAGTTTCCGGTGCAGATCTGGAGGCATTCTGTAACCTGATGACCTTCAAAGTGTTGATGAATCTCAGAAATTGCATCGGGATTGAATACAACAGTCACCATGCACACTTTCCTCCATGGAAGTAATGTCTGAAACAGTCAACGCTTTGATCGTTCCCAGGAAGACCAGTAGTAGTTTCCGATGCACATCTGGAGGCAATCAGTATTCTGTAAACTATCAGAGTGTTGATGAAACACAGAAATTGCATCGGGTTTGAATACAACAGTCACCATGCGCACTTTCCTCCATGGGAGTAATGTCTCAAACACTCTACGCTTTGATCGTTCCCACTAAGACCAGTAGTAGTTTCCGATGCACATCTGGTGGCATTCTGTAATCTGCGAACTATCAGAGTGTTGATGAAACACAGAAATTGCATCGGGATTGAATAGAACATTCACCTTGCGCACTTTCCTCCATGGGAGTATTTCTCAAACAGTCTACGCTTTGATCGTTCCCTGGAAGACCAGTAGTAGTTTCCGATGCACATCTGGTGGCATTCTGTAATCTGTGAACTATCAGGGTGTTGATGAAACACAGAAATTGCATCGGGATTGAATACAACAGTCACCATGCGCACTTTCCTCCATGGGAGTAATGTCTCAAACACTCTACGCTTTGATCGTTCCCACTAAGACCAGTAGTAGTTTCCGATGCACATCTGGTGGCATTCTGTAATCTGCGAACTATCAGAGTGTTGATGAAACACAGAAATTGCATCGGGATTGAATAGAACATTCACCTTGCGCACTTTCCTCCATGGGAGTATTTCTCAAACAGTCTACGCTTTGATCGTTCCCTGGAAGACCAGTAGTAGTTTCCGATGCACATCTGGTGGCATTCTGTAATCTGTGAACTATCAGACTGTTGATGAAACACAGAAATTGCGTCGGGATTGAATACCACAGTCACCATCCGCACTTTCCTCCATGGGAGTAATGTCTCAAACACTCTACGCTTTGATCGTTCCCATTAAGACCAATAGTAGTTTCCGATGCACATCTGGAGGCATTCTGTAACCTGTGGATCTTCAAAGTGTTGATGAAACACAGATATTGCTTTGAGAGTGAATACAACAGTCACCATCCGCACTTTGCTCCATGGGAGTAATGTCTCAAATAGTCTACGCTTTGATCGTTCCCTGGAAGACCAGTAGTAGCATCCGATGCACATCTGGAGATATTCTGTAATCTGTGGACCTTCGAAATGTTGGTGAAACACAGAAATTGCATCGGGAGTGAATACAACAGTCACCATTCGCACTTTCCTCCATGGCAGTAATGTCTCAAACACTCTATGTTTTGATCGTTCCCATTAAGACCAGTAGTAGTTTCCGATGCACATCTGGAGGCATTCTGTAACCTGATGACCTTCAAAGTGTTGATGAATCTCAGAAATTGCATCGGGATTGAATACAACAATCACCATGCACACTTTCCTCCATGGAAGTAATGTCTGAAACAGTCAACGCTTTGATCGTTCCCAGGAAGACCAGTAGTAGTTTCCGATGCACATCTGGAGGCAATCAGTATTCTGTAAACTATCAGAGTGTTGATGAAACACAGAAATTGCATCGGGTTTGAATACAACAGTCACCATTCGCACTTCCCTCCGTGGGAGTAATGTCTCAAACAGTCTACGCTTTGGTCGTTCTCTGGAAGACCAGTGGTAGTTTCCGATGCACATCTGGTGGCATTCTATATTCTGTGGACTATCAGAGTATTGATGAAACACAGAAATTGCATCGGGATTGAATGCAACAGTTACCATGCGCACATTCCTGAATGGGAGTAATGTCTCAAACAGTCTACGCTTTGATCCTTCCCAGGAAGACCAGTAGTAGTTCCCGATGCACATCTGGAGGCATTCTGTAATCTGTGGACTATCAGAGTGTTGATGAAACACAGAAAATGCATCGGGAATGAATACAACAGTCACCATGCGCACTTTCCTCCATAGGAGTAATGTCTCAAAGTGTTTAGGCTTTGATCGTTTCCTGGAAGACCAGTAGTAGTGTCTGTTGCACATCTGGAGTCATTCTGTACTCTGTAGACCTTAAAAGTGTTGAAGAAACACAGAAATTGCATCGGGATTGAATACAACAGTCACCATCCTCACCTTCCTCAATGGGAGTAATGTCTGAAACAGTTTACGCTTTGATCGTTGACAGGAAGACCAGTAGTAGTTTCCGATGCACATCTGGAGACAATCTGTAATCTGTGGACTATCAGAGCGTTGATGAATCACAGAAATTGCATCGGGATTGAATACAACTGTCAACATCCTCACTTTCCTCCATGGGAGTAATGTTGAAACAGTCTACGCTTTGATCGTTCCCTGGAAGACCAGTAGTAGTTCCCGATGCACATCTGGAGGCAATCTGTAATCTGTGGGCTATCAGAGTGTTGATGAAACACAGAAAATGCATCGGGAATGAATACAACAGTCACCATGCGCACTTTCCTCCATAGGAGTAATGTCTCAAAGTGTTTACGCTTTGATCGTTCCCTGGAAGACCAGTAGCAGTTTCCGATACACATCTGGAGGCAATCTGTAATCTGTGGACTATCAGAATGTTGATGAAACACAGAAATTGCATCGGGATTGAATAGAACAGTCACCATCCGCACTTTCCTCCATGGCAGTAATGTCTGAAACAGTCTACGCTTTGATCGTTTCCTGGAAGAGCAGTAGTAGTGTCCGTTGCACATCTGGAGTCATTCTGTACTCTGTAGACCTTAAAGGTGTTGAAGAAACACAGAAATTGCATCGGGATTGAATACAACAGTCACCATCCGCACTTTCCTCCAATGGAGTTATAGTCTGAAACAGTCTACGCTTTGATCGTTGACAGGAAGACCAGTTGTAGTTTCCGATGCACATCTGGAGATAATTTGTAATCTGTGGACTATCAGAGTGTTGATGAAACACAGAAATTGCATCGGTATTGAATACAACAGTCAACATCCGCACTTTCCTAAATGGGGGTAATGTATGAAACAGTCTACGCTTTGATCGTTCCCTGGAAGACCAGTAGTAGTTTCCGTTGCACATCTGGAGGCAATCTGTACTCTGTGGACCTTCAAGGTGTTGATGAAACACAGATATAGCATCGGGAGTGAATACAACAGTCACCATCCGCACTTTCCTCCATGGGAGAAATGTCTCAACCAGTCTACGCTTTGATTGTTCCCTGGAAGGCCAGTAGTAGTGTCCGCTGCACATCTTTAGGCATTATGGAATCTGTGGACTATCAGAGTGTTGATGAAACACAGAAATCGCATCGGGGTTGAATACAACATTCACCATGCGCACTTTCCTCCATGGGAGTAATGTCTCAAACAGTCTACGCTTTGATCGTGCCCAGGAAGACCAGTAGTAGTTCCCGATGCCCATCTGTAGCCATTCTGTAATCTGTGGACTAAGACACAGAAAATGCATCGCGAATGAATACAACAGTCACCATGCGCACTTTCCTCCATAGGTGTAATGTCTCAAAGTGTTTACGCTTTGATCGTTAACTGGAAGACCAGTAGTAGTTTCCGATGCACATCTGGAGGCATTCTGTAATCTGTGGACTATCAGAGTGTTGATGAAACACAGAAATTGCATCGGGATTGAATACAACAGTCACCATGCGCACTTTCCTCCATGGGAGTAATGTCTCAAACACTCTACGCTTTGATCGTTCCCACTAAGACCAGTAGTAGTTTCCGATGCACATCTGGTGGCATTCTGTAATCTGCGAACTATCAGAGTGTTGATGAAACACAGAAATTGCATCGGGATTGAATACAACAGTCACCTTGCGCACTTTCCTCCATGGGAGTATTTCTCAAACAGTCTACGCTTTGATCGTTCCCTGGAAGACCAGTAGTAGTTTCCGATGCACATCTGGTGGCATTCTGTAATCTGTGAACTATCAGAGTGTTGATGAAACACAGAAATAGCGTCGGGATTGAATACCACAGTCACCATCCGCACTTTCCTCCATGGGAGTAATGTCTCAAACACTCTACGCTTTGATCGTTCCCATTAAGACCAATAGTAGTTTCCGATGCACATCTGGAGGCATTCTGTAACCTGTGGATCTTCAAAGTGTTGATGAAACACAGATATTGCTTTGAGAGTGAATACAACAGTCACCATCCGCACTTTGCTCCATGGGAGTAATGTCTCAAATAGTCTACGCTTTGATCGTTCCATGGAAGACCAGTAGTAGCATCCGATGCACATCTGGAGATATTCTGTAATCTGTGGACCTTCGAAATGTTGGTGAAACACAGAAATTGCATCGGGAGTGAATACAACAGTCACCATTCGCACTTTCCTCCATGGCAGTAATGTCTCAAACACTCTATGTTTTGATCGTTCCCATTAAGACCAGTAGTAGTTTCCGGTGCAGATCTGGAGGCATTCTGTAACCTGATGACCTTCAAAGTGTTGATGAATCTCAGAAATTGCATCGGGATTGAATACAACAGTCACCATGCACACTTTCCTCCATGGAAGTAATGTCTGAAACAGTCAACGCTTTGATCGTTCCCAGGAAGACCAGTAGTAGTTTCCGATGCACATCTGGAGGCAATCAGTATTCTGTAAACTATCAGAGTGTTGATGAAACACAGAAATTGCTTCGGGTTTGAATACAACAGTCACCATTCGCACTTCCCTCCGTGGGAGTAATGTCTCAAACAGTCTACGCTTTGGTCGTTCTCTGGAAGACCAGTGGTAGTTTCCGATGCACATCTGGTGACATTCTATATTCTGTGGACTATCAGAGTATTGATGAAACACAGAAATCGCATCGGGATTGAATGCAACAGTTACCATGCGCACATTCCTGAATGGGAGTAATGTCTCAAAAAGTCTACGCTTTGATCGTTCCCTGAAAGACCAGAAGGAGTTTCCGATGCACATCTGGTGGCATTCTGTAATCTGTGGACTATCAGAGTGTTGATGAAACACAGAAATTGCATCGGGATTGAATACAACAGTCAACATGTACACTTTCCTTCATGGGAGTAATGTCTCAAACAGTCTACGCTTTGATCCTTCCCAGGAAGACCAGTAGTAGTTCCCGATGCACATCTGGAGGCATTCTGTAATCTGTGGACTATCAGAGTGTTGATGAAACACAGAAAATGCATCGGGAATGAATACAACAGTCACCATGCGCACTTTCCTCCATAGGAGTAATGTCTCAAAGTGTTTAGGCTTTGATCGTTCCCTGGAAGACCAGTAGTAGTTTCCGATACACATCTGGAGGCATTCTGTAATCTGTGGACTATCAGAGTGTTGATGAAACACAGAAATTGCATCGGTATTGAATACAACAGTCAACATCCGCACTTTCCTCCATGGGAGTAATGTTGAAACAGTCTACGCTTTGATCGTTCCCTGGAAGACCAGTAGTAGTTTCCGTTGCACATCTGGAGGTAATCTGTACTTTGTGGACCTTCAAGGTGTTGATGAAACACAGATATAGCATCGGGAGTGAATACAACAGTCACCATCCGCACTTTCCTCCATGGGAGAAATGTCTCAACCAGTCTACGCTTTGATTGTTCCTGGAAGGCCAGTAGCAGTGTCCGCTGCACATCTGGAGGCATTCTGGAATCTGTGGACTATCAGAGTGTTGATGAAACACAGAAATTGCATCGGGATTGAATACAACAGTCACCATCCGCACTTTCCTCCATGGGAGTAATGTCTCAAACAGTCTACTCTTTGATCGTTCCCAGAAAGACCAGTAGTAGTTTTCGATGCACATCTGGAGGCAATCTGTATTCTGTGGACTATCAGATTGTTGATGAAACACAGAAATTGCATAAGGATGAATACAATAGTCACCATGCGCACTTTCCTCCATGGGAGTAATGTCTCAAACGGTAAACGCTTTGATCATTCCCTGGAAGACCAGTATTACTTTCCCTTGCACATCTGGAGGCATCCATTAATCTGTGGACTATCAGAATTTTGATGAAACACAGAAATTGCATCGGGATTGAATATAACAGTCACCATCCGCACTTTCCTCCATGGCAGTAATGTCTGAAACAGTCTACGCTTTGATCGTTTCCTGGAAGACCAGTAGTAGTGTCCGTTGCACATCTGGAGTCATTCTGTACTCTGTAGACCTAAAAGGTGTTGAAGAAACACAGAAAATGCATCGGGATTGAATACAACAGTCACCATCCGCACTTTCCTCCATGGGAGTTATTGTCTGAAACAGACTACGATTTGATCGTTGACAGGAAGACCAGTAGTAGTTTCTGATGCACATCTGGAGATAATCTGTAATCTGTGCACTATCAGAGTGTTGATGAAACACAGAAATTGCATCGGTATTGAATACAACAGTCAACATCCGCCCTTTCCTCCATGGGAGTAATGTATGAAACAGTCTACGCTTTGATCGTTCCATGGAAGACCAGTACTAGTTTCCGTTGCACATCTGGAGGCATTCTGTACTCTGTGGACCTTCAAAGTGTTGATGAAACACAGATATTGCATCGGGAGTGAATACAACTGTCACCATCCGCACTTTCCTCCATGGGAGTAATGTCTGAAACAGTCTACGCTTTGATCGTTCCTGGAAGACCAGTAGTAGTTTCCGATGCACATCTGGAGGCAATCTGTAATCTGTGGACTATCTGACTGTTGATGAAACACAGAAATTGCATCGTGATTGAATACAACAGTCACCATTTGCACTTTCCTCCATGGGAGTAGTGTCCCAAACAGTCTACGCTTTGATCGTTCACTGGAAGACCAGTGGTAGTTTCCGATGTACATCTGGAGGCATTCTGTAATCTGTGGACTATCAGAGTATTAATGATACACAGAAATTTCATCGGGATTCAATACAACAGTCACCATGCGCACTTTCCTCCACATGAGAAATGTCTCAAACAAGTCTACGCTTTGATCGTTCCCTGGAAGGCCAGTAGCAGTTTCCGCTGCACATCTGGAGGCATTCTGTAATCTGTGGACTCTCAGAGTGTTGATGAATCACAGAAATTGCATCAGGGTTGAATACAACAGTCACCATTCCCACTTTCCTCCATGGGAGTAATGTCTCAAACAGTCTACGCTTCGATCGTTCCCTGGAAGACCAGTGGTAGTTTCCGATGCGCATCTGGAGGCATTCTGTAATCTGTGGACTATCAGAGTGTCGATGAAACACAGATAATGCATCGGGAATGAATACAACAGTCACCATGCGCACTTTCCTCCATGGGAGTAATGTCTCAAACAGTCTACGCTTTGATCGATCCCAGGAAGACCAGTAGTAGTTACCGATGCACATCTGGAGGCATTCTGTAATCTGTGGACTATCAGAGTGTTGATGAAACACAGAGAATGCATCGGGAATGAATACAACAGTCTTCATGCGCACTTTCCTCCATAGGAGTAATGTCTCAAAGTGTTTACGCTTTGATCGTTCCCTGGAAGACCAGCAGTAGTTTCCGA
Source organism: Schistocerca gregaria (assembly GCF_023897955.1). Lineage (NCBI taxonomy): Eukaryota > Metazoa > Arthropoda > Insecta > Orthoptera > Acrididae > Schistocerca > Schistocerca gregaria. The sequence goes on along the minus strand of NW_026061764.1, from coordinate 2,460,983 downwards.
TGCACATCTGGAGGCACTCTGTAATCTGTGGACTATCAGAGTGTTGATGAAACACAGAAATTGCATCGGGATTGAATACAACAGTCACCATCCGCACTTTCCTCCATGGGAGTAATGTCTCAAACAGTCTACGCTTTGATCGTTCCCAATAAGACGAGTAGTTGTTTCCAATGCACATCAGGAGGCAATCAGAAATCTGTGGACTATCAGAGTATTGACGAAACACAGAAATTGCATCGGGATTGAATACAACAGTCACCATGCGCACTTCCCTCCACGTGAGAAATGTCTCAACCAGTCTACGCTTTGATTGTTCCCTGGAAGGCCAGTAACAGTTTCCGCTGCACATCTGGAGGCATTCTGGAATCTGTGGACTATCAGACTGTTGATGAAACACAGAAATTACATCGGGGTTGAATACAACAGCCACCATGCGCACTTTCCTCCATGGGATTAATGTCTCAAACAGTCTACGCTTTGATCGTTCCCAGGAAGACCAGTAATAGTTCCCGATGCACATCTGGAGCCATTCTGTAATCTGTGGACTATCAGAGTGTTGATGAAACACATAAAATGCATCGGGAATGAATACAACAGTCACCATGCGCACTTTCCTCCATAGGAGTAATGTCTCAAAGTGTTTACGCTTTGATCGTTCCCTGGAAGACCAGTAGTAGTTTCCGATGCACATCTGGAGATAATCTGTAATCTGTGCACTATCAGAGTGTTGATGAAACACAGAAATTGCATCGGTATTGAATACAACAGTCAACATCCGCCCTTTCCTCCATGGGAGTAATGTATGAAACAGTCTACGCTTTGATCGTTCCATGGAAGACCAGTACTAGTTTCCGTTGCACATCTGGAGGCATTCTGTACTCTGTGGACCTTCAAAGTGTTGATGAAACACAGATATTGCATCGGGAGTGAATACAACTGTCACCATCCGCACTTTCCTCCATGGGAGTAATGTCTGAAACAGTCTACGCTTTGATCGTTCCTGGAAGACCAGTAGTAGTTTCCGATGCACATCTGGAGGCAATCTGTAATCTGTGGACTATCTGACTGTTGATGAAACACAGAAATTGCATCGTGATTGAATACAACAGTCACCATGTGCACTTTCCTCCATGGGAGTAGTGTCCCAAACAGTCTACGCTTTGATCGTTCACTGGAAGACCAGTGGTAGTTTCCGATGTACATCTGGAGGCATTCTGTAATCTGTGGACTATCAGAGTATTAATGATACACAGAAATTTCATCGGGATTCAATACAACAGTCACCATGCGCACTTTCCTCCACATGAGAAATGTCTCAAACAAGTCTACGCTTTGATCGTTCCCTGGAAGACCAGTAGCAGTTTCCGCTGCACATCTGGAGGCATTCTGTAATCTGTGGACTCTCAGAGTGTTGATGAAACACAGAAATTGCATCAGGGTTGAATACAACAGTCACCATTCGCACTTTCCTCCATGGGAGTAATGTCTCAAACAGTCTACGCTTCGATCGTTCCCTGGAAGACCAGTGGTAGTTTCCGATGCACATCTGGAGGCATTCTGTAATCTGTGGACTATCAGAGTGTTGATGAAACACAGAAAATGCATCGGGAATGAATACAACAGTCTTCATGCGCACTTTCCTCCATAGGAGTAATGTCTCAAAGTGTTTACGCTTTGATCGTTCCCTGGAAGACCAGCAGTAGTTTCCGATGCACATCTGGAGGCACTCTGTAATCTGTGGACTATCAGAGTGTTGATGAAACACAGAAATTGCATCGGGATTGAATACAACAGTCACCATCCGCACTTTCCTCCATGGGAGTAATGTCTCAAACAGTCTACGCTCTGATCGTTCCCAATAAGACGAGTAGTAGTTTCCAATGCACATCTGGAGGCAATCAGAAATCTGTGGACTATCAGAGTATTGACGAAACACAGAAATTGCATCGGGATTGAATACAACAGTCACCATGCGCACTTCCCTCCACGTGAGAAATGTCTCAACCAGTCTACGCTTTGATTGTTCCCTGGAAGGCCAGTAGCAGTTTCCGCTGCACATCTGGAGGCATTCTGGAATCTGTGGACTATCAGACTGTTGATGAAACACAGAAATTACATCGGGGTTGAATACAACAGCCACCATGCGCACTTTCCTCCATGGGATTAATGTCTCAAACAGTCTACGCTTTGATCGTTCCCAGGAAGACCAGTAATAGTTCCCGATCCACATCTGGAGCCATTCTGTAATCTGTGGACTATCAGAGTGTTGATGAAACACATAAAATGCATCGGGAATGAATACAACAGTCACCATGCGCACTTTCCTCCATAGGAGTAATGTCTCAAAGTGTTTACGCTTTGATCGTTCCCTGGAAGACCAGTAGTAGTTTCCGATGCACATCTGGAGGCATTCTGTAATCTGTGGACTATCAAAGTGTTGATGAAACACAGAAATTGCATCGGGATTGAATACAACAGTCACTTTCCGCACTTTCCTCCATGGGAGTAATGTCTCAAACAGTCTACTCTTTGATCGTTCCCAGGAAGACCAGTAGTAGTTCCCGATGCACATCTGGAGCCATTCTGTAATCTGTGGACTATCAGAGTGTTGATGAAACACAGAAATTGCATCGGGGTTGAATACAACAGTCACCATGCGCACTTTCGTCCATGGGAGTAATGTCTCAAACTGTCTACGCTTTGATCGTTCCCTGGAAGACCAGTGGTAGTTTCCGATGCACATCTGGAGGCATTCAGTAATCTGTGGACTATCAGAGTATTGATGAAACACAGAAATTGCATCGGGATTGAATACAACAGTCACCATGCGCACTTTCCTGAATGGGAGTAATGTCTCAAACAGTCTACGCTTTGATCGTTCCATGGAAGACCAGTACTATTTTCCGTTGCACATCTGGAGGCATTCTGTACTCTGTGGACCTTCAAAGTGTTGATGAAACACAGATATTGCATCGGGAGTGAATACAACTGTCACCATCCGCACTTTCCTCCATGGGAGTAATGTCTGAAACAGTCTACGCTTTGATCGTTCCTGGAAGACCAGTAGTAGTTTCCGATGCACATCTGGAGGCAATCTGTAATCTGTGGACTATCTGACTGTTGATGAAACACAGAAATTGCATCGTGATTGAATACAACAGTCACCATGTGCACTTTCCTCCATGGGAGTAGTGTCCCAAACAGTCTACGCTTTGATCGTTCACTGGAAGACCAGTGGTAGTTTCCGATGTACATCTGGAGGCATTCTGTGATCTGTGGACTATCAGAGTATTAATGATACACAGAAATTTCATCGGGATTCAATACAACAGTCACCATGCGCACTTACCTCCACATGAGAAATATCTCAAACAAGTCTACGCTTTGATCGTTCCCTGGAAGGCCAGTAGCAGTTTCCGCTGCACATCTGGAGGCATTCTGTAATCTGTGGACTATCAGAGTGTTGATGAAACACAGAAATTGCATCAGGGTTGAATACAACAGTCACCATTCGCACTTTCCTCCATGGGAGTAATGTCTCAAACAGTCTACGCTTCGATCGTTCCCTGGAAGACCAGTGGTAGTTTCCGATGCACATCTGGAGGCATTCTGTAATCTGTGGACTATCAGAGTGTCGATGAAACACAGATAATGCATCGGGAATGAATACAACAGTCACCATGCGCACTTTCCTCCATGGGAGTAATGTCTCAAACAGTCTACGCTTTGATCGTTCCCAGTAAGACGAGTAGTAGTTTCCAATGCACATCTGGAGGCAATCAGAAATCTGTGGACTATCAGAGTATTGACGAAACACAGAAATTGCATCGGGATTGAATACAACAGTCACCATGCGCACTTCCCTCCACGTGAGAAATGTCTCAACCAGTCTACGCTTTGATTGTTCCCTGGAAGGCCAGTAGCAGTTTCCGCTGCACATCTGGAGGCATTCTGGAATCTGTGGACTATCAGACTGTTGATGAAACACAGAAATTACATCGGGGTTGAATACAACAGCCACCATGCGCACTTTCCTCCATGGGATTAATGTCTCAAACAGTCTACGCTTTGATCGTTCCCAGGAAGACCAGTAATAGTTCCCGATGCACATCTGGAGCCATTCTGTAATCTGTGGACTATCAGAGTGTTGATGAAACACATAAAATGCATCGGGAATGAATACAACAGTCACCATGCGCACTTTCCTCCATAGGAGTAATGTCTCAAAGTGTTTACGCTTTGATCGTTCCCTGGAAGACCAGTAGTAGTTTCCGATGCACATCTGGAGGCATTCTGTAATCTGTGGACTATCAGAGTGTTGATGAAACACAGAAATTGCATCGGTATTGAATACAACAGTCAACATCCGCACTTTCCTCCATGGGAGTAATGTTGAAACAGTCTACGCTTTGATCGTTCCCTGGAAGACCAGTAGTAGTTTCCGTTGCACATCTGGAGGTAATCTGTACTCTGTGGACCTTCAAGGTGTTGATGAAACACAGATATAGCATCGGGAGTGAATACAACAGTCACCATCCGCACTTTCCTCCATGGGAGAAATGTCTCAACAAGTCTACGCTTTGATTGTTCCCTGGAAGGCCAGTAGCAGTGCCCGCTGCACATCTGGAGGCATTCTGGAATCTGTGGACTATCAGAGTGTTGATGAAACACAGAAATCGCATCGGGGTTGAATACAACATTCACCATGCGCACTTTCCTCCATGGGAGTAATGTCTCAAACAGTCTACGCTTTGATCGTGCCCAGGAAGACCAGTAGTAGTTCCCGATGCACATCTGTAGCCATTCTGTAATCTGTGGACTAAAACACAGAAAATGCATCGGGAATGAATACAAGAGTCACCATGCGCACTTTCCTCCATAGGTGTAATGTCTCAAAGTTTTTACGCTTTGATCGTTAACTGGAAGACCAGTAGTAGTTTCCGATGCACATCTGGAGGCATTCTGTAATCTGTGGACTATCAGAGTGTTGATGAAACACAGAAATTGCATCGGGATTGAATACAACAGTCACCATCCGCACTTTCCTCCATGGGAGTAATGTCTCAAACAGTCTACTCTTTGATCGTTCCCAGAAAGACCAGTAGTAGTTTTCGATGCACATCTGGAGGCAATCTGTATTCTGTGGACTATCAGATTGTTGATGAAACACAGAAATTGCATAAGGATGAATACAATTGTCACCATGCGCACTTTCCTCCATGGGAGTAATGTCTCAAACGGTAAACGCTTTGATCATTCCCTGGAAGACCAGTATTACTTTCCCTTGCACATCTGGAGGCATTCATTAATCTGTGGACTATCAGAATGTTGATGAAACACAGAAATTGCATCGGGATTGAATATAACAGTCACCATCCGCACTTTCCTCCATGGCAGTAATGTCTGAAACAGTCTACGCTTTGATCGTTTCCTGGAAGACCAGTAGTAGTGTCCGTTGCACATCTGGAGTCATTCTGTACTCTGTAGACCTTAAAGGTGTTGAAGAAACACAGAAAATGCATCGGGATTGAATACAACAGTCACCATCCGCACTTTCCTCCATGGGAGTTATTGTCTGAAACAGACTACGATTTGATCGTTGACAGGAAGACCAGTAGTAGTTTCTGATGCACATCTGGAGATAATCTATAATCTGTGCACTATCAGAGTGTTGATGAAACACAGAAATTGCATCGGTATTGAATACAACAGTCAACATCCGCCCTTTCCTCCATGGGAGTAATGTATGAAACAGTCTACGCTTTGATCGTTCCATGGAAGACCAGTACTAGTTTCCGTTGCACATCTGGAGGCATTCTGTACTCTGTGGACCTTCAAAGTGTTGATGAAACACAGATATTGCATCGGGAGTGAATACAACTGTCACCATCCGCACTTTCCTTCATGGGAGTAATGTCTGAAACAGTCTACGCTTTGATCGTTCCTGGAAGACCAGTAGTAGTTTCCGATGCACATCTGGAGGCAATCTGTAATCTGTGGACTATCTGACTGTTGATGAAACACAGAAATTGCATCGTGATTGAATACAACAGTCACCATGTGCACTTTCCTCCATGGGAGTAGTGTCCCAAACAGTCTACGCTTTGATCGTTCACTGGAAGACCAGTGGTAGTTTCCGATGTACATCTGGAGGCATTCTGTAATCTGTGGACTATCAGAGTATTAATGATACACAGAAATTTCATCGGGATTCAATACAACAGTCACCATGCGCACTTTCCTCCACATGAGAAATGTCTCAAACAAGTCTACGCTTTGATCGTTCCCTGGAAGGCCAGTAGCAGTTTCCGCTGCACATCTGGAGGCATTCTGTAATCTGTGGACTATCAGAGTGTTGATGAAACACAGAAATTGCATCAGGGTTGAATACAACAGTCACCATTCGCACTTTCCTCCATGGGAGTAATGTCTCAAACAGTCTACGCTTCGATCGTTCCCTGGAAGACCAGTGGTAGTTTCCGATGCACATCTGGAGGCATTCTGTAATCTGTGGACTATCAGAGTGTCGATGAAACACAGATAATGCATCGGGAATGAATACAACAGTCACCATGCGCACTTTCCTCCATGGGAGTAATGTCTCAAACAGTCTACGCTTTGATCGATCCCAGGAAGACCAGTAGTAGTTACCGATGCACATCTGGAGGCATTCTGTAATCTGTGGACAATCAGAGTGTTGATGAAACACAGAAAATGCATCGGGAATGAATACAACAGTCTTCATGCGCACTTTCCTCCATAGGAGTAATGTCTCAAAGTGTTTACGCTTTGATCGTTCCCTGGAAGACCAGCAGTAGTTTCCGATGCACATCTGGAGGCACTCTGTAATCTGTGGACTATCAGAGTGTTGATGAAACACAGAAATTGCATCGGGATTGAATACAACAGTCACCATCCGCACTTTCCTCCATGGGAGTAATGTCTCAAACAGTCTACGCTTTGATCGTTCCCAATAAGACGAGTAGTAGTTTCCAATGCACATCAGGAGGCAATCAGAAATCTGTGGACTATCAGAGTATTGACGAAACACAGAAATTGCATCGGGATTGAATACAACAGTCACCATGCGCACTTCCCTCCACGTGAGAAATGTCTCAACCAGTCTACGCTTTGATTGTTCCCTGGAAGGCCAGTAGCAGTTTCCGCTGCACATCTGGAGGCATTCTGGAATCTGTGGACTATCAGACTGTTGATGAAACACAGAAATTACATCGGGGTTGAATACAACAGCCACCATGCGCACTTTCCTCCATGGGATTAATGTCTCAAACAGTCTACGCTTTGATCGTTCCCTGGAAGGCCAGTAGCAGTTTCCGCTGCACATCTGGAGGCATTCTGTAATCTGTGGACTCTCAGAGTGTTGATGAAACACAGAAATTGCATCAGGGTTGAATACAACAGTCACCATTCGCACTTTCCTCCATGGGAGTAATGTCTCAAACAGTCTACGCTTCGATCGTTCCCTGGAAGACCAGTGGTAGTTTCCGATGCACATCTGGAGGCATTCTGTAATCTGTGGACTATCAGAGTGTCGATGAAACACAGATAATGCATCGGGAATGAATACAACAGTCACCATGCGCACTTTCCTCCATGGGAGTAATGTCTCAAACAGTCTACGCTTTGATCGATCCCAGGAAGACCAGTAGTAGTTACCGATGCACATCTGGAGGCATTCTGTAATCTGTGGACTATCAGAGTGTTGATGAAACACAGAAAATGCATCGGGAATGAATACAACAGTCTTCATGCGCACTTTCCTCCATAGGAGTAATGTCTCAAAGTGTTTACGCTTTGATCGTTCCCTGGAAGACCAGCAGTAGTTTCCGATGCACATCTGGAGGCACTCTGTAATCTGTGGACTATCAGAGTGTTGATGAAACACAGAAATTGCATCGGGATTGAATACAACAGTCACCATCCGCACTTTCCTCCATGGGAGTAATGTCTCAAACAGTCTACGCTTTGATCGTTCCCAATAAGACGAGTAGTAGTTTCCAATGCACATCAGGAGGCAATCAGAAATCTGTGGACTATCAGAGTATTGACGAAACACAGAAATTGCATCGGGATTGAATACAACAGTCACCATGCGCACTTCCCTCCACGTGAGAAATGTCTCAACCAGTCTACGCTTTGATTGTTCCCTGGAAGGCCAGTAGCAGTTTCCGCTGCACATCTGGAGGCATTCTGGAATCTGTGGACTATCAGACTGTTGATGAAACACAGAAATTACATCGGGGTTGAATACAACAGCCACCATGCGCACTTTCCTCCATGGGATTAATGTCTCAAACAGTCTACGCTTTGATCGTTCCCAGGAAGACCAGTGATAGTTCCCGATGCACATCTGGAGCCATTCTGTAATCTGTGGACTATCAGAGTGTTGATGAAACACATAAAATGCATCGGGAATGAATACAACAGTCACCATGCGCACTTTCCTCCATAGGAGTAATGTCTCAAAGTGTTTACGCTTTGATCGTTCCCTGGAAGACCAGTAGTAGTTTCCGATGCACATCTGGAGATAATCTGTAATCTGTGCACTATCAGAGTGTTGATGAAACACAGAAATTGCATCGGTATTGAATACAACAGTCAACATCCGCCCTTTCCTCCATGGGAGTAATGTATGAAACAGTCTACGCTTTGATCGTTCCATGGAAGACCAGTACTAGTTTCCGTTGCACATCTGGAGGCATTCTGTACTCTGTGGACCTTCAAAGTGTTGATGAAACACAGATATTGCATCGGGAGTGAATACAACTGTCACCATCCGCACTTTCCTCCATGGGAGTAATGTCTGAAACAGTCTACGCTTTGATCGTTCCTGGAAGACCAGTAGTAGTTTCCGATGCACATCTGGAGGCAATCTGTAATCTGTGGACTATCTGACTGTTGATGAAACACAGAAATTGCATCGTGATTGAATACAACAGTCACCATGTGCACTTTCCTCCATGGGAGTAGTGTCCCAAACAGTCTACGCTTTGATCGTTCACTGGAAGACCAGTGGTAGTTTCCGATGTACATCTGGAGGCATTCTGTAATCTGTGGACTATCAGAGTATTAATGATACACAGAAATTTCATCGGGATTCAATACAACAGTCACCATGCGCACTTTCCTCCACATGAGAAATGTCTCAAACAAGTCTACGCTTTGATCGTTCCCTGGAAGGCCAGTAGCAGTTTCCGCTGCACATCTGGAGGCATTCTGTAATCTGTGGACTCTCAGAGTGTTGATGAAACACAGAAATTGCATCAGGGTTGAATACAACAGTCTCCATTCGCACTTTCCTCCATGGGAGTAATGTCTCAAACAGTCTACGCTTCGATCGTTCCCTGGAAGACCAGTGGTAGTTTCCGATGCACATCTGGAGGCATTCTGTAATCTGTGGACTATCAGAGTGTCGATGAAACACAGATAATGCATCGGGAATGAATACAACAGTCACCATGCGCACTTTCCTCCATGGGAGTAATGTCTCAAACCGTCTACGCTTTGATCGATCCCAGGAAGACCAGTAGTAGTTACCGATGCACATCTGGAGGCATTCTGTAATCTGTGGACTATCAGAGTGTTGATGAAACACAGAAAATGCATCGGGAATGAATACAACAGTCTTCATGCGCACTTTCCTCCATAGGAGTAATGTCTCAAAGTGTTTACGCTTTGATCGTTCCCTGGAAGACCAGCAGTAGTTTCCGATGCACATCTGGAGGCACTCTGTAATCTGTGGACTATCAGAGTGTTGATGAAACACAGAAATTGCATCGGGATTGAATACAACAGTCACCATCCGCACTTTCCTCCATGGGAGTAATGTCTCAAACAGTCTACGCTTTGATCGTTCCCAATAAGACGAGTAGTAGTTTCCAATGCACATCTGGAGGCAATCAGAAATCTGTGGACTATCAGAGTATTGACGAAACACAGAAATTGCATCGGGATTGAATACAACAGTCACCATGCGAACTTCCCTCCACGTGAGAAATGTCTCAACCAGTCTACGCTTTGATTGCTCCCTGGAAGGCCAATAGCAGTTTCCGCTGCACATCTGGAGGCATTCTGGAATCTGTGGACTATCAGACTGTTGATGAAACACAGAAATTACATCGGGGTTGAATACAACAGCCACCATGCGCACTTTCCTCCATGGGATTAATGTCTCAAACAGTCTACGCTTTGATCGTTCCCAGGAAGACCAGTAATAGTTCCCGATGCACATCTGGAGCCATTCTGTAATCTGTGGACTATCAGAGTGTTGATGAAACACATAAAATGCATCGGGAATGAATACAACAGTCACCATGCGCACTTTCCTCCATAGGAGTAATGTCTCAAAGTGTTTACGCTTTGATCGTTCCCTGGAAGACCAGTAGCAGTTTCCGATGCACATCTGGAGGCATTCTGTAATCTGTGGACTATCAAAGTGTTGATGAAACACAGAAATTGCATCGGGATTGAATACAACAGTCACCATCCGCACTTTCCTCCATGGGAGTAATGTCTCAATCCGTCTACTCTTTGATCGTTCCCAGGAAGACCAGTAGTAGTTCCCGATGCACATCTGGAGCCATTCTGTAATCTGTGGACTATCAGAGTGTTGATGAAACACAGAAATTGCATCGGGGTTGAATACAACAGTCACCATGCGCACTTTCGTCCATGGGAGTAATGTCTCAAACTGTCTACGCTTTGATCGTTCCCTGGAAGACCAGTGGTAGTTTCCGATGCACATCTGGAGGCATTCTGTAATCTGTGGACTATCAGAGTATTGATGAAACACAGAAATTGCATCGGGATTGAATACAACAGTCACCATGCGCACTTTCCTGAATGGGAGTAATGTCTCAAACAGTCTACGCTTTGATCGTTCCATGGAAGACCAGTACTAGTTTCCGTTGCACATCTGGAGGCATTCTGTACTCTGTGGACCTTCAAAGTGTTGATGAAACACAGATATTGCATCGGGAGTGAATACAACTGTCACCATCCGCACTTTCCTCCATGGGAGTAATGTCTGAAACAGTCTACGCTTTGATCGTTCCTGGAAGACCAGTAGTAGTTTCCGATGCACATCTGGAGGCAATCTGTAATCTGTGGACTATCTGACTGTTGATGAAACACAGAAATTGCATCGTGATTGAATACAACAGTCACCATGTGCACTTTCCTCCATGGGAGTAGTGTCCCAAACAGTCTACGCTTTGATCGTTCACTGGAAGACCAGTGGTAGTTTCCGATGTACATCTGGAGGCATTCTGTAATCTGTGGACTATCAGAGTATTAATGATACACAGAAATTTCATCGGGATTCAATACAACAGTCACCATGCGCACTTACCTCCACATGAGAAATGTCTCAAACAAGTCTACGCTTTGATCGTTCCCTGGAAGGCCAGTAGCAGTTTCCGATGCACATCTGGAGGCATTCTGTAATCTGTGGACTATCAGAGTGTTGATGAAACACAGAAATTGCATCAGGGTTGAATACAACAGTCACCATTCGCACTTTCCTCCATGGGAGTAATGTCTCAAACAGTCTACGCTTCGATCGTTCCCTGGAAGACCAGTGGTAGTTTCCGATGCACATCTGGAGGCATTCTGTAATCTGTGGACTATCAGAGTGTCGATGAAACACAGATAATGCATCGGGAATGAATACAACAGTCACCATGCGCACTTTCCTCCATGGGAGTAATGTCTCAAACAGTCTACGCTTTGATCGATCCCAGGAAGACCAGTAGTAGTTACCGATGCACATCTGGAGGCATTCTGTAATCTGTGGACTATCAGAGTGTTGATGAAACACAGGAAATGCATCGGGAATGAATACAACAGTCTTCATGCGCACTTTCCTCCATAGGAGTAATGTCTCAAAGTGTTTACGCTTTGATCGTTCCCTGGAAGACCAGCAGTAGTTTCCGATGCACATCTGGAGGCACTCTGTAATCTGTGGACTATCAGAGTGTTGATGAAACACAGAAATTGCATCGGGATTGAATACAACAGTCACCATCCGCACTTTCCTCCATGGGAGTAATGTCTCAAACAGTCTACGCTTTGATCGTTCCCAGTAAGACGAGTAGTAGTTTCCAATGCACATCTGGAGGCAATCAGAAATCTGTGGACTATCAGAGTATTGACGAAACACAGAAATTGCATCGGGATTGAATACAACAGTCACCATGCGCACTTCCCTCCACGTGAGAAATGTCTCAACCAGTCTACGCTTTGATTGTTCCCTGGAAGGCCAGTAGCAGATTCCGCTGCACATCTGGAGGCATTCTGGAATCTGTGGACTATCAGACTGTTGATGAAACACAGAAATTACATCGGGGTTGAATACAACAGCCACCATGCGCACTTTCCTCCATGGGATTAATGTCTCAAACAGTCTACGCTTTGATCGTTCCCAGGAAGACCAGTAATAGTTCCCGATGCACATCTGGAGCCATTCTGTAATCTGTGGACTATCAGAGTGTTGATGAAACACATAAAATGCATCGGGAATGAATACAACAGTCACCATGCGCACTTTCCTCCATAGGAGTAATGTCTCAAAGTGTTTACGCTTTGATCGTTCCCTGGAAGACCAGTAGTAGTTTCCGATGCACATCTGGAGGCATTCTGTAATCTGTGGACTATCAAAGTGTTGATGAAACACAGAAATTGCATCGGGATTGAATACAACAGTCACCATCCGCACTTTCCTCCATGGGAGTAATGTCTCAAACAGTCTACTCTTTGATCGTTCCCAGGAAGACCAGTAGTAGTTCCCGATGCACATCTGGAGCCATTCTGTAATCTGTGGACTATCAGAGTGTTGATGAAACACAGAAATTGTATCGGGGTTGAATACAAAAGTCACCATGCGCACTTTCGTCCATGGGAGTAATGTCTCAAACTGTCTACGCTTTGATCGTTCCCTGGAAGACCAGTGGTAGTTTCCGATGCAGATCTGGAGGCATTCTGTAATCTGTGGACTATCAGAGTATTGATGAAACACAGAAATTGCATCGGGATTGAATACAACAGTCACCATGCGCACTTTCCTGAATGGGAGTAATGTCTCAAACAGGCTACGCTTTGATCGATCCCAGGAAGCTCAGAAGTAGTTTCCGATGCACATCTGGAGGCAATCAGTAATCTGTGGACTATCAGAGTGTTGATGAAACACAGATAATGCATCGGGAATGAATACAACAGTCACCATGCGCACTTTCCTCCATGGGAGTAATGTCTCAAACAGTCTACGCTTTGATTGTTCCCAGGAAGACCAGTAGTAGTTACCGATGCACATCTGGAGGCATTCTATAATCTGTGGACTATCAGAGAGTTGATAAAACACAGAAAATGCTTCGGGAAAGAATAAAACATTCACCATCCGCACTTTCCTCCATAGGAGTAATGTCTCAAAGTGTTTACGCTTTGATCGTTCAATGGAAGACCAGTAGTAGTTTCCGATGCACATCTGGAGGCATTCTGTAATCTGTGGACTATCAGAGTGTTGATGAAACACAGAAATTGCATCGGGATTGAATACAACAGTCACCATCCGCACTTTCCTCCATGGGAGTAATGTCTCAAACAGTCTACGCTTTGATCGTTCCCAGGAAGACGAGTAGTAGTTTCCGATGCACATCTGGAGGCAATCAGTAATCTGTGGACTATCAGAGTATTGATGAAACACAGTTATTGCATCGGGATTGAATTCCTACAGTCACCCTGCGCACTTTCCTCCATGGGAGAAATGTATGAAACAGTCTACGCTTTGATCGTTCCATGGAAGACCAGTACTAGTTTCCGTTGCACATCTGGAGGCATTCTGTACTCTGTGGACCTTCAAAGTGTTGATGAAACACAGATATTGCATCGGGAGTGAATACAACAGTCACCATCCGCACTTTCCTCCATGGGAGTAATGTCTGAAACAGTCTACGCTTTGATCGTTCCCAGGAAGCTCAGAAGTAGTTTCCGATGCACATCTGGAGGCAATCTGTAATCTGTGGACTATCTGACTGTTGATGAAACACAGAAATTGCATCGTGATTGAATACAACAGTCACCATGCGCACTTTTCTCCACATGAGAAATGTCTCAAACAGTCTACGCTTTGATCGTTCCCAGGAAGCTCAGAAGTAGTTCCGATGCACATCTGGAGGCAATCTGTAATCTGTGGACTATCAGAGTGTTGATGAAACACAGAAATTGCATCGGGATTGAATACAACAGTCACCATGTGCACTTTCCTTCATGGGAGTAATGTCTCAAACAATCTACACTTTGATCGATCCCAGGAAGACCAGTAGTAGTTTCCGATGCACATCTGGAGGCATTCTGTAATCTGTGGACTATCAGAGTGTTGATGGAACACAGATAATGCATCGGGAATGAATACAACAGTCACCATGCGCACTTTCCTCCATGGGAGTAATGTCTCAAACAGTCTACGCTTTGATCGTTCCCAGGAAGACCAGTAATAGTTACCGATGCACATCTGGAGGCATTCTGTAATCTTTGGACTATCAGAGTGTTGATGAAACACAGAAAATGCATCGGGAATGAATACAACAGTCACCATGCGCACTTTCCTCCATAGGAGTAATGTCTCAAAGTGTTTACGCTTTGATCGTTCCCTGGAAGACGAGTAGTAGTTTCCGATGCACATCAGGAGGCAATCAGTAATCTGTGGACTATCAGAGTATTGATGAAACACAGAAATTGTATCGGGATTGAATACAACAGTCACAATGCGCACTTTCCTCCACGTGAGAAATGTCTCAACCAGTCTACGCTTTGATTGTTCCCTGGAAGGCCAGTAGCAGTTTCCGCTGCACATCTGGAGGCATTCTGGAATCTGTGGACTATCAGAGTGTTGATGAAACACAGAAATTACATCGGGGTTGAATACAAGAGTCACCATGCGCACTCTCCTCCATGGGAGTAATGTCTCAAACTGTCTACGCTTTGATAGTTCCCAGGAAGACCAGTAGTAGTTCACGATGCACATCTGGAGCCATTCTGTAATCTGTGGATTATCAGAGTGCTGATGAAACACAGAAAATGCATTGGGAATAAACACAACAGTCACCATGCCCACTTTCCTCCATAGGAGTAATGTCTCAAAGTGTTTACGCTTTTGATCGTTCCCTGGAAGACCAGTAGTAGTTTACGATGCACATCTGGAGGCATTCTGTAATCGTTGGGCTATCAGAGTGTTGATGAACCACAGAAATTGCATCGGGATTGAATACAACAGTCACCATCCGCACTTTCCTCCACGGGAGTAATGTCTCAAACAGTCTACGCTTTGATCATTCCCAGGAAGACGAGTAGTAGTTTTCGATGCACATCTGGAGCCAATCTGTATTCTGTGGACTATCAGATTGTAGATGAAACACAGAAATTGCATAAGGATTGAATACAATAGTCACCATGATCACTTTCCTCCATGGGAGTAATGTCTCAAACGGTACACGCTTTGATCGTTCCCTGGAAGACCAGTATTACTTTCCCTTGCTCGTCTGGAGGCATTCTGTAATCTGTGGACTATCAGAATGTTGATGAAACACAGAAATTGCATCGAAATTGAATACAACAGTCAACATCCGCACTTTCCTTCATGGGAGTAATGTATGAAACAGTCTACGCTTTGATCGTTCCCTGGAAGACCAGTAGTAGATTCCGTTGCACATCTGGAGGCATTCTGTACTATGTGGACCTTCAAAGTGTTGATGAAACACAGATATTGCATCGGGAGTGAATACAACAGTCACCATCCGCACTTTCCTCCGTGGGAGTAATGTCTGAAACAGTCTACGCTTTGATCGTTCCTGGATGACCAGTAGTAGTTTCCGATGCACATCTGGAGGCAATCTGTAATCTGTGGACTATCTGACTGTTGATGAAACACAGAAATTGCATCGTGATTGAATACAACAGTCACCATGTGCACTTTCCTCCATGGGAATAATGTCTCAAACAGTCTACGCTTTGATCGTTCCCTGGAAGACCAGTGGTAGTTTCCGATGTACATCTGGAGGCATTCTGTAATCTGTGGACTATCAGAGTATTGATGAAACACAGAAATTGCATCGGGATTGAATACAACAGTCACCATGCGCACTTTCCTCCACATGAGAAATGTCTCAAACAAGTCTACGCTTTGATCGTTCCCTGGAAGGCCAGGAGCAGTGTCCGCTGCACATCTGGAGGCATTCTGTAATCTGTGGACTATCAGAGTGTTGATGAAACACAGAAATTGCATCGCGGTTGAATACAACAGTCACCATGCGCACTTTCCTCCATGGGAGTAATGTCTCAAACAGTCTACGCTTTGATCGTTCCCTGGAAGACCAGTGGTAGTTTCCGATGCACATCTAGATCCATTCTGTAATCTGTGGACTATCAGATTATTGATGAAACACTGAAATTGCATCGGGATTGAATACAACAGTCACCATGCGCACTTTCCTGAATGGGAGTAATGTCTCAAACAGTCTACGCTCTGATCGTTCCCAGGGAGCTCAGAAGTAGTTTCCGATGCACATCTGGAAGCATTCTGTAATCTGTGGACTATCAGAGAGTTGATGAAACACAGAAATTGCATCGGGATTGAATACAACAGTCACCATGTGCACTTTCCTTCATGGGAGTAATGTCTCAAACAATCTACGCTTTGATCGATCCCAGGAAGACCAGTAGTAGTTTCCGATGCACATCTGGAGGCATTCTGTAATCTGTGGACTATCAGAGTGTTGATGAAACACAGATAATTCATCGGGAATGAATACAACAGTCACCATGCGCACTTTCCTCCATGGGAGTAATGTCTCAAATAGTCTACGCTTTGATCGTTCCCAGGAAGACCAGTAGTAGTTACCGATGCACATCTGGAGGCATTCTGTAATCTGTGAACTATCAGAGTGTTGATGAAACACAGAAAATGCATCGGGAATGAATACAACAGTCACCATGCGCACTTTCCTCCATAGGAGTAATGTCTTAAAGTGTTTACGATTTGATCGTTCCCTGGAAGACCACTAGTAGTTTCCGATGCACATCTGGAGGCATTCTGTATTCTGTGGACTATCAGAGTGTTGATGAAACACAGAAATTGCATCGGGATTGAATACAACAGTAACCATCCGCACTTTCCTCCATGGGAGTAATGTCTCAAAAAGTCTACGCTTTGATCGTTCCCAGGAAGACGAGTAGTAGTTTCCGATGCACATCTGGAGGCAATCAGTAATCTGTGGACTATCAGAGTATTGATGAAAGACAGAAATTGCATCGGGGTTGAATACAACAGTCACCATGCGCACTTTCCTCCATGGGAGTAATGTCTCAAACAGTCTACGCTTTGATCGTTCCCAGGAAGACCAGTAGTAGTTCCCGATGCACATCTGGAGCCATTCTGTAATCTGTGGACTATCAGAGTGTTGATGAAACACAGAAAATGCATCGGGAATGAATACAAAAGTCACCATGCGCACTTTCCTCCATAGAAGTAATCTCTCGAAGTGTTTACGTTTTGATCGTTCCCTGGAAGATCAGTAGTAGTTTCCGATGCACATCTGGAGGCATTCTGTAATCTGTGGACTATCAGAGTGTTGATGAAACACAGAAATTGCATCGGGATTGAATACAACTGTCACCATCCGCACTTTCCTCCATGGGAGTAATGTCTCAAACAGTCTACGCATTGATCGTTCCCAGGAAGACCAGTAGTAGTTTCCGTTGCACATCTGGAGGCAATCAGTAATCTGTGGACTATCAGAGTGTTGATGAAACACAGAAATTGCATCGGGATTGAATATAACTGTCACCATGCACACTTTCCTCCATGGGAGTTATGTCTCAAACAGTCTACGCATTGATCGTTCCCAGGAAGACGAGTAGTAGTTTCCGATGCACATCTGGAGGCAATCAGTAATCTGTGGACTATCAGAGTGTTGATGAAACACAGAAATTGTATCGGGATTGAATACAACAGTCACCATGCGCACTTTCCTCCACGTGAGAAATGTCTCAACCAGTCTACGCTTTGATTGTTCCCTGGAAGGCCAGTAGTAGTTTCCGCTGCACGTCTGGAGGCATTCTGTAATCTGTGGACTATCAGAGTGTTGATGAAACACAGATAATGCATCGGGAATGAATACAACAGTCACCATGCGCACTTTCCTCCATGGGAGTAATGTCTCAAACAGTCTAAGCTTTGATCGTTCCCAGGAAGACCAGTAGTAGTTACCGATGCACATCTGGAGGCATTCTGTAATCTGTGGACTATCAGAGTGTTGATGAAACACAGAAAATGCATCGGGAATGAATACAACAATCACCATGCGCACTTTCCTCAATAGGAGTAATGTCTCAAAGTGTTTACGCTTTGATCGTTCCCTGGAAGACCAGTAGTAGTTTCCGATGCACATCTGGAGGCATTCTGTAATCTGTGGACTATCAGAGTGTTGATGAAACACAGAAATTGCATCGGGATTGAATACAACAGTAACCATCCGCACTTTCCACCATGGGAGTAATGTCTCAAACAGTCTACGCTTTGATCGTTCCCAGGAAGACGAGTAGTAGTTTGCGATGCACATCTGGAGGCAATCATTAATCTGTGGACTATCAGAGTACTGATGAAACACAGAAATTGCATCGGGACTCAATACAACAGTCACCATGCGCACTTTCCTCCACGTGAGAAATGTCTCAACCAGTCTACGCTTTCATTGTTCCCTGGAAGGCCAGTAGCAGTTTCCGCTGCACATATGGAGGCATTCTGGAATCTGTGGACTATCAGAGTGTTGATGAAACACAGAAATTGCATCGGGGTTGAATACAACAGTCACCATGCGCACTTTCCTCCATGGGAGTAATGTCTCAAACAGTCTACGCTTTGATCGTTCCCAGGAAGACCAGTAGCAGTTCCCGATGCACATCTGGAGCCATTCTGTAATCTGTGGACTATCAGAGTGTTGATGAAACACAGAAATTGCATCGGGATTGAATACGACTGTCACCATCCGCACTTTCCTCCATGGGAGTAATGTCTCAAACAGTCTACGGTTTGATCGTTCCCAGGAAGACCAGTAGTAGTTTCCGATGCACATCTGGAGGCAATCAGTAACCTGTGGACTATCAGAGTTTTGATGAAACATAGAAATTGCATCGGGATTGAATATAACAGTCACCATGCACACTTTCCTTAATGGGAGTAATGTCTCAAACAGTCTACGCTTTGATCGTTCCCAGAAAGACCAGTAGTAGTTTTCGATGCACATTTGGAGAAAATATGTATTCTGTGGACTATCAGATTGTACATGAAACACAGAAATTGCATAAGGATTGAATACAATAGTTACCATGCGCACTTTCCTCCATGGGAGTAATGTCTCAAACGGTACACGCTTTGATCGTTTCCTGGAAGACCAGTAGTAGTGTCCGTTGCACATCTGGATTCATTCTGTACTCTGTAGACCTTAAAAGTTTTGAAGAAACACAGAAATTGCATCGGGGTTGAATACAACAGTCACCATGCGCACTTTCCTCCATGGGAGTTATTGTCTGAAACAGTCTACGCTTTGATCGTTGACAGGAAGACCAGTAATAGTTTCTGATGCACATCTGGAGATAATCTGTAATCTGTGGACTATCAGAGTGTTGATGAAACACAGAAAATGCATCGGGAATGAATACAAAAGTCACCATGCGCACTTTCCTCCGTAGAAGTAATGTCTCGAAGTGTTTACGTTTTGATCGTTCCCTGGAAGACCAGTAGTAGTTTCCGATGCACATCTGGAGGCATTCTGTAATCTGTGGACTATCAGAGTGTTGATGAAACACAGAAATTGCATCGGGATTGAATACAACTGTCACCATCCGCACTTTCCTCCATGGGAGTAATGTCTCAAACAGTCTACGCATTGATCGTTCCCAGGAAGACCAGTAGTAGTTTCCGTTGCACATCTGGAGGCAATCAGTAATCTGTGGACTATCAGAGTGTTAATGAAACACAGAAATTGCATCGGGATTGAATATAACTGTCACCATGCACACTTTCCTCCATGGGAGTTATGTCTCAAACAGTCTACGCATTGATCGTTACCAGGAAGACCAGCAGTAGTTTCCGATGCACATCTGGAGGCATTCTGTAATCTGTGGACTATCAGAGTGTTGATGAAACACAGAAATTGCATCGCGGTTAAATACAACAGTCACCATGCGCACTTTCCTCCATGGGAGTAATGTCTCAAACAGTCTACGCTTTGATCGTTCCCTGGAAGACCAGTGGTAGTTTCCGATGCACATCTGGAGGCATTCTGTAATCTGTGGACTATCAGAGTGTTGATGAAACACAGAAATTGCATCGGGATTGAATACAACAGTCACCATCCGCACTTTCCTCCATGGGAGTAATGGCTCAAACAGTCTACGCTTTGATCATTCCCAGGAAGACGAGTAGTAGTTTCCGATGCACATCTGGAGGCAATCAGTAATCTGTGGACTATCAGAGTGTTGATGAAACACAGAAATTGTATCGGGATTGAATACAACAGTCGCCATGCGCACTTTCCTCTACGTGAGAAATGTCTCAACCAGTCTACGCTTTGATTGTTCCCTGGAAGGCCAGTAGTAGTTTCCGCTGCACGTCTGGAGGCATTCTGTAATCTGTGGACTATCAGAGTGTTGATGAAACACAGATAATGCATCGGGAATGAATACAACAGTCACCATGCGCACTTTCCTCCATGGGAGTAATGTCTCAAACAGTCTAAGCTTTGATCGTTCCCAGGAAGACCAGTAGTAGTTACCGATGCACATCTGGAGGCATTCTGTAATCTGTGGACTATCAGAGTGTTGATGAAACACAGAAAATGCATCGGGAATGAATACAACAATCACCATGCGCACTTTCCTCAATAGGAGTAATGTCTCAAAGTGTTTACGCTTTGATCGTTCCCTGGAAGACCAGTAGTAGTTTCCGATGCACATCTGGATTCATTCTGTACTCTGTAGACCTTAAAAGTTTTGAAGAAACACAGAAATTGCATCGGGATTGAATACAACAGTCACCATCCGCACTTTCCTCCATGTGAGTTATTGTCTGAAACAGTCTACGCTTTGATCGTTGACAGGAAGACCAGTAATAGTTTCCGATGCACATCTGGAGATAATCTGTAATCTGTGGACTATCAGAGTGTTGATGAAACACAGAAATTGCATCGGGATTGAATACAACAGTCAACATCCGCACTTTCCTCCATGGGAGTAATGTATGAAACAGTCTACGCTTTGATCGTTCCCTGGAAGACCAGTAGTAGTTTCCGTTGCACATCTGGAGGCATTCTGTACTCTGTGGACCTTCAAAGTGTTGATGAAACACAGATATTGCATCGTGATGAATACAGCAATCACCATCCGTACTTTCCTCCATGGGAGTACTGTCTCTAACAGTCTACCATTTGATCGTTCCCTCTAAGACCAGTAGTAGTTTCCTATTCACATCTGGAGGCATTCTGTAATCTGTGGACTATCAGAGTGTTGATGAAACACTAGAATTGCATCGGGATTCAATACAACAGTCACCATGCGCACTTTCCTCCATGGAAGTAATGTCTGAAACAGTCTAGTATTTGTTCGTTCCCTGGGAGACCAGTAGTAGTTTCCGATGCACTCCTGGAGGCATTCTGTATTCTGTGGACCTTCAAAGTGTTGATGTAACACAGAAATTGCATCGGGAGTGAATACAACAATCACCATCCGCACTTTCCTCCATGGGAGTAATTCTCAAGCAGGCTACGATTTGATCGTTCCCTTGAAGACCAATAGTAGTTTCCGATGCACATCTGGAGGCATTCTGTAATCTGTGGACTATCAGAGTACTGATGAAACACGGAAATTGCATCGGGATTGAATACAACAGTCACCATGCGCACTTTCCTCCACATGAGAAATGTCTCAAAAAAGTCTACCCTTTGATCGTTCCCTGGAAGGCCAGTAGCAGTTTCCGCTGCACATCTGGAGGCATTCTGTAATCTGTGGACTATCAGAGTGTTGATGAAACACAGAAATTGCATCACGGTTGAATACAACAGTCACCATGCGCACTTTCCTCCATGGGAGTAATGTCTCAAACAGTCTACGCTCTGATCTGTCCCTGGAAGACCAGTGGTAGTTACCGATGCACATCTGGAGGCATTCTGTAATCTGTGGACTATCAGAGTGTTGATGAAACACAGATAATGCATCGGGAATGAATACAACACTCACCATGCGCACTTTCCTCCATGGGAGTAATGTCTCAAACTGTCTACGCTTTGATCGTTCCCAGGAAGACCAGTAGTAGTTACCGATGAACATCTGGAGGCATTCTGTAATCTGTGGACTATCAGAGTGTTGATGAAACACAGAAAATGCATAGGGGAATGAATACAACAGTCACCATGCGCACTTTCCTCCATAGGAGTAATGTCTCAAAGTGTTTACGCTTTGATCGTTGCCTGGAAGACCAGTAGTAGTTTCCGATGCACATCTGGAGATAATCTGTAATCTGTGGACTATCAGAGTGTTGATGAAACACAGAAATTGCATAAGGATTGAATACAATAGTCACCATGCGCACTTTCCTCCATGGGAGTAACGTCTCAAACGGTACAAGCATTGATCGTTCCCTGGAAGACCAGTATTACTTTCCCTTGCACATCTGGAGGCATTCTGTAATCTGTGGACTATCAGAATGTTGATGAAACACAGAAATTGCATCGGGATTGAATACAACAGTCACCATCCGCACTTTCCTACATGGCAGTAATGTCTGAAACAGTCTACGCTTTGATCGTTTCCTGGAAGACCAGTAGTAGTGTCCGTTGCACATCAGGATTCATTCTGTACTCTGTAGACCTTAAAAGCGTTGAAGAAACACAGAAATTGCATCGGGATTGAATACAACAGTCACCATCCGCACTTTCCTCCATGGGAGTTATTGTCTGAAACAGTCTACGCTTTGATCGTTGACAGGAAGACCAGTAGTAGTTTCCGATGCACATCTGGAGATAATCTGTAATCTGTGGACTATCAGAGTGTTGATGAAACACAGAAATTGCATCGGGATTGAATACAACAGTCAACATCCGCACTTTCCTCCATGGGAGTAATGTATGAAACAGTCTATTCTTTGAACGTTCCCTGGAAGACCAGTAGTAGCTTCCGTTGCACATCTGGAGGCATTCTGTACTCTGTGGACCTTCAAAGTGTTGATGAAACACAGATATTGCATCGGGATTGAATACAAAAGTCACCATGCGCACTTTCCTAAACATGAGAAATGTCTCAAGCAAGTCTACGCTTTGATCGTTCCCTGGAAGGCCAGTAGCAGTTTCCGCAGCACATCTGGAGGCATTCTGTAATCTGTGGACTATCAGAGTGTTGATGAAACACAGAAATTGCACCGCGGTTGAATACAACAGTCACCATGCGCACTTTCCTCCATGGGAGTAATGTCTCAAACAGTCTACGCTTTGATCGTTCCCTGGAAGACCAGTGGTAGTTTCCGATGCACATCTGGAGGCATTCTGTAACCTGTGGACTATCTGAGTATTGATGAAACACAGAAATTGCATCGGGATTGAATACAACAGTCACCATTCGCACTTTCCTCCATGGGAGTAATGTCTCAAACAGTCTACGCTTTGATCGATCCCAGGAAGCTCAGAAGTAGTTTCCGATGCACATCTGGAAGCATTCTGTAAATTGTGGACTTTCAGAGTGTTCATGAAACACAGAAATTGCATCGGGATTGATTACAACATTCACCATGTGCACTTTCCTTCATGGGAGTAATGTATCAAACAATCTACGCTTTGATCGATCCCAGGAAGACCAGTAGTAGTTTCCGATGCACATCTGGAGGCATTCAGTATTCTGTGGACTATCAGAGTGTTGATGAAACACAGATAATGCATCAGGAATGAATACAACAGTCACCATGCGCACTTTCCTCCATGGGAGTAATGTCTCAAACATTCTACACTATGACCGTTCCCTGGAAGACCCGTAGTAGTTTCCGTTGCACATCTGGAGGCATTCTGTACTCCGTGGACCTTGAAAGTGTTGATGAAACACAGATATTGCATCGGGATTGAATACAACAGAAACCATCCGCACTTTCCTCGATGGGAGTAATGTCTCAAACAGTCTACGCTTTGATCGTACCCTGGAAGACCAATAGTAGTTACCAATGCACATCTGGATTCAATCTGTAATCTGTGGACTATCAGAGTGTTCATGAAACACAGAAATTGCATTGGGATTGAATACAACAGTCACCATGCGCACTTTCCTCCATGGGAGTAATGTCTCAAACAGTCTACGCTTTCATCGTTCCCTTGAACACCAGTAGTAGTTACCGATGCACATCTGGAGGCATTCTGTAATCTTTGGACTATCAGAGTGTTGATGAAACACAGAAATTGCATCGGGATTGAATACCACAGTCACCATGCGCACTTTCCTCCATGGGAGCAATGTTTCAAACAGTCTACGTTTTGATCGTTCCCTGGAAGACCAGTAGTAGTTTCCGATGCACATCTGGAGGCATTCTGTAATCCGTGGACCTTCAAAGTGTCTATG
This sequence comes from Schistocerca gregaria, assembly GCF_023897955.1. Taxonomy (NCBI): domain Eukaryota; kingdom Metazoa; phylum Arthropoda; class Insecta; order Orthoptera; family Acrididae; genus Schistocerca; species Schistocerca gregaria. The sequence continues at coordinate 2,436,320 of NW_026061764.1, read as the reverse complement.
AAACACAGAAATTGCATCGGTATTGAATACAACAGTCACCATGCGCACTTTCCTCCATGGGAGTAATGTCTGAAACAGTCTACGTTTTGATCGTTCCCTGGAAGACCAGAAGTAGTTTCCGATGCACATCTGGAGTCATTCTTTATCTATGGACCTTCAAAGTGTTGATGAAACACAGAAATTGCATTGTGATTGATTCAACAGTCACCATTCGCACTTTCCTCCATGGGAGTAATGTCTCAAACAGTCTACCATTTGATCGTTCCCTGGAAGGCCAGTAGTAGTTTCCTATGCACATCTGGAGGCATTCTCTAATCTGTGGACTATCAGAGTGTTGATGAAACACTAGAATTGCATCGGGATTCAATACAACAGTCACCATGCGCACTTTCCTCCATGGGAGTAATGTCTCAGACAGTCTACGCTTTGATCGTTCATTAGAAGTCCAGTAGTAGTTTCCGATGCACATCTGGAGGCATTCTGTAATCTGTGGATTATCAGACTGTTGACAAAACACAGAAATTGCATCGGAATTGAATACAACAGTCACCATGCGCACTTTTCTCCATGGGAGTAATGTCTCAAACAGTCAACGCTTTGATCGTTCGCTGGAAGACCAGTAGTAGTTTCCGATTCACTTCTGGAGGCATTCTGTAATCTGTGGACTATAAGACTGTTGACGATACACAGAAATTGCATCGGAATTGAATACAACAGTCACCATGCGCACTTTTCTCCATGGGAGTAATGTCTCAAACAGTCTACGCTGTGATCGTTCCCAGGAAGACCAGTAGTAGTTTCCGATGCACATCTGGAGGCATTCTGTAACCTGTGGACTATCAGAGTGTTGATGAAACACAGAAAATGCATCGGGATTGAATACAACAGTCTCCATGGGCACTTTCCTCCATGGGAGTAATGTCTCAAAGAGTTTACTCTTTGATCGTTCCCTGGAAGACCAGTAGTAACTTCCGATGCACATCTGGAGGCATTCTGCAATCTGTGGCGTATCAGAGTGTTGATGAAACACAGAAATTGCATCGGGATTGAATACAACAGTCACCATGCGCAATTTCCTCCATGGGAGTAATTCTCAAACAGTCTACGATTTGATCGGTCCCTGGAAGACCAGTAGTAGTTTCCGATGCACATCTGGAGGCATTCTGTAATCTGTGGACGTTCAAAGTGTTGATGAAACACAGAAATTGCCTCGGTATTGAATACAACAGTCACCATGCGCACTTTCCTCCATGGGAGTAATGTCTCAAACAGTCTACGCTTTGATCGTTCCCAGAAAGACCAGTAGTAGTTTCCGATGCACATCTGGAGGCATTCTGTAACCTGTGGACTATCAGAGTGTTGATGAAACACAGAAAATGCATCGGGATTGAATACAACAGTCTCCATGGGCACTTTCCTCCATGGGAGTAATGTCTCAAAGAGTTTACTCTTTGATCGTTCCCTGGAAGACCAGTAGTAACTTCCGATGCACATCTGGAGGCATTCTGCAATCTGTGGCGTATCAGAGTGTTGATGAAACACAGAAATTGCATCGGGATTGAATACAACAGTCACCATGCGCAATTTCCTCCATGGGAGTAATTCTCAAACAGTCTACGCTTTGATCGTTCCCAGGAAGACCAGTAGTAGTTTCAGATGCACATCTGGAGACAATCTGTAATCTGTGGACTATCAGAGCGTTGATGAAACACAGAAATTGCATCGCGATTGAATATAACAGTCACCATGCACACTTTCCTCCATGAGAGTAATGTCTCAAACAGTCTACGCTTTGATCGTTCCCACAAAGACCAGTAATAGTTTTCTATGCACATCTGGAGGCAATCTGTATTCTGTGGACTATCAGAGTGTTGATGAAACACTAGAATTGCATCGGTATTGAATACAACAGTCACCATCCGCACTTTCCTCCATGGCAGTAATGTCTGAAACAGTCTACGCTTTGATCGTTTCCTGGAAGACCAGTAGTAGTGTCCGTTGCACATCTGGAGTCATTCTGTACTCTGTAGACCTTAAAAGTGTTGAAGAAACACAGAAATTGCATCGGGATTGAATACAACAGTCACCATCCGCACTTTCCTCCATGGGAGTTATTGTCTGAAACAGTCTACGCTTTGATCGTTGACAGGAAGACCAGTAGTAGTTTCCGATGCACATCTGCAGATAATCTGTAATCTGTGGACTATCAGAGTGTTGATGAAACACAGAAATTGCATCGGGATTGAATACAACAGTCAACATCCGCACTTTCCTCCATGGGAGTAATGTATGAAACAGTCTACGCTTTGATCGTTCCTGGAAGACCAGTAGTAGTTTCCGATGCACATCTGGAGGCAATCTTTAATCTGTGGACTATCTGACTGTTGATGAAACACAGAAAATGCATCGTGATTGAATACAACAGTCAACATGTGCACTTTCCTCCATGGGAGTAATGTCTCAAACAGTCTACGCTTTGATCGTTCCCTAGAAGACCAGTGGTAGTTTCCGATGTACATCTGGAGGCATTCTGTAATCTGTGGACTATCAGAGTATTGATGAAACTCAGAAATTGCATCGTGATTGAATACAACAGTCACCATGCGCACTTTCCTCCACGTGAGAAATGTCTCAAACAAGTCTACGCTTTGATCGTTCCCTGGAAGACTAGTAGCAGTTTCCGCTGCACATCTGGAGGCATTCTGTAATCTGTGGACTATCAGAGTGTTGATGAAACACAGAAATTGCATCGGGGTTGAATACAACAGTCACCATGCGCACTTTCCTGAATGGGAGTAATATCTCAAACAGTCTACGCTTTGATCGTTCCCTGGAAGACTAGTAGCAGTTTCCGCTGCACATCTGGAGGCATTCTGTAATCTGTGGACTATCAGAGTGTTGATGAAACACAGAAATTGGATCGTGATTGAATACAACAGACACCATGTGCACTTTCCTTCATGGCAGTAATGTCTCAAACAATATACGCTTTGATCGTTCCCTGGAAGACCAGTAGTAGTTACCGATGCACATCTGGATTCATTCTGTAATCTGTGGACTATGAGAGTGTTCATGAAACACAGAAATTGCATTGGGATTGAATACAACATTCACCTTGCGCACTTTCCTCCATGGGAGTAATGTCTCAAACAGTCTACGCTTTCATCGTTCCCTTGAACACCAGTAGTAGTTACCGATCCACATCTGGAGGCATTCTGTAATCTGTGGACTATCAGAGTTTTGATGAAACACTAGAATTGCATCGGGATTGAATACAACAGTCACCATGCGCACTTTCCTCCATGTGAGTAATGTCTCAAACAGTCTACGCTTTGATCGTTCACTAGAAGTCCAGTAGTAGTTTCAGATGCTCTTCAGGAGGCATTCTGTAATCTGTGGATTATCAGACTGTTGACAAAACGCAGAAATTGCATCGGAATTGAATACAACAGTCACCATGAGCACTTTTCTCCATGGGAGTAATGTCTCAAACAGTCTACGCTTTGATCGTTCCCTGGAAGACCAGTAGTAGTTTCCGATTCACATCTGGAGGCATTCTGTAATCTGTGGACTATAAGGCTGTTGACAAAACACAGAAATTGCATCGGAATTGAATACAACAGTCACCATGCGCACTTTTCTCCATGGGGGTAATGTCTCAAACAGTCTACGCTGTGGTCGTTCCCAGGAAGACCAGTAGTAGTTTCCGTTGCACATCTGGAGGCATTCTGTAACCTGTGGACTATCAGAGTGTTGGTGAAACACAGAAAATGCATCGGGATTGAATACAACAGTCTCCATAGGCACTGTCTTCCATGGGAGTAATGTCTCAAAGAGTTTACTTTTTGATCGTTCACTGGAAGACCAGTAGTAACTTCCGATGCACATCTGGAGGCATTCTGCAATCTGTGGCATATCAGAGTGTTGATGAAACACAGAATTTGCATCGGGATTGAATACAACAGTCACCATACGCACTTTCCTCCATGGGAGTAATGTCTGAAACAGTCTAAGCATTGATCGTTCCCTGGAAGACCAGTAGTAGTTACCGATGCACATCTGGATTCATTGCGTAATCTGTGGACTATCAGAGTGTTCATGAAACACAGAAATTGCATTGGGATTGAATACAACATTCACCATGCGCACTTGCTTCCATGGGAGTAATGTCTCAAACAGTCTACGCTTTCATCGTTCCCTTGAACACCAGTAGTAGTTACCGATCCACATCTGGAGGCATTCTGTAATCTGTGGACAATCAGAGTGTTGATGAAACACTAGAATTGCATCGGGATTGAATACAACAGTCACCATGAGCACTTTCCTCCATGTGAGTAATGTCTCAAACAGTCTACGCTGTGATTGTTCCCTAGAAGACCAGTGGTAGTTTCCGTTGCACATCTGGAGGCATTCTGTAATCTGTGGACTATCAGAGTATTGATGAAACACAGAAATTGCATCGTGATTGAATACAACAGTCACCATGCGCACTTTCCTCCACGTGAGAAATGTCTCAAACAAGTCTACGCTTTGATCGTTCCCTGGAAGACTAGTAGCAGTTTCCGCTGCACATCTGGAGGCATTCTGTAATCTGTGGACTATCAGAGTGTTGATGAAACACAGAAATTGCATCGGGGTTGAATACAACAGTCACCATGCGCACTTTCCTCCATGTGAGTAATGTCTCAAACAGTCTACGCTTTGATCGTTCCCTGGAAGACCAGGGGTAGTTTCCGATGCACATCTGGAGGCATTCTGTAATCTGTGGACTATCAGAGTATTGATGAAACACAGTAATTGCATCGGGATTGAATACAACAGTCACCATGCGCACTTTCCTCCATGGGAGCAATGTTTCAAACAGTCTACGCTTTGATCGTTCCCTGGAAGACCAGTAGTAGTTTCCGATGCACACCTGGTGGCATTCTGTAATCCGTGGACCTTCAAAGTGTCGATGAAACACAGAAATTGCATCGGAATTGAATACAACAGTCACCATGCGCACTTTCCTCCATGGGAGTAATGTCTGAAACAGTCTAAGCTTTGATCGTTCCCTGGGAGACCAGTAGTAGTTACCGATCCACATCTGGAGGCATTCTGTAATCTGTGGACTATAAGACTGTTGACAAAACACAGAAATTGCATCGGAATTGAATACAACAGTCACCATGCGCACTTTTCTCCATGGGGGTAATGTCTCAAACAGTCTACGCTGTGATCGTTCCCAGGAAGACCAGTAGTAGTTTCCGTTGCACATCTGGAGGCATTCTGTAACCTGTGGACTATCAGAGTGTTGGTGAAACACAGAAAATGCATCGGGATTGAATACAACAGTCTCCATAGGCACTCTCCTCCATGGGAGTAATGTCTCAAAGAGTTTACTTTTTGATCGTTCACTGGAAGACCAGTAGTAGTTATCGATGCACATCTGGATTCATTGCGTATTCTGTGGACTATCAGAGTGTTCATGAAACACAGAAAATGCATCGGGATTGAATACAACTGTCTCCATAGGCACTTTCATCCATGGGAGTAATGTCTCAAAGAGTTTACTCTTTGATCGTTCCCTGGAAGACCAGTAGTAACTTCCGATGCACATCTGGAGGCATTCTGCAATCTGTGGCGTATCAGAGTGTTGATGAAACACAGAAATTGCATCGGGAATGAATACAACAGTCACCATGCACACTTTCCTCCATGGGAGTTATTCTCAAGCAGGCTACCATTTGATCGTTCCCTTGAAGACCAGAAGTAGTTTCCGATGCACATCGGAAGGCATTCTGTAATCTGTGGAATATCAGACTGTTGATGAAACACAGAAATTGCATCGGGATTGAATACAGCAGTCACCATCCGCACTCTCCTCCATGGGAATAATGTCTCAAACAGTCTACGCTTTGATCGTTCCCAGAAAGACCAGTAGTTGTTTTCGATGCACATCTGGAGGCAATCTGTATTCTGTGGACTATCAGATTGTTGATGAAACACAGAAATTGTACAATGATTGAATACAATAATCACCATGCGCACTTTCCTCCATGGGAGTAATGTCTCAAACGGTACACGCTTTGATCGTTCCTTGGAAGACCAGTATTACTTTCCGATGCACATCTGGAGGCAATCTGTAATCTGTGGACTATCAGAATGTTGATGAAACACAGAAATTGCATCGGGATTGAATACAACAGTCACTATCCGCACTTTCCTCCATGGCAGTAATGTCTGAAACAGTCTACGCTTTGATCGTTCCCAGGAAGACGAGTAGTAGTTTCCGATGCACATCTGGAGGCAATCACTAATCTGTGGACTATCAGAGTGTTGATGAAACACAGAAATTGCATAGGGATTGATAACAACAGTCACCATGCGCACTTTCCTCCATGGGGGTAATGTCTCAAACAGTCTACGCTTTGATCGTCCAATAGAAGTCCAGTAGTAGTTTCCGATGCACATCTGGAGGCATTCTGTAATCTGTGGATTATCAGACTGTTGACAAAACACAGAAATTGCATCGGAATTGAATACAACAGTCACCATGCGCACTTTTCTCCATGGGAGTAATGACTCAAACAGTCTACGCTTTGATCGTTCCCTGGAAGACCAGTAGTAGTTTCCGATTCACATCTGGTGGCATTCTGTAATCCGTGGACTATAAGACTGTTGATGAAACACAGAAATTGCATCGCGATTGAATATAACAGTCACCATGCACACTTTACTCCATGGGAGTAATGTCTCAAACATTCTACGCTTTGATCGTTCCCTGGAAGACCAGTAGTAGTTTCCGATGCACATCTGGTGGCATTTTGTAATCTGTGGAGTATCAGAGAGTTGATGAAACACGGAAATTGCATCGGGATTGAATACAACAGTTACTATGCGCACTTTCCTCCATGGGAGTAATGTCTTAAAACGTCTACGATTTGATCGTTCCCTGGAAGACCAGTAGTAGTTTCCGATTCACATTTTTAGGCATTCTGTGATCTGTGGACTATCAGACTGTTGAAGAAACACAGAAATTGATTTGGAATTGAATACAACAGTCACCATGCGCACATTTCTCCATTCGAGTAATGTCTCAAACAGTCAACGCTGTGATCGTACCCAGGAAAACGAGTAGTAGTTTCCGTTGCACATCTGGAGGCATTCTGTAACCTGTGGACTATCAGAGTGTTGATGAAACACAGAAAATGCATCGGGATTGAATACAACAGTCTCCATGGGCACTTTCCTCCATGGGAGTAAAGTCTCAAAGAGTTTACTCTTTGATCGTTCCCTGGAAGACCAGTAGTAACTTCCGATGCACATCTGGAGGCATTCTGCAATCTGTGGCTTATCAGAGTGTTGATGAAACACAGATATTGCATCGGGATTGAACACAACAGTCACCATGCGCACTTTCCTCCATGGGAGTAATTCTCAAACAGTCTACGCTTTGATCGGTCCCTGGAAGACCAGTAGTAGTTTCCGATGCACATCAGGAAGCATTCTGTAATCTGTGGACCTTCAAAGTGTTGATGAAACACAGAAAGTGCCTCGGTATTGAATACAACAGTCACCATGCGCACTTTCCTCCATGGGAGTAATGTCTGAAACAGTCTACGATTTGTTCGTTCCCTGGGAGACCAGTAGTAGTTTCCGATGCACATCTGGAGGCATTCTGTAATCTGTAGGTCTTCAAAGTGTTGATGTAACACAGAAATTGCATCGGGAGTGAATACAACAGTCCAATCCGCACTTTCTTCCTTGGGAGTAATCCTCAAGCAGGCTACGATTTGATCGTTCCCTGGAAGACCAGTAGTAGTTTCCGATGCACATCTGGAGGCATTCTGTAATCCGTGGACCTTCAAAGTGTCGATGAAACACAGAAATTGCATCGGTATTGAATACAACTGTCACCATGCGCACTTTCCTCCATGGGAGTAATGTCGGAAACAGTCTACGCTTTGATCGTTCCCTGGAAGACCAGAAGTAGTTTACGATGCACATCTGGAGTCATTCTATATCTGTGGACCTTCAAAGTGTTGATGAAACACAGAAATTGCATCGTGATGAATACAACAATCACCATCCGCACTTTCCTCCATGGGAGTAATGTCTCAAACAGTCTACTATTTGATCGTTACCTGGAAGACCAGTAGTAGTTTCCTATGCACATCTGGAGGCATTCTGTAATCTGTGGACTATCAGAGTGTTGATGAAACACTAGAATTGCATCGGGATTGAATACAACAGTCACCATGCGCACTTTCCTCCATGTGAGTAATGTCTCAAACAGTCTACGCTCTGATCGTTCAATAGAAGTCCAGTAGTAGTTTCCGTTGCACACATGGAGGCATTCTGTAATCTGTGGATTATCAGACTGTTGACAAAACACAGAAATTGCATCGGAATTGAATACAACAGTCACCATGCGCACTTTTCTCCATGGGAGTAATGTCTCAAACAGTCTACGCTTTGATCGTTCCCTGGAAGACCAGTAGTAGTTTCCGATTCACATCTGGAGGCATTCTGAAATCTGTGGACTATCAGACTGTTGACGAAACACAGAAATTGCATCGGAATTGAATACAACAGTCACCATGCGCACTTTTCTCCATGGGAGTAATGTCTCAAACAGCCTACGATGTGATCATTCCCAGGAAAACCAGTAGTAGTTTCCGTTGCACATCTGGAGGCATTCTGTAACCTGTGGACTATCAGAGTGTTGATGAAACACAGAAAGTGTCTCGGTATTGAATACAACAGTCATTATGCGCACTTTCCTCCATGGGAGTAATGTCTTAAACAGTCTACGATTTGTTCGTTCCTTGGGAGACCAGTAGTAGTTTCCGATGCACATCGGGAGGCATTCTGTAACCTGTGGACCTTCAAAGTGTTAAAGTAACACAGATATTGCATCGGGAGTGAATACAACAATCACCATCCGCACTTTCCTCCATGTGAGTAATTCTCAAGCAGGCTACGATTTGATCGTTCCCTTGAAGACCAGTAGTAGTTTCCGATGCACATCTGAAGGCATTCTGTAATCTGTGGACTATCAGACTGTTGATGAAACACAGAAATTGCATCGGGATTGAATACAACAGTCACCATCCGCACTTTCCTCCATGGGAGTAATGTCTGAAACAGTCTACGATTTGTTCGTTCCCTGGGAGACCAGTAGTAGTTTCCGATGCACATCTGAAGGCATTCTGTAATCTGTGGACTATCAGACTGTTGATGAAACACAGAAATTGCATCGGAATTGAATACAACAGTCACCATGCGCACTTTTCTCCATAGGAGTAATGTCTCTAACAGTCCACGCTGTGATCGTTCCCAGGAAGACCAGTAGTAGTATCCGTTGCACATCTGGAGGCATTCCGTAACCTGTGGACTATCAGACTGTTGATGAAACACAGAAATTGCATCGTGATTGAATACAACAGTAACCATCCGCACATTTCTCCATGGCAGTAATGTCTCAAACAGTCTACGTTGTGATCGTACCCAGGAAGACCAGTAGTAGTTTCCGTTGCACATCTGGAGGCATTCTGTAACTTGTGGACTATCAGAGTGTTGATGAAACACAGAAAATGCATCGGGATTGAATACAACAGTCACCATGCGCACTTTTCTCCATAGGAGTAATGTCTCTAACAGTCTACGCTTTGATCGTTCCCTGGAAGACCAGTAGTAACTTCCGATGCACATCTGGAGGCATTCTGCAATCTGGGGCGTATCAGAGTGTTGATGAAACACAGAAATTGCATCGGGATTGAACACAACAGTCACCATGCGCACTTTCCTCCATGGGAGTAATTCTCAAACAGTCTACGCGTTGATCGGTCCCTGGAAGACCAGTAGTAGTTTCCGATGCACATCAAGAGGCATTCTGTAATCTGTGGACCTATAAAGTTTTGATGAAACACAGAAATTGCCTCGGTATTGAATACAACAGTCACCATACGCACTTTCCTCCATGGGAGTAACGTCTGAAACAGTCTACGATTTGTTCGATCCCTGGGAGACCAGTAGTAGTTTCCGATGCACATCTGGAGGCATTCTGTAATCTGTGGATCTTCAAAGGGTTGATGTAACACAGAAATTGCATCGGGAGTGAATACAACAGTCACCATCCGCACTTTCCTCCTTGGGACTAATTCTCAACAGGCTACGATTTGATCGTTCCCTGGAAGACCAGTAGTAGTTTCCGATGCACATCTGAAGGCATTCCGTAAACTGTGAACTATCAAAATGTTGATGAAACACAGAAATTGCATCGGGATTGAATACAACAATCACCATCCGCACTTCCTCCATGGGAGTAATGTCTCAAACAGTCTACGCTTTTATCGTTCCCAGGAAGACAAGTAGTAGTTTTCGATGCACATCTGGAGGCAATCTGTATTCTGTGGACTATCAGATTGTTGATGAAACACAGAAATAGCATAAGGATTGAAAACAACAGTCACCATGCGCACTTTCCTCCATGGGAGTAATGTCTCAAAGAGTCTACGCTTTGATCGTCCAATAGAAGTCCACTAGTAGTTTCCGATGCACGTCTGGAGGCATTCTGCAATCTGTGGATTGTCAGACTGTTGACAAAACACAGAAATTGCATCGGAATTGAATACAACAGTCACCATGCGCACTTTTCTCCATGGGAGTAATTTCTCAAACAGTCTACGCTTTGATCGTTCCCAAAAGACGAGTAGTAGTTTCCGATGCACATCTGGAGGCAATCAGTAATCTGTGGACTATCGGAGTGTTGATGAAACACAGAAATTGCATCGCGATTGAATATAACAGTCACCATGCACACTTTACTCCATGGGAGTAATGTCTCAAACAGTCTACGCTTTGATCGTTCCCAGAAAGACCAGTAGTAGTTTTCGATGCTCATATGGAGGCAATCTGTATTCTGTGGACTATCAGATTGTTGATGAAACACAGAAATTGTACAAGGATTGAATACAATAGTCACCATACGCACTTTCCTCCATGGGAGTAATGTCTCAAACGGTACACGCTTTGATCGTTCCCTGGAAGACCAGTATTACTTTCCGATGCACATCTGAAGGCATTCTGTAATCTGTGGACTATCAGAATGTTGATGAAACACAGAAATTGCATCGGAATTGAATACAACAGTCACCATGCGCACTTTCCTCCATGGGAGTAATGTCTCAAACAATCTACGATTTGATCGTTCCCTGGAAGACCAGTGGTAGTTTCCGATGCACATCTGGAGGCATCGTGTAATCTGTGGACTATCAGAGTATTGATGAAACACAGAACTTACATCGGGACTGAATACAACAGTCACCATGCGCACTTTCCTGAGTGGGAGTAATATCTGAAACAGTCTACGCTTTGATCGTTCCCAGGAACACCAGAAGTAGTTTCCGATGCAAATCTGGAGGCATTCTGTAATCTGTGGACTATCAGAGTGTTGAAGAAACACAGAAATTGCATCGGGACTGAATACAACAATCACCATGTGCACTTTCCTTCATGGGAGTAATGTCTCAAACAATCTACGCTTTGATCGATCCCAGGAAGACCAGTAGTAGTTTCCGATGCACATCTGGAGGCATTCTGTAATCTGTGGACTATCAGAGTGTTGATGAAACACAGAAAATGCATCGGGAATGAATACAACAGTCACCATGCGCACTTGCCTCCATGGGAGTAATGTCTGAAAGAGTCTACGCTATGATCGTTCCCTGGGAGACCATTAGTAGTTTCCGATGCACATCTGGAGGAATTCTGTCCTCCGTGGCCCTTCAAAGTGTTGATGAAACAGAGAAATTGCATCGGGATTGAATACAACAGTCACCATCCGCACTTCCTCCATGGGAGTAATGTCTCAAACAGTCTACGCTTTGATCGTTCCCTGGAATACCAGTAGTAGTTACCGATGCACATCTGGATTCAATCTGTAATCTGTGGACTATCAGAGTGTTGATGAAACACAAAATTGCTTTGGGATTGAATACAACAGTCACCATTTGCACTTTCCTCCATGGGGGTAATGTCTCAAACAGTCTACAATTTGATCGTTCCCTGGAAGACCAGTGGTAGTTTCCGATGTACATCTGGAGGCATTCTGTAATCTGTGGACTATCAGAGTATTGATGAAACACAGATATTACATCGGGATTGAATACAACAGTCACCATGCGCACTTTCCTCCATGGGAGAAATGTCTCTGACAGTCTACGATTTGATCGTTCCCTGCAAGACTATTAGTAGTTTCCGATGCACATCTGGAGGCATTCTGTAATCTGTGAACTATCAGAGTGTTGATGAAACACAGAAATTGCATCGGGATTGAATACAACATTCACCGTGCGCACTTTCCTCCATTGGAGTAGTGTCTCAGACAGTCTACGATTTGATCGTTCCCAGGAAGACCAGTAGTAGTTTCAGGTGCACATCTGGAGGCATTTTGTAATCTGTGGACTATCAGAGTATTGATGAAACACAGAAATTGCATCGGGATTGAATACAACAGTCATCATGCGCACATTCCTGAATGGGAGTAATGTCTCAAACAGTCTACGCTGTGATCGTTCCCAGGAAGACCAGAAGTAGTTTCCGATTTACATCTGGAGGCATTCTGTAATCTGTGGACTATCAGAGTGTTGATGAAGCACAGAAATTGCATCGGGACTGAATACAACAATCACCATGTGCACTCTCCTGAATGGGAGTAATGTCTCAAACAGTCTACGCTTTGATCCTTCCCAGGATGTCCAGAAGTAGTTTCCGATGCACATCTGGAGGCATTCTGTAATCTGTGGACTATCAGAGTGTTGATGAAACACAGTAATTGCATCGGGACTGAATACAACAACCACCATGTGCACTTTCCCTCATGGGAGTAATGTCTCAAACAATCCACGCTTTGATCGATCCCAGGAAGACCAGTAGTAGTTTCCGATGTACATCTGGAGGCATTCTCTAATCCGTGGACTAGCAGAGTGTTGATGAAACACAGAAAATGCATCGGGATTGAATACAACAGTCACCATGCGCACTTTCCTCCATGGGAGTAGTGTCTCAACCAGTCTACGCTTTGATCGTTCCCTGGAAGACCAGTAGTAGTTTCCGATGCACATCTGGAGGCATTCTGTAGTCTGTGGACTATCAGAGTATTGATGAAACACAGAAATTACATCGGGATTGAATACAACAGTCACCATGCGCACTTCCCTTCATGGGAGAAATGTCTCTAACAGTTTACTCTCTGATCGTTCCCTGGAAGACCAGTAGTAACTTCCGATGCATATCTGGAGGTATTCTGTTATCTGTGGAGTATCACAGTGCTGATGAAACACAGAAATTGCATCGGGATTGAATACAACAGTCACCATGCGCACTTTCCTCCATGGGAGTAATTCTCAAACAGTCTACTTTTTGATCGTTCCCTGGAAGACCAGTAGTAGTTTCCGATGCACATCTGGAGGCATTCTGTAATCTGTGGACTATCAGAGAGGTAACGAAACACAGAAATTGTATCAGGATTGAATACAACAGTCACCATCTGCACTTTCCTCCATGGGAGTAATTCTCAAGCAGGCTACGTTTTGATCGGTCCCTGGAAGACCAGTAGTAGTTTCCGACGCACATCTGGAGACAATCTGTAATCTGTGGACTATCAGAGTGTCGATGAAACACAGAAATTCCATCGGGATTGAATGCAACAGTCACCATGCGCACTTTCCTCCATGGGAGTAATGTCTCAAACAGTCTTCACTTTGATCGTCCCTGGAAGACCAGTAGTAGTTTCCGATGCACATCTGGAGGCATTCTGTATTCTGTGGACTATCAGACTGTTGATGAATCACAGAAATTGCATCGGGGTGAATACAACATTCACCATACGCACTTTCCTCCATGGGAGTAATGCCTGAAACAGTCTACGCTTTGATCATTCCCAGGAAGACCAGTAGTAGTTTCCGATGCACATCTGCAGGCATTCTGTAATTTGTGTACAATCCGAGTGTTGATGAAACACTGAAATTGCATCGGGTTTGAATACAACAGTCACCATACGCACTTTCCTCCATGGGAGTAATGTCTCTAACATTCTACGCTTTGATTATTCGCTGGAAGACCAGTAGTAGTTTCCGATGCACACCTGGAGGCATTCTGTAATCTGTGGACTATCAGAGTGTTTAGGAACACATAAATTGCTTTGGGATTGAATACAACAGTCACCATGCGCACTTTCCTCCATGGGAGTAATTCTCAAACAGTCTACGCTGTGATCGTTCCCAGGAAGACCAGTAGAAGTTTCCGATGCACATCTGGAGGCATTCTGTAATCTGTGGACCTTCAAAGTGATGATGAAACACAGAAATTGCCTCGGTATTGAATACAACAGTCACCATGCGCACTTTCCTCCATGGGAGTATTGTCTGAAGCAGTCTACGTTTTGATTGTTCCCTGGAAGACCAGTAGTAGTTTTCGATGCACATCTGGAATCATTCTGTAATCTGTGCACCTTCGAAGTGTTGATGAAACACAGAAATTACATCGGGAGTGAATGCAACAGTCACCATCCACACCTTCCTCCATGGGAGTAATTCTCAAACAGGCTACGATTTGATCGTTCCCTGGAAGACCAGTAGTAGTTTCCGATAAACATCTAGAGGCATTCTGTAATCTGTGGACTATCAGAGTGTTGATGAAACACGGAAATTGCATCGGGATTGAATACAACAGTCACCATGCGCACTTTCCTCTATGGGAGTAATGTCTCTAACAGTCTACGCTTTGATCGTTCCCTGGAAGACCAGTAGTAGTTTCCGATGCATATCTGGAGGCATTCTGTAATCTGTGGACTATCAGAGTGCTGATGAAACACAGAAATTGCATCGGGATTGAATACAACAGTCACCATGAGCACTTTCCTCCATGGGAGTAATGTCTCAAACAGTCTACGCTTTGATCGTTCCCTGGAAGACCAGTAGTAGTTTCCGAAGCACATCTGGAGGCATTCTGTAATCTGTGGACTATAAGAGTGTTGATGAAACACAGAAATTGCATTGGGACTGAATATGACAGTCACCGTGCGCACTTTCCTCCATGGGAGTAATGTCTCAAAGAGTCTACGCTTTGATCGTTCCCAGGAAGACCAGTAGTACTTTCCGAAGCACATCCGGAGACAATCTGTAATCTGTGGACTATCAGAGTGTTGATGAAGCACGGAAATTGCATCATGATTGAATACAACACTCACCATACGCAGTTTCCTCCATGGGAGTAATGTCTCAAACAGTCTACGGTTTGATCGTTACCTGGAAGACCAGTAGTAGTTTACGGTGCACATCTGGAGGCATTCTGTAATCTGTGGACTATCAGACTTTTGATGAAATACAGAAATTGCATCGGGATTGAAAACGACAGGCACCAAGCGCACTTTCCTCAATGGGAGTAATGTCTCAGACAGTCTACGCTTTGATCGTTCACAGGAAGACCAGTAGTAGTTTCCGCTGCACATCTGGAGGCATTCTGTAATCTGTGGACTATCAGAGTGTTGATGAAACACAGAAAATGCATCGGGATTGAATACAATAGACTCCATGGGCACTTTCTCCCATGGGAGTAATGACTCAAAGAGTTTACGCTTTGATCGTTCCCTGGAAGACGATTAGTAGTTTCCGATGCACATCTGGAGGCATTCTGTAATCTGTGGACTATCAGACTGTTGATGAAACACAGAAATTGCATCGGGATTTAATACAACAGTCACCATGCGCAGTTTCCTCCATGGGAGTAATGTCTCAAACAGTCTACGGTTTGATCGTTCCCTGGGAGACCAGTAGCAGTTTACGATGCACATCTGGAGGCATTCTGTAATCTGTGGACTATCAGACTTTTGATGAAATACAGGAGTTGCATCGGGATTGAATACGACAAGCGCCATGCGCACTTTCCTCAATGGGAGTAATGTCTCAGACAGTCTACGCTTTGATCATTCCCAGGAAGACCAGTAGTAGTTTCCGGTGCACATCTTTAGGCATTCTGTAGTCTGTGGACTATCAGAGTGCTGATGAAACACAGAAAATGCATCGGGATTGAATACAACAGTCTCCATGGGCACTTTCTCCCATTGGAGTAATGACTCAAAGTGTTTACGCTTTGATCGTTCCCAGGAAGACCAGTAGTAGATTTCGGTGCACATCTGGAGGCATTCCGTAATCTGTGGACTATCAGAGTGTTGATGAAACACAGAAATTGCATCGGGATTGAATACAGCAATCACCATGCGCACTTTCCTCTATGGGAGTAATGTCTCTAACTGTCTACGGTTTGATCGTTCCCTGGAAGACCAGTAGTAGTTTACGATGCACATCTGGAGGCATTCTGTAATCTGTGGACTATCAGACTTTTGATGAAATACAGAAGTTTCATCGGGATTGAATACGACAGGCACCATGCGCACTTTCCTCAATGGGAGTAATGTCTCAGACAGTCTACGATTTGATCGTTCCAAGGAAGACCAGTAGTAGTTTCAGGTGCACATCAGGATGCATTCTGTAATCTGTGGACTATCAGAGTGCTGATGAAACACAGAAAATGCATCGGGATTGAATACAACAGTCTCCAAGGGCACTTTCTCCCATGGGAGTAATGACTCAAAGAGTTTATGCTTTGATCGTTCCCAGGAAGACCAGTAGTAGTTTCCGAAGCACATCTGGAGGCATTCTGTAATCTGTGGACTATAAGAGTGTTGATGAAACACAGAAATTGCATTGGGACTGAATATGACAGTCACCGTGCGCACTTTCCTCCATGGGAGTTATGTCTCAAAGAGTCTACGCTTTGATCGTTCCCAGGAAGACCAGTAGTACTTTCCGATGCACATCTGGAGGCATTCTGTAATCTGTGGACTATCAGAGTGTTGATGAAACACAGAAAATGCATCGGGATTGAATACAATAGACTCCATGGGCACTTTCTCCCATGGGAGTAATGACTCAAAGAGTTTACGCTTTGATCGTTCCCTGGAAGACCATTAGTAGTTTCCGATGCACATCTGGAGGCATTCTGTAATCTGTGGACTATCAGACTGTTGATGAAACTCAGAAATTGCATCGGGATTGAATACAACAGTCACCATGCGCAGTTTCCTCCATGGGAGTAATGTATCAAACTTTCTACGCTTTGATCGTTCCCAGGAAGACCAGTAGTAGTTTCCGATGCACATCTGGAATCATTCTGTAATCTGTGGACTATCAGAGTGTTGATGAAACACAGAAATTGAATCGGGATTGAATACAGCAATCACCATGCGCACTTTCCTCCATGGGAGTAATGTCTCTAACAGTCTACGCTTTGATCGTTCCCTGGAAGACCAGTAGTAGTTTCCGATGCACATCTGGAGGCATTCTGTAATCTGTGGACTATCAGAGTGTTGATGAAACACAGAAATTGTATTGGGACTGAATACGACAGTCACCATGCGCACTTTCCTCCATGGGAGTTATGTATCAAACATTCTACGCTTTGATCGTTCCCAGGAAGACCAGTAGTAGTTTCCGATGCACATCTGGAGACAATCTGTAATCTGTGGACTATCAGAGTGTTGATGAAACACGGAAATTGCATCGGGATTGAATACAACAGTCACCATGCGCAGTTTCCTCCATGGGAGTAATGTCTCAAACAGTCTACGGTTTGATCGTTCCCTGGAAGACTAGTAGTAGTTTACGACGCACATCTGGAGGCATTCTATAATCTGTGGACTATCAGAGTGTTGATGAAACACAGAAAATGCATCGGGATTGAATACAACATTCTCCATGGGCACTTTCTCCCATGGCAGTAATGACTCAAAGAGTTTACGCTTTGATCGTTCACTGGAAGACCAGTAGTAGCTTCCGATGCACATCCGGAGGCATTCTGTAATCTGTGGACTATCAGAGTGTTTAGGAACACAGAAATTGCTTTGGGATTGAATACAAAAGTCACCATGCGCACTTTCCTCCATGGGAGTAATTCTCAAACAGTCTACGCTTTGATCGTTCCCTGGAAGACCAGTAGTAGTTTCCGATGCACATCTGGAATCATTCTGTTATCTGTGGACCTTCGAAGTGTTGATGAAACACAGAAATTACATCGGGAGTGAATACAACAGTCACCATCCGCACTTTCCTCCATGGGAGTAATTCTCAAACAGGCTACGATTTGATCGTTCCCTGGAAGACCAGTAGTAGTTTCCGATGCACATCTGGAGGCATTCTGTAATCTGTGGACTATCAGACTGTTGATGAAACACAGAAATTGCATCGGGATCGAATACAACAGTCTCCATGGGCACATTCTCCCATGGGAGTAATGACTCAAAGAGTTTACCCTTTGATCGTTCCCAGGAAGACCAGTAGTAGTTTCCGGTGCACATCTGGAGGCATTCTGTAATCTGTGGACTATCACAGTGTTTAGGAACACAGAAATTGCATCGGGATTGAATACAGCAATCACCATGCGCACTTTCCTCTATGGGAGTAACGTCTCTAACAGTCTATGCTTTGATCGTTCCCTGGAAGACCAGTAGTAGTTTCCGATTCACATCTGGAGGCATTCTGTAATCTGTGGACTATTAGAGTGTTGATGAAACACAGAAATTGCATTGGGACTGAATATGACAGTCACCATGCGCACTTTCCTCCATGGGAGTAATGTCTCAAACAGTCTACGCTTTGATCGTTCCCAGGAAGACCAGTATTAGTTTCCGATGCATATCTGGAGACAATCTGTAATCTGTGGACTATCAGAGTGTTGATGAAACACGGAAATTGCATCGGGATTGAATACAACAGTCACCATGCGCAGTTTCCTCCATGGGAGTAATGTCTCAAACAGTCTACGGTTTAATCGTTCCCAGGAAGACCAGTAGTAGTTTAATATTCACATCTGGAGGCATTCTGTAATCTGTGGACTATCAGACTTTTGATGAAATACAGAAGTTGCATCGGGATTGAATACGACAGGCACCATGGGCACTTTCTCCCATGGCAGTAATGACTCAAAGAGTTTACGCTTTGATCGTTCACTGGAAGACCGGTAGTAGCTTCCGATGCACATCCGGAGGCATTCTGTAATCTGTGGACTATCAGAGTGTTTAGGAACACAGAAATTGCTTTGGGATTGAATACAAAAGTCACCATGCGCACGTTCCTCCATGGGAGTAATTCTCAAACAGTCTACGCTTTGATCGTTCCCTGGAAGACCAGTAGTAGTTTCCGATGCACATCTGGAGGCATTCTGTAATCTGTGGACTTTCAAAGTGTTGATGAAACAGAGAAATTGCCTCGGTATTGAATACAACAGTCACCATGCGCACTTTCCTCCATGGGAGTAATGTCTGAAACAGTCTACGCTTTGATCGTTCCCTGGAAGACCAGTAGTAGTTTCGGATGCACATCTGGAATCATTCTGTAATCTGTGGACCTTCGAAGTGTTGATGAAACATAGAAATTACATCGGGAGTGAATACAACAGTCACCATCCGCACTTTCCTCCATGGGAGTAATTCTCAAACAGGCTACGATTTGATCGTTCCCTGGAAGACCAGTAGTAGTTTCCGATGCACATCTGGAGGCATTCTGTAATCTGTGGACTATCAGAGTGCTGATGAAACACAGAAATTGCATCGGGATTGATTACAACAGTCACCATGAGCACTTTCCTCCATGGGAGTAATGTCTCAAACAGTCTACGCTTTGATCGTTCCCTGGAAGACCAGTAGTAGTTTCCGATGCACATCTGGAGGCATTCTGTAATCTGTGGACTATTAGAGTGTTGATGAAACACAGAAATTGCATTGGGACTGAATATGACAGTCACCATGCGCACTTTCCTCCATGGGAGTAATGTCTCAAACAGTCTACGCTTTGATCGTTCCCAGGAAGACCAGTAGTAGTTTCCGATGCACATCTCGAGACAATCTGTAATCTGTGGACTATCAGAGTGTTGATGAAACACGGAAATTGCATCGGGATTGAATACAACAGTCACCATGCGCAGTTTCCTCCATGGGAGTAATGTCTCAAACAGTCTACGGTTTGATCGTTCCCAGGAAGACCAGTAGTAGTTTAATATGCACATCTGGAGGCATTCTGTAATCTGTGGACTATCAGACTTTTGATGAAATACAGAAGTTGCATCGGGATTGAATACGACAGGCACCATGGGCACTTTCTCCCATGGCAGTAATGACTCAAAGAGTTTACGCTTTGATCGTTCACTGGAAGACCAGTAGTAGCTTCCGATGCACATCCGGAGGCATTCTGTAATTTGTGGACTATCAGAGTGTTTAGGAACACAGAAATTGCTTTGGGATTGAATACAAAAGTCACCATGCGCACTTTCCTCCATGGGTGTAATGTCTGAAACAGTCTACGCTTTGATCGTTCCCTGGAAGACCAGTAGTAGTTTCCGATGCACATCTGGAATCATTCTGTAATCTGTGGACCTTCGAAGTGTTGATGAAACACAGAAATTACATCGGGAGTGAATACAACAGTCACCATCCGCACTTTCCTCCATGGGAGTAATTCTCAAACAGGCTACGATTTGATCTTTCCCTGGAAGACCAGTAGTAGTTTCCGATGCACATCTGGAGGCAATCTGTAATCTGTGGACTATCAGACTGTTCATGAAACACAGAAATTGCATCGGGATTGAATACAACATTCACCATACGCACTTTCCTCCATGGGTGTAATGTCTGAAACAGTCTACGCTTTGATCGTTCGCAGGAAGACCAGTAGTAGTTTACGATGC
Organism: Schistocerca gregaria; assembly: GCF_023897955.1. NCBI lineage: Eukaryota > Metazoa > Arthropoda > Insecta > Orthoptera > Acrididae > Schistocerca > Schistocerca gregaria. Next base: position 2,415,536 of record NW_026061764.1, on the reverse strand, counting down.
ACATCTGGAGACAATGTGTAACCTGTGGACTATAAGAGCGTTGATGAAACACAGAAATTGCATCGGGATTGAATACAACAGTCACCATGCCCACTTTCCTCCATGGGAGTAATGTCTCAAACAGTCCACACTTTGATCGTCCCTGGAAGACCAGTGGTAGTGTCCGATGCACACCTGGAGACAATCTGTATTCTGTGGACTATCAGAGTGTTTATGAAACAGGGAAATTGCATCGGGATTGAATACAACAGTCATCATGCCCAGTTTCCTCCATGGGAGTAATGTCTCAAACAGTCTACGGTTTGATCGTTCCCAGGAAGACCAGTACTAGTTTAATATGCACATCCGGAGGCATTCTGTAATCTGTGGACTATCAGAGTGTTTAGGAACACAGAAATTGCTTTAGGATTGAATATAAAAGTCACCATGCGCACTTTCCTCCATGGGAGTAATTCTCAAACAGTCTACGCTTTGATCGTTCCCTGGAAGTCCAGTAGTAGTTTCCGATGCACATCTGGAATCATTCTGTAATCTGTGTACCTTCGAACTGTTGATGAAACACAGAAATTACATCGGGAGTGAATACAACAGTCACCATCCGCACTTTCCTCCATGGGAGTAATTCTCAAACAGGCTACGATTTGATCGTTCCATGGAAGACCAGTAGTAGTTTCCGATGCACATCTGGAGGCATTCTGTAATCTGTGGACTATGAGACTGTAGATGAAACACAGAAATTGCATCGGAATTGAATACAACAGTCTCCATGGGCACATTCTCCCATGGGAGTAATGACTCAAAGAGTTTACCCTTTGATCGTTCCCAGGAAGACCAGTAGTAGTTTCCGGTTCACATCTGGAGGCATTCTGTAATCTGTGGACTATTAGAGTGTTGATGAAACACAGAAATTGCATTGGGACTGAATATGACAGTCACCATGCGCACTTTCCTCCATGGGAGTAATGTCTCAAACAGTCTACGCTTTGATCGTTCCCAGGAAGACCAGTATTAGTTTCCGATGCATATCTGGAGACAATCTGTAATCTGTGGACTATCAGAGTGTTGATGAAACACGGAAATTGCATCGGGATTGAATACAACAGTCACCATGCGCAGTTTCCTCCATGGGAGTAATGTCTCAAACAGTCTACGGTTTAATCGTTCCCAGGAAGACCAGTAGTAGTTTAATATTCACATCTGGAGGCATTCTGTAATCTGTGGACTATCAGACTTTTGATGAAATACAGAAGTTGCATCGGGATTGAATACGACAGGCACCATGGGCACTTTCTCCCATGGCAGTAATGACTCAAAGAGTTTACGCTTTGATCGTTCACTGGAAGACCGGTAGTAGCTTCCGATGCACATCCGGAGGCATTCTGTAATCTGTGGACTATCAGAGTGTTTAGGAACACAGAAATTGCTTTGGGATTGAATACAAAAGTCACCATGCGCACGTTCCTCCATGGGAGTAATTCTCAAACAGTCTACGCTTTGATCGTTCCCTGGAAGACCAGTAGTAGTTTCCGATGCACATCTGGAGGCATTCTGTAATCTGTGGACTTTCAAAGTGTTGATGAAACAGAGAAATTGCCTCGGTATTGAATACAACAGTCACCATGCGCACTTTCCTCCATGGGAGTAATGTCTGAAACAGTCTACGCTTTGATCGTTCCCTGGAAGACCAGTAGTAGTTTCGGATGCACATCTGGAATCATTCTGTAATCTGTGGACCTTCGAAGTGTTGATGAAACATAGAAATTACATCGGGAGTGAATACAACAGTCACCATCCGCACTTTCCTCCATGGGAGTAATTCTCAAACAGGCTACGATTTGATCGTTCCCTGGAAGACCAGTAGTAGTTTCCGATGCACATCTGGAGGCATTCTGTAATCTGTGGACTATCAGAGTGCTGATGAAACACAGAAATTGCATCGGGATTGATTACAACAGTCACCATGAGCACTTTCCTCCATGGGAGTAATGTCTCAAACAGTCTACGCTTTGATCGTTCCCTGGAAGACCAGTAGTAGTTTCCGATGCACATCTGGAGGCATTCTGTAATCTGTGGACTATTAGAGTGTTGATGAAACACAGAAATTGCATTGGGACTGAATATGACAGTCACCATGCGCACTTTCCTCCATGGGAGTAATGTCTCAAACAGTCTACGCTTTGATCGTTCCCAGGAAGACCAGTAGTAGTTTCCGATGCACATCTCGAGACAATCTGTAATCTGTGGACTATCAGAGTGTTGATGAAACACGGAAATTGCATCGGGATTGAATACAACAGTCACCATGCGCAGTTTCCTCCATGGGAGTAATGTCTCAAACAGTCTACGGTTTGATCGTTCCCAGGAAGACCAGTAGTAGTTTAATATGCACATCTGGAGGCATTCTGTAATCTGTGGACTATCAGACTTTTGATGAAATACAGAAGTTGCATCGGGATTGAATACGACAGGCACCATGGGCACTTTCTCCCATGGCAGTAATGACTCAAAGAGTTTACGCTTTGATCGTTCACTGGAAGACCAGTAGTAGCTTCCGATGCACATCCGGAGGCATTCTGTAATTTGTGGACTATCAGAGTGTTTAGGAACACAGAAATTGCTTTGGGATTGAATACAAAAGTCACCATGCGCACTTTCCTCCATGGGTGTAATGTCTGAAACAGTCTACGCTTTGATCGTTCCCTGGAAGACCAGTAGTAGTTTCCGATGCACATCTGGAATCATTCTGTAATCTGTGGACCTTCGAAGTGTTGATGAAACACAGAAATTACATCGGGAGTGAATACAACAGTCACCATCCGCACTTTCCTCCATGGGAGTAATTCTCAAACAGGCTACGATTTGATCTTTCCCTGGAAGACCAGTAGTAGTTTCCGATGCACATCTGGAGGCAATCTGTAATCTGTGGACTATCAGACTGTTCATGAAACACAGAAATTGCATCGGGATTGAATACAACATTCACCATACGCACTTTCCTCCATGGGTGTAATGTCTGAAACAGTCTACGCTTTGATCGTTCGCAGGAAGACCAGTAGTAGTTTACGATGCACATCTGGAGACAATCTGTAACCTGTGGACTATAAGAGCGTTGATGAAACACAGAAATTGCATCGGGATTGAATACAACAGTCACCATGCCCACTTTCCTCCATGGGAGTAATGTCTCAAACAGTCCACACTTTGATCGTCCCTGGAAGACCAGTGGTAGTGTCCGATGCACACCTGGAGACAATCTGTATTCTGTGGACTATCAGAGTGTTTATGAAACAGGGAAATTGCATCGGGATTGAATACAACAGTCATCATGCCCAGTTTCCTCCATGGGAGTAATGTCTCAAACAGTCTACGGTTTGATCGTTCCCAGGAAGACCAGTACTAGTTTAATATGCACATCCGGAGGCATTCTGTAATCTGTGGACTATCAGAGTGTTTAGGAACACAGAAATTGCTTTAGGATTGAATATAAAAGTCACCATGCGCACTTTCCTCCAAGGGAGTAATTCTCAAACAGTCTACGCTTTGATCGTTCCCTGGAAGACCAGTAGTAGTTTCCGATGCACATCTGGAATCATTCTGTAATCTGTGTACCTTCGAACTGTTGATGAAACACAGAAATTACATCGGGAGTGAATACAACAGTCACCATCCGCACTTTCCTCCATGGGAGTAATTCTCAAACAGGCTACGATTTGATCGTTCCCTGGAAGACCAGTAGTAGTTTCCGATGCACATCTGGAGGCATTCTGTAATCTGTGGACTATGAGACTGTAGATGAAACACAGAAATTGCATCGGAATTGAATACAACAGTCTCCATGGGCACATTCTCCCATGGGAGTAATGACTCAAAGAGTTTACCCTTTGATCGTTCCCAGGAAGACCAGTAGTAGTTTCCGGTGCACATCTGGAGGCATTCTGTAATCTGTGGACTATCACAGTGTTTAGGAACACAGAAATTGCATCGGGATTGAATACAGCAATCACCATGCGCACTTTCCTCTATGGGAGTAACGTCTCTAACAGTCTACGCTTTGATCGTTCCCTGGAAGACCAGTAGTAGTTTCCGATGCTCATATGGAGGCAATCTGTATTCTGTGGACTATCAGATTGTTGATGAAACACAGAAATTGTACAAGGATTGAATACAATAGTCACCATGCGCACTTTCCTCCATGGGAGTAATGTCTCAAACGGTACACGCTTTGATCGTTCCCTGGAAGACCAGTATTACTTTCCGATGCACATCTGGAGGCATTCTGTAATCTGTGGACTATCAGAATGTTGATGAAACACAGAAATTGCATCGGAATTGAATACAACAGTCACCATGCGCACTTTTCTCCATGGGAGTAATGTCTCAAACAGTCTACGCTTTGATCGTTCCCAGGAAGACCAGTAGTAGTTTAATATGCACATCTGGAGGCATTCTGTAATCTGTGGACTATCAGACTTTTGATGAAATACAGAAGTTGCATCGGAATTGAATACGACAGGCACCATGGGCACTTTCTCCCATGGCAGTAATGACTCAAAGAGTTTACGCTTTTATCGTTCACTGGAAGACCAGTAGTAGCTTCCGATGCACATCCGGAGGCATTCTGTAATCTGTGGACTATCAGAGTGTTTAGGAACACAGAAATTGCTTTGGGATTGAATACAAAAGTCACCATGCGCACTTTCCTATATGGGAGTAATTCTCAAACAGTCTACGCTTTGATCGTTCCCTGGAAGACCAGTAGTAGTTTCCGATGCACATCTGGAGGCATTCTGTAATCTGTGGACCTTCAAAGTGTTGATGAAACAGAGAAATAGCCCCGGTATTGAATACAACAGTCACCATCCGCACTTTCCTCCATGGGAGTAATTCTCAAACAGGCTACGATTTGATCGTTCCCTGGAAGACCAGTAGTAGTTTCCGATGCACATCTGGAGGCATTCTGTAATCTGTGGACTATCAGACTGTTGATGAAACACAGAAATTGCATCGGGATTGAATACAACAGTCTCCATGGGCACATTCTCCCATGGGAGTAATGACTCTAAGAGTTTACCCTTTGATCGTTCCCAGGAAGACCAGTAGTAGTTTCCGGTGCACATCTGGAGGCATTCTGTAATCTGTGGACTATCACAGTGTTTAGGAACACAGAAATTGCATCGGGATTGAATACAGCAATCACCATGCGCACTTTCCTCTATGGGAGTAACGTCTCTAACAGTCTACGCTTTGATCGTTCCCTTGAAGACCAGTAGTAGTTTCCGATGCACATCTGGAGGCATTCTGTAATCTGTGGACTATCAGAGTGTTGATGAAACACAGAAAATGCATCGGGATTGAATACAACAGTCTCCATGGGCACTTTCTCCCATGGCAGTAATGACTCAAAGAGTTTACGCTTTGATCGTTCACTGGAAGACCAGTAGTAGCTTCCGATGCACATCCGGAGGCATTCTGTAATCTGTGGACTATCAGACTGTTGATGAAACACAGAAATTGCATCGGGATTGAATACAACAGTCACCATACGCACTTTCCTCCATGGGTGTAATGTCTCAAACAGTCTACGCTTTGATCGTTCGCAGGAAGACCAGTAGTAGTTTACGATGCACATCTGGAGACAATCTGTAACCTGTGGACTATAAGAGCGTTGATGAAACACAGAAATTGCATCGGGATTGAATACAACAGTCACCATGCGCACTTTCCTCCATGGGAGTAATGTCTGAAACAGTCTACGCTTTGATCGTTCCCTGGAAGACCAGTAGTAGTTTCCGATGCACATCTGGAATCATTCTGTAATCTGTGGACCTTCGAAGTGTTGATTAAACACAGAAATTACATCGGGAGTGTATACAACAGTCACCATCCGCACTTTCCTCCATAGGAGTAATTCTCAAACAGGCTACGATTTGATCGTTCCCTGGAAGACCAGTAGTAGTTTCCGATGCACATCTGGAGGCATTCTGTAATCAGTGGACTATCAGGCTGTTCATGAAACACAGAAATTGCATCGGGATTGAATACAACAGTCACCATACGCACATTCCTCCATGGGAGTAGTGTCTCAAACAGTCTACGTTTTGATCGTTCCCAGGAAGATCAGTAGTAGTTTCCGACGCTCATCTGGAGACAATCTGTAATCTGTGGACCTTTAAAGTATTGATGTAACACAGAAATTACCTCGGGATTGAATACAACAGTCACCATGCGCACTTTCCTCCATGGGAGTAATGTCTCAAACAGTCCACACTTTGATCGTCCCTGGAAGACCAGTGGTAATGTCCGATGCACATCTGGAGATAATCTGTATTCTGTGGACTATCAGAGTGTTTATGAAACAGGGAAATTGCATCGGGATTGAATACAACAGTCATCATGCGCAGTTTCCTGCATGGGAGTAATGTCTCAAACAGTCTACGGTTTGATCGTTCCCAGGAAGACCTGTACTAGTTTAATATGCACATCTGGAGGCATTCTGTAATCTGTGGACTATCAGAGTGTTGATGAAACACAGAAAATGCATCGGGATTGAATACAACAGTCTCCATGGGCACTTTCTCCCATTGCAGTAATGACTCAAAGAGTTTACGCTTTGATCGTTCACTGGAAGACCAGTAGTAGCTTCCGATGCACATCCGGAGGCATTCTGTAATCTGTGGACTATCAGAGTGTTTAGGAACACAGAAATTGCTTTGGGATTGAATATAAAAGTCACCATGCGCACTTTCCTCCATGGGAGTAATTCTCAAACAGTCTACGCTTTGATCGTTCCCTGGAAGACCAGTAGTAGTTTCCGATGCACATCTGGAGGCATTCTGTAATCTGTGGACCTTCAAAGTGTTGATGAAACAGAGAAATTGCCTCGGTATTGAATACAACAGTCACCATCCGCACTTTCCTCCATGGGAGTAATTCTCAAACAGGCTACGATTTGATCGTTCCCTGGAAGACCAGTAGTAGTTTCCGATGGATATCTGGAGGCATTTTGTAATCTGTGGACTATCAGACTGTTGATGAAACACAGAAATTGCATCGGGATTGAATACAACAGTCTCCATGGGCACATTCTCCCATGGGAGTAATGACTCTAAGAGTTTACCCTTTGATCGTTCCCAGGAAGACCAGTAGTAGTTTCCGGTGCACATCTGGAGGCATTCTGTAATCTGTGGACTATCACAGTGTATAGGAACACAGAAATTGCATCGGGATTGAATACAGCAATCACCATGCGCACTTTCCTCTATAGGAGTAACGTCTCTAACAGTCTACGCTTTGATCGCTCCCTTGAAGACCAGTAGTAGTTTCCGATGCACATCTGGAGGCATTCTATAATCTGTGGACTATCAGAGTGCTGATGAAACACAGAAATTGCATCGGGATTGAATACAACAGTCACCATGAGCACTTTCCTCCATGGGAGTAATGTCTCAAACAGTCTACGCTTTGATCGTTCCCTGGAAGACCAGTAGTAGTTTCCGATGCACATCTGGAGGCATTCTGTAATCTGTGGACTATTAGAGTGTTGATGAAACACAGAAATTGCATTGGGACTGAATATGACAGTCACCATGCGCACTTTCCTCCATGGGAGTAATGTCTCAAACAGTCTACGCTTTGATCGTTCCCAGGAAGACCAGTAGTAGTTTCCGAAGCACATCTCGAGACAATCTGTAATCTGTGGACTATCAGAGTGTTGATGAAACACGGAAATTGCATCGGGATTGAATACAACAGTCACCATGCGCAGTTTCCTCCATGGGAGTAATGTCTCAAACAGTCTACGGTTTGATCGTTCCCAGGAAGACCAGTAGTAGTTTAATATGCACATCTGGAGGCATTCTGTAATCTGTGGACTATCAGACTTTTGATGAAATACAGAAGTTGCATCGGGATTGAATACGACAGGCATCATGGGCACTTTCTCCCATGGCAGTAATGACTCAAAGAGTTTACGCTTTCATCGTTCACTGGAAGACCAGTAGTAGCTTCCGATGCACATCCGGAGGCATTCTGTAATCTGTGGACTATCAGAGTGTTTAGGAACACAGAAATTGCTTTGGGATTGAATACAAAAGTCACCATGCGCACTTTCCTCCATGGGTGTAATGTCTGAAACAGTCTACGCTTTGATCGTTCCCTGGAAGACCAGTAGTAGTTTCCGATGCACATCTGGAGGCATTCTGTAATCTGTGGAGCATCAGAGTGTTGATGAAACACAGAAATTGCATTCTGACTGAATACGACAGTCACCATGCGCACTTTCCTCCATGGGAGTAATGTATCAAATAGTCTACGCTTTGATCGTTCCCAGGAAGACCAGTAGTAGTTTCCGATGCACATCTGGAGACAATCTGTAATCTGTGGACTATCAGAGTGTTGATGAAACACGGAAATTGCATCGGGATTGAATACAACAGTCACCATACGCACTTTCCTCCATGGGTGTAATGTCTGAAACAGTCTACGCTTTGATCGTTCCCAGGAAGACCAGTAGTACTTTCCGATGCACATCTGGAGACAATCTGTAATCTGTGGACTATCAGAGCGTTGATGAAACACAGAAATTGCATTGGGATTGAATACAACCGTCACCATGCTCACTTTCCTCCATGGGAGTAATGTCTCAAACAGTCTACACTTTGATCGTCCAAGGAAGACCAGTGGTAGTGTCCGATGCACATCTGGAGGCATTCTGTAATCTGTGGACTATCAGAGTGTTGATGAAACACAGAAATTGTATCGCGATTGAATACAGCAATCACCATGCGCACTTTCATCCATGGGAGTAATGTCTCTAACAGTCTACGCTTTGATCGTTCCCTGGAAGACCAGTAGTAGTTTCCGATGCACATCTGGAGGCATTCTGTAATCTGTGGAGCATCAGAGTGTTGATGAAACACAGAAATTGCATTCTGACTGAATACGACAGTCACCATGCGCACTTTCCTCCATGGGAGTAATGTATCAAATAGTCTAGGCTTTGATCGTTCCCAGGAAGACCAGTAGTAGTTTCCGATGCACATCTGGAGACAATCTGTAATTTGTGGACTATCAGAGTGTTGATGAAACACGGAAATTGCATCGGGATTGAATACAACAGTCACCATGCGCAGTTTCCTCCATGGGAGTAATGTCTCAAACAGTCTACGGTTTGATCGTTCCCTGGAAGACTAGTAGTAGTTTACGATGCACATCTGGAGGCATTCTGTAGTCTGTGGACTATTAGAGTGTTGATGAAACACAGAAAATGCATCGGGATTGATTACAACAGTCTCCATGGGCACTTTCTCCCATGGGAGTAATGACTCAAAGAGATTACGCTTTGATCGTTCACTGGAAGACCAGTAGTAGCTTCCGATGCACATCCGGAGGCATTCTGTAATCTGTGGACTATCAGAGTGTTTAGGAAAACAGAAATTGCTTTGGGATTGAATACAAATGTCACCATGCGCACTTTCCTCCATGGGAGTAATTCTCAAACAGTTACGCTTTGATCGTTCCCTGGAAGACCAGTAGTAGTGTCCGATGCACATCTGGAGGCATTCTATAATCTGTGGACCTTCAAAGTGTTGATGAAACACAGAAATTGCCTCGGTATTGAATACAAAAGTCACCATGCGCACTTTCCTCCATGGGAGTAATGTCTGAAACAGTCTACGCTTTGATAGTTCCCTGGAAGACCAGTAGTAGTTTCCGATTCACATCTGGAGGCATTCTGTAATCTGTGGACTATCAGATTGTTGATGAAACACAGAAATAGCATCGGGATTGAATACAACAATCACCACGCGCACTTTCCTCCATGGGAGGAATGTCTCAAACAGTCTACGCTTTGATCGTTCCCGGAAGACCAGTAGTAGTTTCCGATGCACATCTGGAGGCACTCTGTTATCTGTGGACTATCAGACTGTTGATGAAACACAGATATTGCATCGGGATTGAATACAACAGGCACCATGCGCACTTTCCTCCAAGAGAGTAATGTCTTAAACAGTCTATTCTTTGATCGTTCCCTGGAAGTCCACAAGAAGTTTTCGATGCACATCTGGAGGCATTCTACAATCTGTGGACCTTCAAAGTGTTGATGAAACACAGAAATCGCATCGGGATTGAATACAACAGTCACCATCCGCACTTTTCTCCATGTTAGTAATGTCTCAAGCAGTCTAGGCTTTAATCGTTCCCTGGAAGACCAGTAGTAGTTTCCGATGCACATCTGGAGACAATCTGCAATCTGTGGACTATCAAAGTGTTGATGAAACACGGAAATTGCATCGGGATTGAATACAACAGTCACCATGCGCAGTTTCCTCCATGGGAGTAATGTCTCAAACAGTCTACGGTTTGATCGTTCCCTGGAAGACTAGTAGTAGTTTACGATGCACATCTGGAGGCATTCTGCAATCTGTGGACTATCAGAGTGTTGATGAAACACAGAAATTGCATTGGGACTGAATACGACAGTCACCATGCGCACTTTCCTCCATGGGAGTAATGTATCAAACATTCTACGCTTTGATAGTTCCCTGGAAGACCAGTAGTAGTTTCCGATGCACATCTGGAGGCATTCTGTAATCTGTGGACTATCAGACAGTTGATGAAACACAGAAATTGCATCGGGATTGAATACAACAGTCACCATACGCACTTTCCTCCATGGGTGTAATGTCTGAAACAGTCTACGCTTTGATCGTTCCCAGGAAGACCAGTAGTAGTTTCCGATCCACATCTGGAGACAATCTGTAACCTGTGGACTGTCAGAGCGTTGATGAAACACAAAAATTGCATCGGTATTGAATACAACTGTCACCATGCCCACTTTCCTCCATGGGAGTAATGTCTCAAACAGTCTACACTTTGATCGTCCCTGGAAGACCAGTGGTAGTGTCCGATGCACATCTGGAGGCATTCTGTAATCAGTGGACTATCAGAGTGTTGATGAAACACAGAAATTGCATCGGGATTGAATACAGCAATCACCATGCGCACTTTCCTCCATGGGAGTAATGTCTCTAACAGTCTACGCTTTGATCGTTCAATGAAAGACCAGTAGTAGTTTCCGATGCACATCTGGAGGCATTCTGTAATCTGTGGACTATCAGAGTGCTGATGAAACACAGAAATTGCATCGGGATTGAATACAACAGTCACCATGAACACTTTCCTCCATGGGAGTAATGTCTCAAACAGTCTACGCTTTGATCGTTCCCTGGAAGACCAGTAGTAGTTTACGATGCACATCTGGAGGTATTCTGTAATCTGTGGACTATCAGACTTTTTATGAAATACAGAAGTTGCATCGGGATTGAACACGACAGGCACCATGCGCACTTTCCTCAATTGGAATAATGTCTCAGACAGTCTACGTTTTGATCGTTCCCAGGAAGACCAGTAGTAGATTTCAATGCACATCTGGATTCATTCTGTAATCTGTGGACTATCAGAGTGTTGTTGATACACAGAAAATGCATCGGTATTGAGTACAACAGTCACCATGCGCACTTTCCTCCATGAGAGTAATGTCTCAAACAGTCTAAGCTTTGATCGTTCAATGGTAGACCAGTAGTAGTTTCCGATACACATCTGGACTCATTCTGTAATCTGTGGAGTATCAGAGTGTTGATGAAACACAGAAGTTGCATCGGGATTGAATACAAATGTCACCATGCACACTTTCCTCCATAAAAGTGGAGTCTCAAACAGACTACGCTTTGATCATTCTCTGGAAAACCAGTAGTAGTTTCCGATGTACATCTGGAATTATTCTGTAATCTGTGGACTATCAGATTGTTGATAAAACACAGAAATTGCATCGGGATTGAATACAAAAATCACCACGCGCAATTTCCTCCATGGGAGGAATGTCTCAAACAGTCTACGCTTTGATCATTCCCGGAAGACCAGTAGTAGTTTCCGATGCACATCTGGAGGCACTCTGTTATCTGTGGACTATCAGACTGTTGATGAAACACAGATATTGCATCGGGATTGAATACAACAGGCACCATGCGCACTTTCCTCCAAGAGAGTAATGTCTTAAACAGTCTATTCTTTGATCGTTCCCTGGAAGACCACAAGTAGTTTTCGATGCACATCTGGAGGCATTCTATAATCTGTGGACCTTCAAAGTGTTGATGAAACACAGAAATCGCATCGGGATTGAATACAACAGTCACCATCCGCACTTTTCTCCATGTTAGTAATGTCTCAAGCAGTCTAGGCTTTAATCGTTCCCTGGAAGACCAGTAGTAGTTTCCGATGCACATCTGGAGACAATCTGCAATCCGTGGACTATCAGAGTGTTGATGAAACACGGAAATTGCATCGGGATTGAATACAACAGTCACCATGCGCAGTTTCCTCCATGGGAGTAATTCTCAAACAGGCTACGATTTGATCGTTCCCTGGAAGACTAGTAGTAGTTTACGATGCACATCTGGAGGCATTCTGCAATCTGTGGACTATCAGAGTGTTGATGAAACACAGAAATTGCATTGGGACTGAATACGACAGTCACCATGCGCACTTTCCTCCATGGGAGTAATGTATCAAACATTCTACGCTTTGATCGTTCCCAGGAAGACCAGTAGTAGTTTCCTATACACATCTGGACTCATTCTGTAATCTGTGGAGTATCAGAGTGTTGATGAAACACAGAAGTTGCATCGGGATTGAATACAAATGTCACCATGCACACTTTCCTCCATAAAAGTGGAGTCTCAAACAGACTACGCTTTGATCATTCTCTGGAAAACCAGTAGTAGTTTCCGATGTACATCTGGAATCATTCTGTAATCTGTGGACTATCAGATTGTTGATAAAACACAGAAATTGCATCGGGATTGAATACAAAAATCACCACGCGCAATTTCCTCCATGGGAGGAATGTCTCAAACAGTCTACGCTTTGATCATTCCCGGAAGACCAGTAGTAGTTTCCGATGCACATCTGGAGGCACTCTGTTATCTGTGGACTATCAGACTGTTGATGAAACACAGATATTGCATCGGGATTGAATACAACAGGCACCATGCGCACTTTCCTCCAAGAGAGTAATGTCTTAAACAGTCTATTCTTTGATCGTTCCCTGGAAGACCACAAGTAGTTTTCGATGCACATCTGGAGGCATTCTATAATCTGTGGACCTTCAAAGTGTTGATGAAACACAGAAATCGCATCGGGATTGAATACAACAGTCACCATCCGCACTTTTCTCCATGTTAGTAATGTCTCAAGCAGTCTAGGCTTTAATCGTTCCCTGGAAGACCAGTAGTAGTTTCCGATGCACATCTGGAGACAATCTGCAATCCGTGGACTATCAGAGTGTTGATGAAACACGGAAATTGCATCGGGATTGAATACAACAGTCACCATGCGCAGTTTCCTCCATGGGAGTAATTCTCAAACAGGCTACGATTTGATCGTTCCCTGGAAGACTAGTAGTAGTTTACGATGCACATCTGGAGGCATTCTGCAATCTGTGGACTATCAGAGTGTTGATGAAACACAGAAATTGCATTGGGACTGAATACGACAGTCACCATGCGCACTTCCCTCCATGGGAGTAATGTATCAAACATTCTACGCTTTGATCGTTCCCAGGAAGACCAGTAGTAGTTTCCGTTGCACATCTGGAGACAATCTGTAATCTGTGGACTATCAGAGCGTTGATGAAACACAGAAATTGCATTGGGATTGAATACAACAGTCACCATGCCCACTTTCCTCCATGGGAGCAATGTCTCAAACAGTCTACACTTTGATCGTCCAAGGAAGACCAGTGGTAGTGTCCGATGCACATCTGGACGCATTCTGTAATCTGTCGACTATCAGAGTGTTGATGAAACACAGAAATTGCATCGGGATTGAATACAGCAATCACCATGCGCACTTTCCTCCATGGGAGTAATGTCTCTAACAGTCTACGCTTTGATCGTTCCCTGGAAGACCAGTAGTAGTTTCCGATGCACATCTGGAGGCATTCTGTAATCTGTGGACTATCAGAGTGTTGAAGAAACACAGAAATTGCATTGGGACTGAATACGACAGTCACCATGCGCACTTTCCTCCATGGGAGTTATGTATCAAACATTCTACGCTTTGATCGTTCCCAGGAAGACCAGTAGTAGTTTCCGATGCACATCTGGAGACAATCTGTAATCTGTGGACTATCAGAGTGTTGATGAAACACGGAAATTGCATCGGGATTGAATACAACAGTCACCATGCGCAGTTTCCTCCATGGGAGTAATGTCTCAAACAGTCTACGGTTTGATCGTTCCCTGGAAGACTAGTAGTAGTTTACGATGCACATCTGGAGGCATTCTGTAATCTGTGGACTATCAGAGTGTTGATGAAACACAGAAAATGCATCGGGATTGAATACAACAGTCTCCATGGGCACTTTCTCCCATGGCAGTAATGACTCAAAGAGTTTACACTTTGGTCGTTCACTGGAAGACCAGTAGTAGCTTCCGATGCACATCCGGAGGCTTTCTGTAGTCTGTGGACTATCAGAGTGTTTAGGAACACAGAAATTGCTTTGGGATTGAATACAAAAGTCACCATGCGCACTTTCCTCCATGGGAGTAATTCTCAAACAGTCTACGCTTTGATCGTTCCCTGGAAGACCAGTAGTAGTTTCCGATGCACATCTGGAGGCATTCTGTAATCTGTGGACCTTCAAAGTGTTGATGAAACAGAGAAATTGCCTCGGTATTGAATACAACAGTCACCATGCGCAGTTTCCTCCATGGGAGTAATGTCTGAAACAGTCTACGCTTTGATCGTTGCCTGGAAGAACAGTAGTAGTTTCCGCTGCACATCTGGAATCATTCTGTAATCTGTGGACCTTCGAAGTGTTGATGAAACACAGAAATTACATCGGGAGTGAATACAACAGTCACCATCCGCACTTTCCTCCATGGGAGTAATTCTCAAACAGGCTACGATTTGATCGTTCCCTGGAAGACCAGTAGTAATTTCCGATGCACATCTGGAGGCATTCTGTAATCTGTGGACTATCAGACTGTTGATGAAACACAGAAATTGCATCGGGATTGAATACAACAGTCACCATACGCACTTTCCTCCCTGGGTGTAATGTCTGAAACAGTCTACGCTTTGATCGTTCCCAACAAGACCAGTAGTAGTTTACGATGCACATCTGGAGACAATCTGTATCCTGTGGACTATAAGAGATTTGATGAAACACAGATATTGCATCGGGATTGAATACAACAGTCACCATGCCCACTTTCCTCCATGGGAGTAATGTCTCAAACAGTCCACACCTTGATCGTCCCTGGAAGACCAGTGGTAGTGTCCGATGCACATCTGGAGACAATCTGTAATCTGTGGACTATCAGAGTGTTGATGAAACAGGGAAATTGCATCGGGATTGAATACAACAGACACCATGCGCAGTTTCCTCCATGGGAGTAATGTCTCAAACAGTCTACGGTTTGATCGTTCCCAGGAAGAACAGTAGTAGTTTAATATGCACATCTGGAGGCATTCTGTAATCTGTGGACTATCAGACTTTTGATGAAATACAGAAGTTGCATCGGGATTGAATACGACAGGCACCATGTGCACTTTCCTCAATGGGAGTAATGTCTCAGACAGTCTACGCTTTGATCGTTCACACGAAGACCAGTAGTAGTTTCCGGTGCACATCTGGAGGCATTCTGTAATCTGTGGACTATCAGAGTGTTGATGAAACACAGAAAATGCATCGGGATTGAATACAACGGTCTCCATGTCCACTTTCTCCTATGGGAGTAATGACTCAAAGAGTTTACGCTTTGATCGTTCAATGGAAGACCAGTAGTAGTTTCCGATGCACATCTGGAGGCATTCTGTAATCTGTGGACTATCAGACTGTTGATGAAACACAGAAATTCCAACGGGATTGAATACAACAGTCACCATACGCACTTTCCTCCATGGGAGTAATGTCTGAAACAGTCTACGCTTTGATCGTTCCCAGGAAGACCAGTAGTAGTTTCCGATGCACATCTGGAGACAATCTGTAATCTGTGGACTATCAGAGCGTTGATGAAACACTGAAATTGCATTGGGATTGAATACAACAGTCACCATGCCCACTTTCCTCCATGGGAGTAATGTCTCAAACAGTCTACGCTTTGATCGTTCCCAGGAAGACCAGTAGTAGTTTCCGATGCACATCTGGAGACAATCTGTAATCTGTGGACTATCAGAGCGTTGATGAAACACTGAAATTGCATTGGGATTGAATACAACAGTCACCATGCCCACTTTCCTCCATGGGAGTAATGTCTCAAACAGTCTACGCTTTGATCGTTCCCAGGAAGACCAGTAGTAGTTTCCGATGCACATCTGGAGACAATCTGTAATCTGTGCACTATCAGAGTGTTGATGAAACACGGAAATTGCATCGGGATTGAATACAACAGTCACCATGCGCAGTTTCCTCCATGGGAGTAATGTCTCAAACAGTCTACGGTTTCATCGTTCCCTGGAAGACTAGTAGTAGTTTACGATGCACATCTGGAGGCATTCTGTAGTCTGTGGACTATTAGAGTGTTGATGAAACACAGAAATTGCATCGGGATTGAATACAACAGTCACCATGCGCACTTTCCTCCATGGGAGTTATGTATCAAACATTCTACGCTTTGATCGTTCCCAGGAAGACCAGTAGTAGTTTCCGATGCACATCTGGAGACAATCTGTAATCTGTGGACTATCAGAGTGTTGATGAAACACGGAAATTGCATCGGGATTGAATACAACAGTCACCATGCGCAGTTTCCTCCATGGGAGTAATGTCTCAAACAGTCTACGGTTTGATCGTTCCCTGGAAGACTAGTAGTAGTTTACGATGCACATCTGGAGGCATTCTGTAATCTGTGGACTATCAGAGTGTTGATGAAACACAGAAAATGCATCGGGATTGAATACAACAGTCTCCATGGGCACTTTCTCCCATGGCAGTAATGACTCAAAGAGTTTACACTTTGGTCGTTCACTGGAAGACCAGTAGTAGCTTCCGATGCACATCCGGAGGCTTTCTGTAGTCTGTGGACTATCAGAGTGTTTAGGAACACAGAAATTGCTTTGGGATTGAATACAAAAGTCACCATGCGCACTTTCCTCCATGGGAGTAATTCTCAAACAGTCTACGCTATGATCGTTCCCTGGAAGACCAGTAGTAGTTTCCGATGCACATCTGGAGGCATTCTGTAATCTGTGGACCTTCAAAGTGTTGATGAAACAGAGAAATTGCCTCGGTATTGAATACAACAGTCACCATGCGCAGTTTCCTCCATGGGAGTAATGTCTGAAACAGTCTACGCTTTGATCGTTGCCTGGAAGAACAGTAGTAGTTTCCGCTGCACATCTGGAATCATTCTGTAATCTGTGGACCTTCGAAGTGTTGATGAAACACAGAAATTACATCGGGAGTGAATACAACAGTCACCATCCGCACTTTCCTCCATGGGAGTAATTCTCAAACAGGCTACGATTTGATCGTTCCCTGGAAGACCAGTAGTAATTTCCGATGCACATCTGGAGGCATTCTGTAATCTGTGGACTATCAGACTGTTGATGAAACACAGAAATTGCATCGGGATTGAATACAACAGTCACCATACGCACTTTCCTCCCTGGGTGTAATGTCTGAAACAGTCTACGCTTTGATCGTTCCCAACAAGACCAGTAGTAGTTTACGATGCACATCTGGAGACAATCTGTATCCTGTGGACTATAAGAGATTTGATGAAACACAGATATTGCATCGGGATTGAATACAACAGTCACCATGCCCACTTTCCTCCATGGGAGTAATGTCTCAAACAGTCCACACCTTGATCGTCCCTGGAAGACCAGTGGTAGTGTCCGATGCACATCTGGAGACAATCTGTAATCTGTGGACTATCAGAGTGTTGATGAAACAGGGAAATTGCATCGGGATTGAATACAACAGACACCATGCGCAGTTTCCTCCATGGGAGTAATGTCTCAAACAGTCTACGGTTTGATCGTTCCCAGGAAGAACAGTAGTAGTTTAATATGCACATCTGGAGGCATTCTGTAATCTGTGGACTATCAGACTTTTGATGAAATACAGAAGTTGCATCGGGATTGAATACGACAGGCACCATGTGCACTTTCCTCAATGGGAGTAATGTCTCAGACAGTCTACGCTTTGATCGTTCACACGAAGACCAGTAGTAGTTTCCGGTGCACATCTGGAGGCATTCTGTAATCTGTGGACTATCAGAGTGTTGATGAAACACAGAAAATGCATCGGGATTGAATACAACGGTCTCCATGTCCACTTTCTCCTATGGGAGTAATGACTCAAAGAGTTTACGCTTTGATCGTTCAATGGAAGACCAGTAGTAGTTTCCGATGCACATCTGGAGGCATTCTGTAATCTGTGGACTATCAGACTGTTGATGAAACACAGAAATTCCAACGGGATTGAATACAACAGTCACCATACGCACTTTCCTCCATGGGAGTAATGTCTGAAACAGTCTACGCTTTGATCGTTCCCAGGAAGACCAGTAGTAGTTTCCGATGCACATCTGGAGACAATCTGTAATCTGTGGACTATCAGAGCGTTGATGAAACACTGAAATTGCATTGGGATTGAATACAACAGTCACCATGCCCACTTTCCTCCATGGGAGTAATGTCTCAAACAGTCTACGCTTTGATCGTTCCCAGGAAGACCAGTAGTAGTTTCCGATGCACATCTGGAGACAATCTGTAATCTGTGGACTATCAGAGCGTTGATGAAACACTGAAATTGCATTGGGATTGAATACAACAGTCACCATGCCCACTTTCCTCCATGGGAGTAATGTCTCAAACAGTCTACGCTTTGATCGTTCCCAGGAAGACCAGTAGTAGTTTCCGATGCACATCTGGAGACAATCTGTAATCTGTGGACTATCAGAGTGTTGATGAAACACGGAAATTGCATCGGGATTGAATACAACAGTCACCATGCGCAGTTTCCTCCATGGGAGTAATGTCTCAAACAGTCTACGGTTTCATCGTTCCCTGGAAGACTAGTAGTAGTTTACGATGCACATCTGGAGGCATTCTGTAGTCTGTGGACTATTAGAGTGTTGATGAAACACAGAAAATGCATCGGGATTGAATACAACAGTCTCCATGGGCACTTTCTCCCATGGGAGTAATGACTCAAAGAGATTACGCTTTGATCGTTCACTGGAAGACCAGTAGTAGCTTCCGATGCACATCCGGAGGCATTCTGTAATCTGTGGACTATCAGTGTGTTTAGGAACACAGAAATTGCTTTGGGATTGAATACAAATGGCACCATGCGCACTTTCCTCCATGGGAGTAATTCTCAAACAGTCTACGCTTTGATCGTTCCCTGGAAGACCAGTAGTAGTGTCCGATGCACATCTGGAGGCATTCCGTAATCTGTGGACCTTCAAAGTGTTGATGAAACACAGAAATTGCCTCGGTATTGAATACAACAGTCACCATGCCCACTTTCCTCCATGGGAGTAATGTCTGAAACAGTCTACGCTTTGATCGTTCCCTGGAAGACCAGTAGTAGTTTCCGATGCACATCTGGAGGCATTCTGTAATCTGTGGACTATTCGACTGTTGATGAAACACAGAAATTGCATCGGGATTGAATACAACAGTCACTATACGCACTTTCCTCCATGGGTGTAATGTCTGAAACAGTCTACGCTTTGATCGTTCCCAGGATGACCAGTAGTAGTTTCCAATCCACATCTGGAGACAATCTGTAACCTGTGGACTGTCAGAGCGTTGATGAAACACAAAAATTGCATCGGGATTGAATACAACAGTCACCATGCCCACTTTCCCTCATGGGAGTAATGTCTCAAACAGTCTACACTTTGATCGTCCCTGGAAGACCAGTGGTAGTGTCCGATGCACATCTGGAGGCATTCTGTAATCAGTGGACTATCAGAGTGTTGATGAAACACAGAAATTGCATCGGGATTGAATACAGCACTCACCATGTGCACTTTCCTCCATGGGAGTCATGTCTCTAACAGTCTACGCTTTGATCGTTCCCTGGAAGACCAGTAGTAGTTTCCGATGCACATCTGGAGGCATTCTGTAATCTGTGGACTATCAGAGTGCTGATGAAACACAGAAATTGCATCGGGTTTGAATACAACAGTCACCATGAGCACTTTCCTCCATGGGAGTAACGTCTCAGTAAGTCTACGTTTTGATCGTTCCCAGGAAGACCAGTAGTAGATTTCGATGCACATCTGGAGGCATTCTGTAATCTGTGGACTATCAGAGTGTTGTTGAAACACAGAAAATGCATCGGTATTGAGTACAACAGTCACCACGCGCACTTTCCTCCCTGGGAGGAATGTCTCAAACAGTCTACGCTTTGATCATTCCCGGAAGACCAGTAGTAGTTTCCGATGCACATCTGGAGGCACTCTGTTATCTGTGGACTATCAGACTGTTGATGAAACACAGAAATTGCATCGGGATTGAATACAACAGGCACCATGTGCACTTTCCTCCAAGAGAGTAATGTCTTAAACAGTCTATTCTTTGATCGTTCCCTGGAAGACCACAAGTAGTTTTCGATGCACATCTGGAGGCATTCTATAATCTGTGGACCTTCAAAGTGTTGATGAAACACAGAAATCGCATCGGGATTGAATACAACAGTCACCATCCGCACTTTTCTCCATGTTAGTAATGTCTCAAGCAGTCTAGGCTTTAATCGTTCCCTGGAAGACCAGTAGTAGTTTCCGATGCACATCTGGAGGCATTCTGCAATCAGTGTACTATCTGAGTGTTCATGAAACACAGAAATGGCATCGGGATTGCATACAACAGTCACCATGCGCACTTTCCACCATGGGAGTAATGTCTCTAACAGTCTACGATTTGATCGTTCCCTGGATGACCAGAAGTAGTTTCCGATGCACATCTGGAGGCATTCTGTTTTCTGTGGACTATCACAGTGTTGATGAAACACAGAAATTGCATCGGGATTGAATACAACAGCCACCATGAGCACTTCCCTCCATCGGAGTAATGTCTCAAACGGTCTACGCTTTGATCGTTCCCTGGAAGACCAGTAGTAGTTTCCGATGCACATCTGGAGGCATTCTGTTATCTGTGGACTATCAGAGTGTTGATGAAACATAGAAAATGCATCGGGAGTGAATACTACAGTCACCATGTGCACTTTCCTCAATGAAAGTAATGTCTCAAAGAGTTTACGCTTTGATCGTTCCCTGGAAGACCAGTAGTAGTTTCCGGTGCACATCTGGAGGCATTCTGTAATCTGTGGACTATCACAGTGTTGATGAAACACAGAAATTGCATCGGGATTGAATACAACAGTCACCATGCGCACTTTCTTCCATAGGAGAGATGTCTCAAACAGTCTACGCTTTGATCGTTCACTGGAAGACCAGTAGTAGTTTCCGATGCACATCTGGAGTCATTCTGTAGTCTGACGACTATCAGAGTGTTGATGAAACACAGAAATTGCATCGGGATTGAATACAACAGTTACCATGCGCTCTTTCCTCCATGGAAGTAATTCTCAAACAGTCTACGTTTTGATCGTTCCCAGGAAGACCAGTAGTAGTTTCCGATGCACATCTGGAGACAATCTGTAACCTGTGGACTATCAGAGCGTTGATGAAACACAGAAATTGCATCGGGAATGAATACAACAATCACCATGCCCACTTTCCTCCATGGGAGTAATGTCTCAAAAAGTCTACACTTTGATAGTCCCTGGAAGACCAGTGGTAGTGTCCGATGCACATCTGGAGGCATTCTGTAATCTGTGGCCTATCAGAGTGTTGATGAAACACAGAAATTGCATCGGGATTGAATACAGCAGTCACTATGCGCACTTTCCTCCATGGGAGTAATGTCTGTAACAGTCTACGATTTGATCGTTCCCTGGAAGACCAGTAGTAGTTTCCAATGCACATCTGGAGGCATTCTGTAATCTGTGGACTATCAGAGAGCTGATGAAACACAGAAATTGCATCGGGATTGAATACAACAGTCACCATGAGCACTTTCCTCCATGAGAGTAATGTCTCAAACAGTCTAAGCTTTGATCGTTCAATGGTAGACCAGTAGTAGTTTCCGATACACATCTGGAGGCATACTGTAATCTGTGGAGTATCAGAGTGTTGATGAAACACAGAAGTTGCATCGGGATTGAATACAAATGTCACCATGCACACTTTCCTCCATAAAAGTAGAGTCTCAAGCAGACTACGCTTTGATCATTCCCTGGAAAACCAGTAGTAGTTTCCGATGCACATCTGGAGGCACTCTGTAATCTGTGGACTATCAGACTGTTGATGAAACACAGTAATTGCATCGGGATTGAATACAACAGGCACCATGCGCACTTTCCCCCAAGGGAGTAATGTCTTAAACAGTCTATTCTTTGATCGTTCCCTGGAAGACCACAAGTAGTTTTCGATTCACATCTGGAGGCATTCTATAATCTGTGGACCTTCAAAGTGTTGATGAAACACAGAAATTGCATTGGGATTGAATACAACAGTCACCATCCGCTCTTTTCTCCATGTTAGTAATGTCTCAAGCAGTCTAGGCTTTGAACGTTCCCTGGAAGACCAGTAGTAGTTTCCGATGCACATCTGGAGGCATTCTGCAATCTGTGGACTATCTGAGTGTTCATGAAACGCAGAAATGGCATCGGGATTGCATACAACAGTCACTATGCGCACTTTTCACCATGGGAGTAATGTCTCTAACAGTCTACGATTTGATCGTTCCCTGGATGACCTGAAGTAGTTTCCGATGCACATATGGAGGCATTCTGTTTTCTGTGGACTATCACAGTGTTGATGAAACACAGAAATTGCATCGGGATTGAATACAACAGTCACCATGAGCACTTCCCTCCATCGGAGTAATGTCTCAAACAGTCTACGCTTTGATCGTTCCCTGGAAGACCAGTAGTAGTTTCCGATGCACATCAGGAGGCATTCTGTTATCTGTGGACTATCAGAGTGTTGATGAAACACAGAAAATGCATCGGGAATGAATACTACAGTCACCATGTGCACTTTACTTCATGGGAGTAATGTCTCAAAGAGTTTACGCTTTGATCGTTCCCTGGAAGTCCAGTAGTAGTTTCCGATGCACATCTGGAGGCATTATGTAATCTGTGGACTATGAGATTGTTGAAGAGACACAGTAATTGCATCGGGACTGAATGCAAGAGTCATTATGCGCACTTTCCTCCATGGGAGTAATGTCTCAAGCAATCTACGCTTTGATCGTTCCCTGGAAGACCAGTAGTAGTTTCCGATGCACATCTGGCGGCATTCTTTATCTGTGGACCTTCAAAGTGTTGATGAAACCCAGAAATTGCATCGGGATGAATACAACAGTCACCATGCGCACTTCCCTCCATGGGAGTAATGTATCTAACAGTCTACCATTTGTTCGTTCCCAGGAAGACCAGTAGTAGTTTCCGATGCACTTCTGAAAGCATTTTGTAATCTTTGGACTATCAGACTGTTGACGAAACACAGAAATTGCATCGGGATTGAATACAACAGTCACCATGCGCACTTTCCTCCATGGGAGTAATTCTCAAACAGTCTACGCTTTGATCATTCCCTGGAAGACCAGTAGTAGTTTCCGATGCACATCTGGAGGAATTTTGTAGTTTGTGGACCTTCAAAGTATTGATGAAACACTGAAATTGAATCGGTATTGAATACAACAGTCACCATGCGCACTTTCCTCCATGGGAGTAATGACTGAAACAGTCTACACTTTGATCGTTCCCCGGAAGACCAGTAATAGTTTCCGATGCACATCTGGAATCATTCTGCAATCTGTGGACCTTCGAAGTGTTGATGAAACACACAAATTACATCGGAAGTAAATACAAGAGTCACCATCCGCACTTTCCTCCATGGGAGTAATTCTCAAACAGTCTACGCTTTGATCGTTCCCTGGAAGACCAGTAGTAGTTTCCGATGCACAACTGGATTAATTCTGTAATTTGTGGACCTTCAAGGTATTGATGAAACACTGAAATTGCCTCGGTATTGAATACAACAGTCACCATACGCACTTTCCTCCATGGGTGTAATGTCTGAAACAGTCTACGCTTTGATCGTTCCCAGGATGACCAGTAGTAGTTTCCGATCCACATCTGGAGACAATCTGTAACCTGTGGACTGTCAGAGCGTTGATGAAACACAAAAATTGCATCGGGATTGAATACAACAGTCACCATGCCCACTTTCCTCCATGGGAGTAATTCTCAAACAGTCTACGCTTTGATCATTCCCTGGAAGACCAGTAGTAGTTTCCGATGCACATCTGGAGGAATTTTGTAGTTTGTGGACCTTCAAGGTATTGATGAAACACTGAAATTGCCTCGGTATTGAATACAACAGTCACCATACGCACTTTCCTCCATGGGAGTAATGTCTCAAACAGTCTACACTTTGATCGTCCCTGGAAGACCAGTGGTAGTGTCCGATGCACATCTGGAGGCATTCTGTAATCAGTGGACTATCAGAGTGTTGATGAAACACAGAAATTGCATCGGGATTGAATACAGCACTCACCATGTGCACTTTCCTCCATGGGAGTAATGTCTCTAACAGTCTACGCTTTGATCGTTCCCTGGAAGACCAGTAGTAGTTTCCGATGCACATCTGGAGGCATTCTGTAATCTGTGGACCATCAGAGTGCTGATGAAACACATAAATTGCATCGGGATTGAATACAACAGTCACCATGAGCACTTTAATCCATGGGAGTAACGTCTCAGACAGTCTACGTTTTGATCGTTCCCAGGAAGACCAGTAGTAGATTTCGATGCACATCTGGAGGCATTCTGTAATCTGTGGACTATCAGAGTGTTGTTGAAACACAGAAAATGCATCGGTATTGAGTACAACAGTCACCACGCGCACTTTCCTCCCTGGGAGGAATGTCTTAAACAGTCTACGCTTTGATCATTCCCGGAAGACCAGTAGTAGTTTCCGATGCACATCTGGAGGCACTCTGTTATCTGTGGACTCTCAGACTGTTGATGAAACACAGAAATTGCATCGGGATTGAATACAACAGCCACCATGAGCACTTCCCTCCATCGGAGTAATGTCTCAAACGGTCTACGCTTTGATCGTTCCCTGGAAGACCAGTAGTAGTTTCCGATGCACATCTGGAGGCATTCTGTTATCTGTGGACTATCAGAGTGTTGATGAAACATAGAAAATGCATCGGGAATGAATACTACAGTCACCATGTGCACTTTCCTCCATGAAAGTAATGTCTCAAAGAGTTTACGCTTTGATCGTTCCCTGGAAGACCAGTGGTAGTGTCCGATGCACATCTGGAGGCATTCTGTAATCAGTGGACTATCAGAGTGTTGATGAAACACAGAAATTGCATCGGGATTGAATACAACAGGCACCATGCGCACTTTCCTCCAAGAGAGTAATGTCTTAAACAGTCTATTCTTTGATCGTTCCCTGGAAGACCACAAGTAGTTTTCGATGCACATCTGGAGGCATTCAATAATCTGTGGACCTTCAAAGTGTTGATGAAACACAGAAATCGCATCGGGATTGAATACAACAGTCACCATCCGCACTTTTCTCCATGTTAGTAATGTCTCAAGCAGTCTAGGCTTTAATCGTTCCCTGGAAGACCAGTAGTAGTTTCCGATGCACATCTGGAGGCATTCTGCAATCAGTGTACTATCTGAGTGTTCATGAAACACAGAAATGGCATCGGGATTGCATACAACAGTCACCATGCGCACTTTCCACCATGGGAGTAATGTCTCTAACAGTCTACGATTTGATCGTTCCCTGGATGACCAGATGTAGTTTCCGATGCACATCTGGAGGCATTCTGTTTTCTGTGGACTATCACAGTGTTGATGAAACACAGAAATTGCATCGGGATTGAATACAACAGCCACCATGAGCACTTCCCTCCATCGGAGTAATGTCTCAAACGGTCTACGCTTTGATCGTTCCCTGGAAGACCAGTAGTAGTTTCCGATGCACATCTGGAGGCATTCTGTTATCTGTGGACCATCAGAGTGTTGATGAAACATAGAAAATGCATCGGGAATGAATACTACAGTCACCATGTGCACTTTCCTCCATGAAAGTAATGTCTCAAAGAGTTTACGCTTTGATCGTTCCCTGGAAGACCAGTAGTAGTTTTCGATGCACATCTGGAGGCATTCTGTAATCTGTGGACAATCACAGTGTTGAGGAAACACAGAAATTGCATCGGGATTGAATACAACAGTCACCATGCGCACTTTCTTCCATAGGAGCAATGTCTCAAACAGTCTACGCTTTGATCGTTCACTGGAAGACCAGTAGTAGTTTCCGATGCACATCTGGAGTCATTCTGTAATCTGTGGACTATCAGAGTGTTGATGAAACACAGAAATTGCATCGGGATTGAATACAACAGTTACCATGCGCTCTTTCCTCCATGGAAGTAATTCTCAAACAGTCTACGTTTTGATCGTTCCCAGGAAGACCAGTAGTAGTTTCCGATGCACATCTGGAGACAATCTGTAACCTGTGGACTATCAGAGCGTTGATGAAACACAGAAATTGCATCGGGATTGAATACAACAATCACCATGCCCACTTTCCTCCATGGGAGTAATGTCTCAAACAGTCTACACTTTGATAGTCCCTGGAAGACCAGTGGTAGTTTCCGATGCACATCTGGAGGCTTCTGTTTTCTGTGGACTATCACAGTGTTGATGAAACACAGAAATTGCATCGGGATTGAATACAACAGTCACCATGAGCACTTCCCTCCATCGGAGTAATGTCTCAAACAGTCTACGCTTTGATCGTTCCCTGGAAGACCAGTAGTAGTTTCCGATGCACATCTGGAGGCATTCTGTTATCTGTGGACTATCAGAGTGTTGATGAAACACAGAAAATGCATCGGGAATGAATACTACAGTCACCATGTGCACTTTCCTCCATGGGAGTAATGTCTCAAAGAGTTTACGCTTTGATCGTTCCCTGGAAGACCAGTAGTAGTTTCCGATGCACATCTGGAGGCATTATGTAATCTCTGGTCTATGAGATTGTTGAAGAGACACAGAAATTGCATCGGGACTGAATACAAGAGTCATTATGAGCACTTTCTTTCATGGGAGTAATGTCTCAAACAATCTACGCTTTGATCGTTCCCTGGAAGACCAGTAGTAGTTTCCGATGCACATCTGGCGGCATTCTTTATCTGTGGAGCTTCAAAGTGTTGATGAAACCGAGAAATTGCATCGGGATGAATACAACAGTCACCATGCGCACTTTCCTCCATGGGAGTAATGTATCTAACAGTCTACCATTTGTTCGTTCCCAGGAAGACCAGTAGTAGTTTCCGATGCAGTTCTGAAAGCATTTTGTAATCTTTGGACTATCAGACTGTTGACGAAACACAGAAATTGCATCGGGATTGAATACAACAGTCACCATGCGCAATTTCCTCCATGGGAGTAATTCTCAAACAGTCTACGCTTTGATCGTTCCCTGGAAGACCAGTAGTAGTTTCCGATGCACATCTGGAGGAATTCTGTAATTTGTGGACCTTCAAAGTATTGATGAAACACTGAAATTGCCTCGGTATTGAATACAACAGTCACCATGCGCACTTTCCTCCATGGGAGTAATGACTGAAACAGTCTACGCTTTGATCGTTCCCCGGAAGACCAGTAATAGTTTCCGATGCACATCTGGAATCATTCTGCAATCTGTGGACCTTCGAAGTGTTGATGAAACACAGAAATTACATCGGAAGTGAATACAACAGTCACCATCCGCACTTTCCTCCATGGGAGAAATTCTCAAACAGGCTACGATTTGAACGTTCCCTGGAAGACCAGTAGTAGTTTCCGATGCACATCTGGAGGCATTCTGTAATCTGTGGACTATCAGACTGTTGATAAAACACAGATATTGCATCGGGATTGAATACAACAGTCACCATACGCACTTTCCTCCATGGGAGTAATTCTCAAACAGTCTACGCTTTGATCGTTCCCAGGAAGACCAGTAGTAGTTTCAGATGCAGATCTGGAGACAATCTGTAATCTGTGGACTATCAGAGTGTTAATGAAACACAGAAGTTGCATCGGGATTGAATACAAATGTCACCATGCACACTTTCCTCCATGGAAGTAGAGTCTCAAACAGACTACGCTTTTGATCATTCCCTGGAAAACCAGTAGTAGTTTCTGATGCACATCTGGAGGCATTCTGTAATCTGTGGACTATCAGATTGTCGATGAAACACAGAAATTGCATCGGGATTGAATACAACAGTCACCATCCGCTCTTTTCTCCATGTTAGTAATGTCTCAAGCAGTCTAGGCTTTGAACGTTCCCTGGAAGACCAGTAGTAGTTTCCGATGCACATCTAGAGGCATTCTGCAATGTGTGGACTATCTGAGTGTTCATGAAACACAGAAATGGCATCGGGATTGCATACAACAGTCACCATGCGCACTTTTCACCATGGGAGTAATGTCTCTAACAGTCTACGATTTGATCGTTCCCTGGATGACCTGAAGTAGCTTCCGATGCACATCTGGAGGCATTCTGTTTTCTGTGGACTATCACAGTGTTGATGAAACACAGAAATTGCATCGATATTGAATACAACAGTCACCATGAGCACTTCCCTGCTTCAGAGTAATGTCTCATACAGTCTACGCTTTGATCGTTCCCTGGAAGACCAGTAGTAGTTTCCGATGCACATCTGGAGGCATTCTGTTATCTGTGGACTATCAGAGTGTTGATGAAACACACAAAATGCATCGGGAATGAATACTTCAGTCACCATGTGCACTTTCCTAAATGGGAGTAATGTCTCAAAGAGTTTACGCTTTGATCGTTCCCTGGAAGACCAGTAGTAGTTTCCGATGCACATCTGGAGGCATTCTGTAATCTGTGGACTATCACAGTGTTGGTTAAACACAGAAATTGCATCGGGATTGAATACAACAGTCACCATGCGCACTTTCCTCCATAGGATCAATGTCTCAAACAGTCTACGCTTTGATCGTTCCCTTGTAGACCAGTAGTAGTTACCGATGCACATCTGGAGGCATTGAGTAATCTTTGGACTATCAGAGTGTTGATGAAACACACAAATTGCATCGGGATTGAATACAACAGTCACCATGCGCACTTTCCTCCATGGGAGTAATGTCTGAAACAGTCTACGCTTTGGTCGTTCCCTGGAAGACCAGTAGTAGTTTCCGATGCACATCTGGCGGCATTCTTTATCTGTGGACCTTCAAAGTGTTGATGAAACCCAGATATTACATCGGGATGAATACAACAGTCACCATGCGCACTTTCCTCCATGGGAGTAATGTCTCTAACAGTCTACCATTTGTTCGTTCCCAGGAAGACCAGTAGTAGTTTCCGTTGCACTTCTGGAGGCATTCTGTAATCTTTGGACTATCAGACTGTTGACGAAACACAGAAATTGCATCAGGATTGAATACAACAGTCACCATGCGCACTTTCCTCCATGGGAGTAATTCTCAAACAGTCTACGCTCTGATCGTTATCTGGAAGACCAGTGGTAGTTTCCGATGCACATCTGGAGGAATTCTGTAATTTGTGGACCTTCAAAGTATTGATGAAACACTGAAATTGCCTCGGTATTGAATACAACAGTCACCATGCGCACTTTCCTCCATGGGAGTAATGACTGAAACATTCTACGCTTTGATCGTTTCCCGGAAGACCAGTAATAGTTTCCGATGCACATCTGGAATCATTCTGCAATCTGTGGACCTTCGAAGTGTTGATGAAACACACAAATTACATCGGAAGTGAATACAACAGTCACCATCCGCACTTTCCTCCATGGGTGTAATTCTCAAACAGGCTACGATTTTATCGTTCCCTGGAAGACCAGTAGTAGTTTCCGATGCACATCTGGAGGCATTCTGTAATCTGTGGACTATCAGACTGTTGATGAAACACAGAAATTGCATCGGGATTGAATACAACAGGCTCCATGCGCACTTTCCTCCAAGGGAGTAATGTCTTAAACAGTCTATTCTTTCATCGTTCCCTGGAAGACCACAAGTAGTTTTCGAAGCACATCTGGAGGCATTCTATAATCTGTGGACCTTCAAAGTGTTGATGAAACACAGAAATTGCATCGGGATTGAATACAACAGTCACCATCCGCTCTTTTCTCCATGTTAGTAATGTCTCAAGCAGTCTAGGCTTTGAACGTTCCCTGGAAGACCAGTAGTAGTTTCCGATGCACATCTGGAGGCATTCTGTTTTCTGTGGACTATCACAGTGTTCATGAAACACAGAAATGGCATCGGGATTGCATACAACAGTCACCATGCGCACTTTTCACCATGGGAGTAATGTCTTTAACAGTCTACGATTTGATCGTTCCCTGGATGACCTGAAGTAGCTTCCGATGCACATCTGGAGGCATTCTGTTTTCTGTGGACTATCACAGTGTTGATGAAACACAGAAATTGCATCGGGATTGAATACAACAGTCACCATGAGCACTTCCCTGCATCGGAGTAATGTCTCATACAGTCTACGCTTTGATCGTTCCCTGGAAGACCAGTAGTAGTTTCCGATGCACATCTGGAGGCATTCTGTTATCTGTGGACTATCAGAGTGTTGATGAAACACAGAAAATGCATCGGGAATGAATACTACAGTCACCATGTGCACTTTCCTCCATGGGAGTAATATCTCAAAGAGTTTACACTTTGATCGTTCCCTGGAAGACCAGTAGTAGTTTCCGATGCACATCTGGAGGCATTCTGTAATCTGTGGACTATCACAGTGTTGGTTAAACACAGAAATTGCATCGGGATTGAATACAACAGTCACCATGCGCACTTTCCTCCATAGGATCAATGTTTAAAATAGTCTACGCTTTGATCGTTCCCTGGAAGACCAGTAGTAGTTTGCGATGCACTTCTGGAGGCATTCTGCAATCTTTGGACTGTCAGACTGTTGACGAAACACAGAAATTGCATCGGGATTGAATACAACAGTCACCATGCGCACTTTCCTCCATGGGAGTAATTCTCAAACAGTCTACGCTTTGATCGTTCCCTGGAAGACCAGTAGTAGTTTCCGATGCACATCTGGATGAATTCTGTAATTTGTGGACCTTCAAAGTATTGATGGCACACTGAAATTGCCTCGGTATTGAATACAACAGTCACCATGCGCACTTTCCTCCATGGGAGTAATGACTGAAACAGTCTACGCTTTGATCGTTCCCCGGAAGACCAGTAATAGTTTCCGATGCACATCTGGAATCATTCTGCAATCTGTGGACCTTCGAAGTGTTGATGAAACACACAAATTACATCTGAAGTGAATACAACAGTCACCACACGCACTTCCCTCCATGGGAGTATTGTCTCAAACAGTCTACGATTTGATCGTTCCCTGGAAGACCAGTAGTAGTTTCCGATTCACATCTGGAGGCACTCTGTAATCTGTGGACTGTCAGAGTGTTGATGAAACACAGAAATTGCATCGGGATTGAATACAACAGTCACCATTCGCACTTTCCTCCATGGGGGTAATTCTCAAACAGTCTACGCTTTGATCGTTACCTGGAAGACCAGTAGTAGTTTCCGATGCACATCTGGAGGCATTCTGTAATCTGTGGACCTTCAAAGTGTTGATGAAACACAGAAAGTGCCTCGGGATTCAATACAACTGTCACCATGCGCACTTTCCTCCATGGGAGTAATGTCTGAAACAGTCTACGCCTTGATCGTTCCCTGGAAGACCAGTAGTAGTTTCCGATGCACATCTGGAGGAATTCTGTAATTTGTGGACCTTCAAAGTATTGATGACACACTGAAATTGCCTCGGTATTGAATACAACAGTCACCATACGCACTTTCCTCCATGGGTGTAATGTCTGAAACAGTCTACGCTTTGATCGTTCCCAGGATGACCAGTAGTAGTTTCCGATCCACATCTGGAGACAATCTGTAACCTGTGGACTGTCAGAGCGTTGATGAAACACAAAAATTGCATCGGGATTGAATACAACAGTCACCATGCCCACTTTCCTCCATGGGAGTAATGTCTCAAACAGTCTACACTTTGATCGTCCCTGGAAGACCAGTGGTAGTGTCCGATGCACATCTGGAGGCATTCTGTAATCAGTGGACTATCAGAGTGTTGATGAAACACAGAAATTGCATCGGGATTGAATACAGCACTCACCATGTGCACTTTCCTCCATTTGAGTAATGTCTCTAACAGTCTACGCTTTGATCGTTCCCTGGAAGACCAGTAGTAGTTTCCGATGCACATCTGGAGGCATTCTGTAATCTGTGGACCATCAGAGTGCTGATGAAACACAGAAATTGCATCGGGATTGAATACAACAGTCACCATGAGCACTTTCCTCCATGGGAGTAACGTCTCAGACAGTCTACGTATTGATCGTTCCCAGGAAGACCAGTAGTAGATTTCGATGCACATCTGGAGGCATTCTGTAATCTGTGGACTATCAGAGTGTTGTTGAAACACAGAAAATGCATCGGTATTGAGTACAACAGTCACCACGCGCACTTTCCTCCCTGGAAGGAATGTCTTAAACAGTCTACGCTTTGATCATTCCCGGAAGACCAGTAGTAGTTTCCGATGCACATCTGGAGGCACTCTGTTATCTGTGGACTCTCAGACTGTTGATGAAACACAGAAATTGCATCGGGATTGAATACAACAGGCACCATGCGCACTTTCCTCCAAGAGAGTAATGTCTTAAACAGTCTATTCTTTGATCGTTCCCTGGAAGACCACAAGTAGTTTTCGATGCACATCTGGAGGCATTCTATAATCTGTGGACCTTCAAAGTGTTGATGAAACACAGAAATCGCATCGGGATTGAATACAACAGTCACCATCCGCACTTTTCTCCATGTTAGTAATGTCTCAAGCAGTCTAGGCTTTAATCGTTCCCTGGAAGACCAGTAGTAGTTTCCGATGCACATCTGGAGGCATTCTGCAATCAGTGTACTATCTGAGTGTTCATGAAACACAGAAATGGCATCGGGATTGCATACAACAGTCACCATGCGCACTTTCCACCATGGGAGTAATGTCTCTAACAGTCTACGATTTGATCGTTCCCTGGATGACCAGATGTAGTTTCCGATGCACATCTGGAGGCATTCTGTTTTCTGTGGACTATCACAGTGTTGATGAAACACAGAAATTGCATCGGGATTGAATACAACAGTCACCATGAGCACTTCCCTCCATCGGAGTAATGTCTCAAACAGTCTACGCTTTGATCGTTCCCTGGAAGACCAGTAGTAGTTTCCGATGCACATCTGGAGGCATTCTGTTATCTGTGGACTATCAGAGTGTTGATGAAACACAGAAAATGCATCGGGAATGAATCCTACAGTCACCATGTGCACTTTCCTCCATGGGAGTAATGTCTCAAAGAGTTTACGCTTTGATCGTTCCCTGGAAGACCAGTAGTAGTTTCCGATGGACATCTGGAGGCATTATGTAATCTCTGGACTATGAGATTGTTGAAGAGACACAGAAATTGCATCGGGACTGAATACAAGAGTCATTATGAGCACTTTCCTTCATGGGAGTAATGTCTCAAACAATCTACGCTTTGATCGTTCCCTGGAAGACCAGTAGTAGTTTCCGATGCACATCTGGCGGCATTCTTTATCTGTGGAGCTTCAAAGTGTTGATGAAACCCAGAAATTGCATCGGGATGAATACAACAGTCACCATGCGCACTTTCCTCCATGGGAGTAATGTATCTAACAGTCTACCATTTGTTCATTCCCAGGAAGACCAGTAGTAGTTTCTGATGCACTTCTGAAAGCATTCTGTAATCTTTGGACTATCAGACTGTTGACGAAACACAGAAATTGCATCGGGATTGAATACAACAGTCACCATGCGCAATTTCCTCCATGGGAGTAATTCTCAAACAGTCTACGCTTTGATCGTTCCCTGGAAGACCAGTAGTAGTTTCCGATGCACATCTGGAGGAATTCTGTAATTTGTGGACCTTCAAAGTATTGATGAAACACTGAAATTGCCTCGGTATTGAATACAACAGTCACCATGCGCACTTTCCTCCATGGGAGTAATGACTGAAACAGTCTACGCTTTGATCGTTCCCCGGAAGACCAGTAATAGTTTCCGATGCACATCTGGAATCATTCTGCAATCTGTGGACCTTCGAAGTGTTGATGAAACACAGAAATTACATCGGAAGTGAATACAACAGTCACCATCCGCACTTTCCTCCATGGGAGTAATTCTCAAACAGGCTACGATTTGAACGTTCCCTGGAAGACCAGTAGTAGTTTCCGATGCACATCTGGAGGCATTCTGTAATCTGTGGACTATCAGACTGTTGATGAAACACAGATATTGCATCGGGATTGAATACAACAGTCACCATACGCACTTTCCTCCATGGGAGTAATTCTCAAACAGTCTACGCTTTGATCGTTCCCAGGAAGACCAGTAGTAGTTTCAGATGCAGATCTGGAGACAATCTGTAATCTGTGGACTATCAGAGTGTTAATGAAACACAGAAGTTGCATCGGGATTGAATAAAAATGTCACCATGCACACTTTCCTCCATGAAAGTAGAGTCTCAAACAGACTACGCTTTTGATCATTCCCTGGAAAACCAGTAGTAGTTTCTGATGCACATCTGGAGGCATTCTGTAATCTGTGGACTATCAGATTGTCGATGAAACACAGAAATTGCATCGGGATTGAATACAACAATCACCACGCGCACTTTCCTCCAAGGGAGTAATGTCTTAAACAGTCTATTCTTTCTTCGTTCCCTGGAAGACCACAAGTAGTTTTCGATGCACATCTGGAGGCATTCTATAATCTGTGACCTTCAAAGTGTTGATGAAACACAGAAATTGCATCCGGATTGAATACAACAGTCACCATCCGCTCTTTTCTCCATGTTAGTAATGTCTCAAGCAGTCTAGGCTTTGAACGTTCCCTGGAAGACCAGTAGTAGTTTCCGATGCACATCTAGAGGCATTCTGCAATCTGTGGACTATCTGAGTGTTCATGAAACACAGAAATGGCATCGGGATTGCATACAACAGTCACCATGCGCACTTTTCACCATGGGAGTAATGTCTCTAACAGTCTACGATTTGATCGTTCCCTGGATGACCTGAAGTAGCTTCCGATGCACATCTGGAGGCATTCTGTTTTCTGTGGACTATCACAGTGTTGATGAAACACAGAAATTGCATCGATATTGAATACAACAGTCACCATGAGCACTTCCCTTCTTCAGAGTAATGTCTCATACAGTCTACGCTTTGATCGTTCCCTGGAAGACCAGTAGTAGTTTCCGATGCACATCTGGAGGCATTCTGTAATCTGTGGACCATCAGAGTGCTGATGAAACACAGAAATTGCATCGGGATTGAATACAACAGTCACCATGAGCACTTTCCTCCATGGGAGTAACGTCTCAGACAGTCTACGTTTTGATCGTTCCCAGGAAGACCAGTAGTAGATTTCGATGCACATCTGGAGGCATTCTGTAATCTGTGGACTATCAGAGTGTTGTTGAAACACAGAAAATGCATCGGTATTGAGTACAACAGTCACCACGCGGACTTTCCTCCCTGGGAGGAATGTCTTAAACAGTCTACGCTTTGATCATTCCCGGAAGACCAGTAGTAGTTTCCGATGCACATCTGGAGGCACTCTGTTATCTGTGGACTCTCAGACTGTTGATGAAACACAGAAATTGCATCGGGATTGAATACAACAATCACCATGCCCACTTTCCTCCATGGGAGT
The DNA here is from genome assembly GCF_023897955.1 of Schistocerca gregaria. NCBI lineage: Eukaryota > Metazoa > Arthropoda > Insecta > Orthoptera > Acrididae > Schistocerca > Schistocerca gregaria. Next base: position 2,379,594 of record NW_026061764.1, on the reverse strand, counting down.
AATGTCTCAAACAGTCTACACTTTGATAGTCCCTGGAAGACCAGTGGTAGTGTCCGATGCACATCTGGAGGCATTCTGTAATCTGTGGCCTATCAGAGTGTTCATGAAACATAGAAATTGCATCGGGATTGAATACAGCAATCACTATGCGCACTTTCCTCCATGGGAGTAATGTCTCTAACAGTCTACGATTTGATCGTTCCCTGGAAGACCAGTAGTAGTTTCCAATGCACATCTGGAGGCATTCTGTAATCTGTGGACTATCAGAGAGCTGATGAAACACAGAAATTGCATCGGGATTGAATACAACAGTCACCATGAGCACTTTCCTCCATGAGAGTAATATCTCAAACAGTCTAAGCTTTGATCGTTCCCTGGATGACCTGAAGTAGTTTCCGATGCACATCTGGAGGCTTCGGTTTTCTGTGGACTATCACAGTGTTGATGAAACACAGAAATTGCATCGGGATTGAATACAACAGTCACCATGAGCACTTCCCCCCATCGGAATAATGTCTCAAACAGTCTACGCTTTGATCGTTCCCTGGAAGACCAGTAGTAGTTTCCGATGCACATCTGGAGGCATCCTGTTATCTGTGGACTCTCAGACTGTTGATGAAACACAGAAATTGCATCGGGATTGAATACAACAGGCACCATGCGCACTTTCCTCCAAGAGAGTAATGTCTTAAACAGTCTATTCTTTGATCGTTCCCTGGAAGACCACAAGTAGTTTTCGATGCACATCTGGAGGCATTCTATAATCTGTGGACCTTCAAAGTGTTGATGAAACACAGAAATCGCATCGGGATTGAATACAACAGTCACCATCCGCACTTTTCTCCATGTTAGTAATGTCTCAAGCAGTCTAGGCTTTAATCGTTCCCTGGAAGACCAGTAGTAGTTTCCGATGCACATCTGGAGGCATTCTGCAATCAGTGTACTATCTGAGTGTTCATGAAACACAGAAATGGCATCGGGATTGCATACAACAGTCACCATGCGCACTTTCCACCATGGGAGTAATGTCTCTAACAGTCTACGATTTGATCGTTCCCTGGATGACCAGATGTAGTTTCCGATGCACATCTGGAGGCATTCTGTTTTCTGTGGACTATCACAGTGTTGATGAAACACAGAAATTGCATCGGGATTGAATACAACAGCCACCATGAGCACTTCCCTCCATCGGCGTAATGTCTCAAACGGTCTACGCTTTGATCGTTCCCTGGAAGACCAGTAGTAGTTTCCGATGCACATCTGGAGGCATTCTGTAATCTGTGGACTATCAGAGTGTTGATGAAACATAGAAAATGCATCGGGAATGAATACTACAGTCACCATGTGCACTTTCCTCCATGAAAGTAATGTCTCAAAGAGTTTACGCTTTGATCGTTCCCTGGAAGACCAGTAGTAGTTTCCGATGCAAATCTGGAGGCATTCTGTAATCTGTGGACAATCACAGTGTTGAGGAAACACAGAAAGTGCATCGGGATTGAATACAACAGTCACCATGCGCACTTTCTTCCATAGGAGCAATGTCTCAAACAGTCTACGCTTTGATCGTTCACTGGAAGACCAGTAGTAGTTTCCGATGAACATCTGGAGTCATTCTGTAATCTGTGGACTATCAGAGTGTTGATGAAACACAGAAATTGCATCGGGATTGAATACAACAGTTACCATGCGCTCTTTCCTCCATGGAAGTAATTCTCAAACAGTCTACGTTTTGATCGTTCCCAGGAAGACCAGTAGTAGTTTCCGATGCACATCTGGAGACAATCTGTAACCTGTGGACTATCAGAGCGTTGATGAAACACAGAAATTGCATCGGGATTGAATACAACAATCACCATGGCCACTTTCCTCCATGGGAGTAATGTCTCAAACAGTCTACACTTTGATAGTCCCTGGAAGGCCAGTGGTAGTGTCCGATGCACATCTGGAGGCATTCTGTAATCTGTGGCCTATCAGAGTGTTGATGAAACATAGAAATTGCATCGGGATTGAATACAGCAATCACTATGCGCACTTTCCTCCATGGGAGTAATGTCTCTAACAGTCTACGATTTGATCGTTCCCTGGAAGACCAGTAGTAGTTTCCAATGCACATCTGGAGGCATTCTGTAATCTGTGAACTATCAGAGAGCTGATGAAACACAGAAATTGCATCGGGATTGAATACAACAGTCACCATGAGCACCTTCCTCCATGAGAGTAATATCTCAAACAGTCTAAGCTTTGATCGTTCCCTGGATGACCTGAAGTAGTTTCCGATGCACATCTGGAGGCTTCTGTTTTCTGTGGACTATCACAGTGTTGATGAAACACAGAAATTGCATCGGGATTGAATACAACAGTCACCATGAGCACTTCCCTCCATCGGAGTAATGTCTCAAACAGTCTACGCTTTGATCGTTCCCTGGAAGACCAGTAGTAGTTTCCGATGCACATCTGGAGGCATTCTGTTATCTGTGGACTATCAGAGTGTTGATGAAACACAGAAAATGCATCGGGAATGAATCCTACAGTCACCATGTGCACTTTCCTCCATGGGAGTAATGTCTCAAAGAGTTTACGCTTTGATCGTTCCCTGGAAGACCAGTAGTAGTTTCCGATGGACATCTGGAGGCATTATGTAATCTCTGGACTATGAGATTGTTGAAGAGACACAGAAATTGCATCGGGACTGAATACAAGAGTCATTATGAGCACTTTCCTTCATGGGAGTAATGTCTCAAACAATCTACGCTTTGATCGTTCCCTGGAAGACCAGTAGTAGTTTCCGATGCACATCTGGCGGCAATCTTTATCTGTGGAGCTTCAAAGTGTTGATGAAACCCAGAAATTGCATCGGGATGAATACAACAGTCACCATGCGCACTTTCCTCCATGGGAGTAATGTATCTAACAGTCTACCATTTGTTCGTTCCCAGGAAGACCAGTAGTAGTTTCCGATGCACTTCTGAAAGCATTCTGTAATCTTTGGACTATCAGACTGTTGACGAAACACAGAAATTGCATCGGGATTGAATACAACAGTCACCATGCGCAATTTCCTCCATGGGAGTAATTCTCAAACAGTCTACGCTTTGATCGTTCCCTGGAAGACCAGTAGTAGTTTCCGATGCACATCTGGAGGAATTCTGTAATTTGTGGACCTTCAAAGTATTGATGAAACACTGAAATTGCCTCGGTATTGAATACAACAGTCACCATGCGCACTTTCCTCCATGGGAGTAATGACTGAAACAGTCTACGCTTTGATCGTTCCCCGGAAGACCAGTAATAGTTTCCGATGCACATCTGGAATCATTCTGCAATCTGTGGACCTTCGAAGTGTTGATGAAACACAGAAATTACATCGGAAGTGAATACAACAGTCACCATCCGCACTTTCCTCCATGGGAGTAATTCTCAAACAGGCTACGATTTGAACGTTCCCTGGAAGACCAGTAGTAGTTTCCGATGCACATCTGGAGGCATTCTGTAATCTGTGGACTATCAGATTGTCGATGAAACACAGAAATTGCATCGGGATTGAATACAACAATCACCACGCGCACTTTCCTCCAAGGGAGTAATGTCTTAAACAGTCTATTCTTTCTTCGTTCCCTGGAAGACCACAAGTAGTTTTCGATGCACATCTGGAGGCATTCTATAATCTGTGACCTTCAAAGTGTTGATGAAACACAGAAATTGCATCCGGATTGAATACAACAGTCACCATCCGCTCTTTTCTCCATGTTAGTAATGTCTCAAGCAGTCTAGGCTTTGAACGTTCCCTGGAAGACCAGTAGTAGTTTCCGATGCACATCTAGAGGCATTCTGCAATCTGTGGACTATCTGAGTGTTCATGAAACACAGAAATGGCATCGGGATTGCATACAACAGTCACCATGCGCACTTTTCACCATGGGAGTAATGTCTCTAACAGTCTACGATTTGATCGTTCCCTGGATGACCTGAAGTAGCTTCCGATGCACATCTGGAGGCATTCTGTTTTCTGTGGACTATCACAGTGTTGATGAAACACAGAAATTGCATCGATATTGAATACAACAGTCACCATGAGCACTTCCCTTCTTCAGAGTAATGTCTCATACAGTCTACGCTTTGATCGTTCCCTGGAAGACCAGTAGTAGTTTCCGATGCACATCTGGAGGCATTCTGTAATCTGTGGACCATCAGAGTGCTGATGAAACACAGAAATTGCATCGGGATTGAATACAACAGTCACCATGAGCACTTTCCTCCATGGGAGTAACGTCTCAGACAGTCTACGTTTTGATCGTTCCCAGGAAGACCAGTAGTAGATTTCGATGCACATCTGGAGGCATTCTGTAATCTGTGGACTATCAGAGTGTTGTTGAAACACAGAAAATGCATCGGTATTGAGTACAACAGTCACCACGCGGACTTTCCTCCCTGGGAGGAATGTCTTAAACAGTCTACGCTTTGATCATTCCCGGAAGACCAGTAGTAGTTTCCGATGCACATCTGGAGGCACTCTGTTATCTGTGGACTCTCAGACTGTTGATGAAACACAGAAATTGCATCGGGATTGAATACAACAGGCACCATGCGCACTTTCCTCCAAGGGAGTAATGTCTTAAACAGTCTATTCTTTGATCATTCCCTGGAAGACCACAAGTAGTTTTCGATGCACATCTGGAGGCATTCTATAATCTGTGGACCTTCAAAGTGTTGATGAAACACAGAAATCGCATCGGGATTGAATACAACAGTCACCATCCGCACTTTTCTCCATGTTAGTAATGTCTCAAGCAGTCTAGGCTTTAATCGTTCCCTGGAAGACCAGTAGTAGTTTCCGATGCACATCTGGAGGCATTCTGCAATCAGTGTACTATCTGAGTGTTCATGAAACACAGAAATGGCATCGGGATTGCATATAACAGTCACCATGCGCACTTTCCACCATGGGAGTAATGTCTCTAACAGTCTACGATTTGATCGTTCCCTGGATGACCAGATGTAGTTTCCGATGCACATCTGGAGGCATTCTGTTTTCTGTGGACTATCACAGTGTTGATGAAACACAGAAATTGCATCGGGATTGAATACAACAGCCACCATGAGCACTTCCCTCCATCGCAGTAACGTCTCAAACGGTCTACGCTTTGATCGTTCCCTGGAAGACCAGTAGTAGTTTCCGATGCACATCTGGAGGCATTCTGTTATCTGTGGACTATCAGAGTGTTGATGAAACATAGAAAATGCATCGGGAATGAATACTACAGTCACCATGTGCACTTTCCTCCATGAAAGTAATGTCTCAAAGAGTTTACGCTTTGATCGTTCCCTGGAAGACCAGTAGTAGTTTCCGATGCACATCTGGAGGCATTCTGTAATCTGTGGACAACCACAGTGTTGAGGAAACACAGAAATTGCGTCGGGATTGAATACAACAGTCACCATGTGCACTTTCTTCCATAGGAGCAATGTCTCAAACGGTCTACGCTTTGATCGTTCACTGGAAGAGGAATAGTAGTTTCGGATGCACATCTGGAGTCATTCTGTAATCTGTGGACTATCAGAGTGTTGATGAAACACAGAAATTGCATCGGGATTGAATACAACAGTTACCATGCGCTCTTTCCTCCATGGAAGTAATTCTCAAACAGTCTACGTTTTGATCGTTCCCAGGAAGACCAGTAGTAGTTTCCGATGCACATCTGGAGACAATCTGTAACCTGTGGACTATCAGAGCGTTGATGAAACACAGAAATTGCATCGGGATTGAATACAACAATCACCATGCCCACTTTCCTCCATGGGAGTAATGTCTCAAACAGTCTACACTTTGATAGTCCCTGGAAGACCAGTGGTAGTGTCCGATGCACATCTGGAGGCATTCTGTAATCTGTGGCCTATCAGAGTGTTCATGAAACATAGAAATTGCATCGGGATTGAATACAGCAATCACTATGCGCACTTTCCTCCATGGGAGTAATGTCTCTAACAGTCTACGATTTGATCGTTCCCTGGAAGACCAGTAGTAGTTTCCAATGCACATCTGGAGGCATTCTGTAATCTGTGGACTATCAGAGAGCTGATGAAACACAGAAATTGCATCGGGATTGAATACAACAGTCACCATGAGCACTTTCCTCCATGAGAGTAATATCTCAAACAGTCTAAGCTTTGATCGTTCCCTGGATGACCTGAAGTAGTTTCCGATGCACATCTGGAGGCTTCTGTTTTCTGTGGACTATCACAGTGTTGATGAAACACAGAAATTGCATCGGGATTGAATACAACAGTCACCATGAGCACTTCCCTCCATCGGAATAATGTCTCAAACAGTCTACGCTTTGATCGTTCCCTGGAAGACCAGTAGTAGTTTCCGATGCACATCTGGAGGCATCCTGTTATCTGTGGACTCTCAGACTGTTGATGAAACACAGAAATTGCATCGGGATTGAATACAACAGTCACCATACGCACTTTCCTCCATGGGAGTAATTCTCAAACAGTCTACGCTTTGATCGTTCCCAGGAAGACCAGTAGTAGTTTCAGATGCAGATCTGGAGACAATCTGTAATCTGTGGACTATCAGAGTGTTAATGAAACACAGAAGTTGCATCGGGATTGAATAAAAATCTCACCATGCACACTTTCCTCCATGAAAGTAGAGTCTCAAACAGACTACGCTTTTGATCATTCCCTGGAAAACCAGTAGTAGTTTCTGATGCACATCTGGAGGCATTCTGTAATCTGTGGACTATCAGATTGTCGATGAAACACAGAAATTGCATCGGGATTGAATACAACAATCACCACGCGCACTTTCCTCCAAGGGAGTAATGTCTTAAACAGTCTATTCTTTCTTCGTTCCCTGGAAGACCACAAGTAGTTTTCGATGCACATCTGGAGGCATTCTATAATCTGTGACCTTCAAAGTGTTGATGAAACACAGAAATTGCATCCGGATTGAATACAACAGTCACCATCCGCTCTTTTCTCCATGTTAGTAATGTCTCAAGCAGTCTAGGCTTTGAACGTTCCCTGGAAGACCAGTAGTAGTTTCCGATGCACATCTAGAGGCATTCTGCAATCTGTGGACTATCTGAGTGTTCATGAAACACAGAAATGGCATCGGGATTGCATACAACAGTCACCATGCGCACTTTTCACCATGGGAGTAATGTCTCTAACAGTCTACGATTTGATCGTTCCCTGGATGACCTGAAGTAGCTTCCGATGCACATCTGGAGGCATTCTGTTTTCTGTGGACTATCTCAGTGTTGATGAAACACAGAAATTGCATCGATATTGAATACAACAGTCACCATGAGCACTTCCCTTCTTCAGAGTAATGTCTCATACAGTCTACGCTTTGATCGTTCCCTGGAAGACCAGTAGTAGTTTCCGATGCACATCTGGAGGCATTCTGTAATCTGTGGACCATCAGAGTGCTGATGAAACACAGAAATTGCATCGGGATTGAATACAACAGTCACCATGAGCACTTTCCTCCATGGGAGTAACGTCTCAGACAGTCTACGTTTTGATCGTTCCCAGGAAGACCAGTAGTAGATTTCGATGCACATCTGGAGGCATTCTGTAATCTGTGGACTATCAGAGTGTTGTTGAAACACAGAAAATGCATCGGTATTGAGTACAACAGTCACCACGCGGACTTTCCTCCCTGGGAGGAATGTCTTAAACAGTCTACGCTTTGATCATTCCCGGAAGACCAGTAGTAGTTTCCGATGCACATCTGGAGGCACTCTGTTATCTGTGGACTATCACAGTGTTGATGAAACACAGAAATTGCATCGGGATTGAATACAACAGCCACCATGAGCACTTCCCTCCATCGCAGTAACGTCTCAAACGGTCTACGCTTTGATCGTTCCCTGGAAGACCAGTAGTAGTTTCCGATGCACATCTGGAGGCATTCTGTTATCTGTGGACTATCAGAGTGTTGATGAAACATAGAAAATGCATCGGGAATGAATACTACAGTCACCATGTGCACTTTCCTCCATGAAAGTAATGTCTCAAAGAGTTTACGCTTTGATCGTTCCCTGGAAGACCAGTAGTAGTTTCCGATGCACATCTGGAGGCATTCTGTAATCTGTGGACAACCACAGTGTTGAGGAAACACAGAAATTGCGTCGGGATTGAATACAACAGTCACCATGTGCACTTTCTTCCATAGGAGCAATGTCTCAAACGGTCTACGCTTTGATCGTTCACTGGAAGAGGAATAGTAGTTTCGGATGCACATCTGGAGTCATTCTGTAATCTGTGGACTATCAGAGTGTTGATGAAACACAGAAATTGCATCGGGATTGAATACAAGAGTTACCATGCGCTCTTTCCTCCATGGAAGTAATTCTCAAACAGTCTACGTTTTGATCGTTCCCAGGAAGACCAGTAGTAGTTTCCGATGCACATCTGGAGACAATCTGTAACCTGTGGACTATCAGAGCGTTGATGAAACACAGAAATTGCATCGGGATTGAATACAACAATCACCATGCCCACTTTCCTCCATGGGAGTAATGTCTCAAACAGTCTACACTTTGATAGTCCCTGGAAGACCAGTGGTAGTGTCCGATGCACATCTGGAGGCATTCTGTAATCTGTGGCCTATCAGAGTGTTCATGAAACATAGAAATTGCATCGGGATTGAATACAGCAATCACTATGCGCACTTTCCTCCATGGGAGTAATGTCTCTAACAGTCTACGATTTGATCGTTCCCTGGAAGACCAGTAGTAGTTTCCAATGCACATCTGGAGGCATTCTGTAATCTGTGGACTATCAGAGAGCTGATGAAACACAGAAATTGCATCGGGATTGAATACAACAGTCACCATGAGCACTTTCCTCCATGAGAGTAATATCTCAAACAGTCTAAGCTTTGATCGTTCCCTGGATGACCTGAAGTAGTTTCCGATGCACATCTGGAGGCTTCGGTTTTCTGTGGACTATCACAGTGTTGATGAAACACAGAAATTGCATCGGGATTGAATACAACAGTCACCATGAGCACTTCCCTCCATCGGAATAATGTCTCAAACAGTCTACGCTTTGATCGTTCCCTGGAAGACCAGTAGTAGTTTCCGATGCACATCTGGAGGCATCCTGTTATCTGTGGACTCTCAGACTGTTGATGAAACACAGAAATTGCATCGGGATTGAATACAACAGGCACCATGCGCACTTTCCTCCAAGAGAGTAATGTCTTAAACAGTCTATTCTTTGATCGTTCCCTGGAAGACCACAAGTAGTTTTCGATGCACATCTGGAGGCATTCTATAATCTGTGGACCTTCAAAGTGTTGATGAAACACAGAAATCGCATCGGGATTGAATACAACAGTCACCATCCGCACTTTTCTCCATGTTAGTAATGTCTCAAGCAGTCTAGGCTTTAATCGTTCCCTGGAAGACCAGTAGTAGTTTCCGATGCACATCTGGAGGCATTCTGCAATCAGTGTACTATCTGAGTGTTCATGAAACACAGAAATGGCATCGGGATTGCATACAACAGTCACCATGCGCACTTTCCACCATGGGAGTAATGTCTCTAACAGTCTACGATTTGATCGTTCCCTGGATGACCAGATGTAGTTTCCGATGCACATCTGGAGGCATTCTGTTTTCTGTGGACTATCACAGTGTTGATGAAACACAGAAATTGCATCGGGATTGAATACAACAGCCACCATGAGCACTTCCCTCCATCGGCGTAATGTCTCAAACGGTCTACGCTTTGATCGTTCCCTGGAAGACCAGTAGTAGTTTCCGATGCACATCTGGAGGCATTCTGTAATCTGTGGACTATCAGAGTGTTGATGAAACATAGAAAATGCATCGGGAATGAATACTACAGTCACCATGTGCACTTTCCTCCATGAAAGTAATGTCTCAAAGAGTTTACGCTTTGATCGTTCCCTGGAAGACCAGTAGTAGTTTCCGATGCACATCTGGAGGCATTCTGTAATCTGTGGACAATCACAGTGTTGAGGAAACACAGAAAGTGCATCGGGATTGAATACAACAGTCACCATGCGCACTTTCTTCCATAGGAGCAATGTCTCAAACAGTCTACGCTTTGATCGTTCACTGGAAGACCAGTAGTAGTTTCCGATGAACATCTGGAGTCATTCTGTAATCTGTGGACTATCAGAGTGTTGATGAAACACAGAAATTGCATCGGGATTGAATACAACAGTTACCATGCGCTCTTTCCTCCATGGAAGTAATTCTCAAACAGTCTACGTTTTGATCGTTCCCAGGAAGACCAGTAGTAGTTTCCGATGCACATCTGGAGACAATCTGTAACCTGTGGACTATCAGAGCGTAGATGAAACACAGAAATTGCATCGGGATTGAATACAACAATCACCATGCCCACTTTCCTCCATGGGAGTAATGTCTCAAACAGTCTACACTTTGATAGTCCCTGGAAGGCCAGTGGTAGTGTCCGATGCACATCTGGAGGCATTCTGTAATCTGTGGCCTATCAGAGTGTTGATGAAACATAGAAATTGCATCGGGATTGAATACAGCAATCACTATGCGCACTTTCCTCCATGGGAGTAATGTCTCTAACAGTCTACGATTTGATCGTTCCCTGGAAGACCAGTAGTAGTTTCCAATGCACATCTGGAGGCATTCTGTAATCTGTGAACTATCAGAGAGCTGATGAAACACAGAAATTGCATCGGGATTGAATACAACAGTCACCATGAGCACCTTCCTCCATGAGAGTAATATCTCAAACAGTCTAAGCTTTGATCGTTCCCTGGATGACCTGAAGTAGTTTCCGATGCACATCTGGAGGCTTCTGTTTTCTGTGGACTATCACAGTGTTGATGAAACACAGATATTGCATCGGGATTGAATACAACAGTCACCATGAGCACTTCCCTCCATCGGAGTAATGTCTCAAACAGTCTACGCTTTGATCGTTCCCTGGAAGACCAGTAGTAGTTTCCGATGCACATCTGGAGGCATTCTGTTATCTGTGGACTATCAGAGTGTTGATGAAACACAGAAAATGCATCGGGAATGAATCCTACAGTCACCATGTGCACTTTCCTCCATGGGAGTAATGTCTCAAAGAGTTTACGCTTTGATCGTTCCCTGGAAGACCAGTAGTAGTTTCCGATGGACATCTGGAGGCATTATGTAATCTCTGGACTATGAGATTGTTGAAGAGACACAGAAATTGCATCGGGACTGAATACAAGAGTCATTATGAGCACTTTCCTTCATGGGAGTAATGTCTCAAACAATCTACGCTTTGATCGTTCCCTGGAAGACCAGTAGTAGTTTCCGATGCACATCTGGCGGCATTCTTTATCTGTGGAGCTTCAAAGTGTTGATGAAACCCAGAAATTGCATCGGGATGAATACAACAGTCACCATGCGCACTTTCCTCCATGGGAGTAATGTATCTAACAGTCTACCATTTGTTCGTTCCCAGGAAGACCAGTAGTAGTTTCCGATGCACTTCTGAAAGCATTCTGTAATCTTTGGACTATCAGACTGTTGACGAAACACAGAAATTGCATCGGGATTGAATACAACAGTCACCATGCGCAATTTCCTCCATGGGAGTAGTTCTCAAACAGTCTACGCTTTGATCGTTCCCTGGAAGACCAGTAGTAGTTTCCGATGCACATCTGGAGGAATTCTGTAATTTGTGGACCTTCAAAGTATTGATGAAACACTGAAATTGCCTCGGTATTGAATACAACAGTCACCATGCGCACTTTCCTCCATGGGAGTAATGACTGAAACAGTCTACGCTTTGATCGTTCCCCGGAAGACCAGTAATAGTTTCCGATGCACATCTGGAATCATTCTGCAATCTGTGGACCTTCGAAGTGTTGATGAAACACAGTAATTACATCGGAAGTGAATACAACAGTCACCATCCGCACTTTCCTCCATGGGAGTAATGACTGAAACAGTCTACGTTTTGATCGTTCCCAGGAAGACCAGTAGTAGATTTCGATGCACATCTGGAGGCATTCTGTAATCTGTGGACTATCAGAGTGTTGTTGAAACACAGAAAATGCATCGGTATTGAGTACAACAGTCACCACGCGGACTTTCCTCCCTGGGAGGAATGTCTTAAACAGTCTACGCTTTGATCATTCCCGGAAGACCAGTAGTAGTTTCCGATGCACATCTGGAGGCACTCTGTTACCTGTGGACTCTCAGACTGTTGATGAAACACAGAAATTGCATCGGGATTGAATACAACAGGCACCATGCGCACTTTCCTCCAAGAGAGTAATGTCTTAAACAGTCTATTCTTTGATCATTCCCTGGAAGACCACAAGTAGTTTTCGATGCACATCTGGAGGCATTCTATAATCTGTGGACCTTCAAAGTGTTGATGAAACACAGAAATCGCTACGGGATTGAATACAACAGTCACCATCCGCACTTTTCTCCATGTTAGTAATGTCTCAAGCAGTCTAGGCTTTAATCGTTCCCTGGAAGACCAGTAGTAGTTTCCGATGCACATCTGGAGGCATTCTGCAATCAGTGTACTATCTGAGTGTTCATGAAACACAGAAATGGCATCGGGATTGCATATAACAGTCACCATGCGCACTTTCCACCATGGGAGTAATGTCTCTAACAGTCTACGATTTGATCGTTCCCTGGATGACCAGATGTAGTTTCCGATGCACATCTGGAGGCATTCTGTTTTCTGTGGACTATCACAGTGTTGATGAAACACAGAAATTGCATCGGGATTGAATACAACAGCCACCATGAGCACTTCCCTCCATCGCAGTAATGTCTCAAACGGTCTACGCTTTGATCGTTCCCTGGAAGACCAGTAGTAGTTTCCGATGCACATCTGGAGGCATTCTGTTATCTGTGGACTATCAGAGTGTTGATGAAACATAGAAAATGCATCGGGAATGAATACTACAGTCACCATGAGCACTTTCCTCCATGAAAGTAATGTCTCAAAGAGTTTACGCTTAGATCGTTCCCTGGAAGACCAGTAGTAGTTTCCGATGCACATCTGGAGGCATTCTGTAATCTGTGGACAATCACAGTGTTGAGGAAACACAGAAATTGCGTCGGGATTGAATACAACAGTCACCATGTTCACTTTCTTCCATAGGAGCAATGTCTCAAACGGTCTACGCTTTGATCGTTCCCTGGAAGACCAATAGTAGTTTCCGATGCACATCTGGAGTCATTCTGTAATCTGTGGACTATCAGAGTGTTGATGAAACACAGAAATTGCATCGGGATTGAATACAAGAGTTACCATGCGCTCTTTCCTCCATGGAAGTAATTCTCAAACAGTCTACGTTTTGATCGTTCCCAGGAATGCCAGTAGTAGTTTCCGATGCACATCTGGAGACAATCTGTAACCTGTGGACTATCAGAGCGTTGATGAAACACAGAAATTGCATCGGGATTGAATACAACAATCACCATGCCCACTTTCCTCCATGGGAGTAATTTCTCAAACAGTCTACACTTTGATAGTCCCTGGAAGACCAGTGGTAGTGTCCGATGCACATCTGGAGGCATTCTGTAATCTGTGGCCTATCAGAGTGTTCATGAAACATAGAAATTGCATCGGGATTGAATACAGCAATCACTATGCGCACTTTCCTCCATGGGAGTAATGTCTCAAACAGTCTACGCTTTGATCGTTCCCTGGAAGACCAGTAGTAGTTTCCGATGCACATCTGGAGACAATCTGTAATCTGTATACTATCAGAGTGTTGATGAAACACAGAAATTGCATCGGGATTGAATACAACAGTCACCATACGCACTTTCCTCCATGGGAGTAATGTCTCAAACAGTCTACGCTTTGTTCGTCCCTGGAAGACCAGTTGTAGTTTCCGATGCACATCTGAAGGCATTCTGTAATCTGTGGACTATCAGAGTGTTTAAGAAACACAGAAATTGCATCAGGTTTGAATACAGCAGTCACCATGCGCACTTCCCTCCATCGGAATAATGTCTCAAACAGTCTACGATTTGATCGTTCCCTGGAAGACCAGTAGTAGTTTCCAATGCACATCTGGAGGCATTCTGTAATCTGTGGACTATCAGAGAGCTGATGAAACACAGAAATTGCATCGGGATTGAATACAACAGTCACCATGAGCACTTTCCTACATGAGAGTAATATCTCAAACAGTCTAAGCTTTGATCGTTCCCTGGATGACCTGAAAGTGTTTCCGATGCACATCTGGAGGCTTCGGTTTTCTGTGGACTATCACAGTGTTGATGAAACACAGAAATTGCATCGGGATTGAATACAACAGTCACCATGAGCACTTCCCTCCATCGGAGTAATGTCTCAAACAGTCTACGCTTTGATCGTTCCCTGGAAGACCAGTAGTAGTTTCCGATGCACATCTGGAGGCATTCTGTTATCTGTGGACTATCAGAGTGTTGATGAAACACAGAAAATGCATCGGGAATGAATACTACAGTCACCATGTGCACTTTCCTCCATGGGAGTAATGTCTCAAAGAGTTTACGCTTTGATCGTTCCCTGGAAGACCAGTAGTAGTTTCCGATGCACATCTGGAGGCATTATGTAATCTCTGGACTATGAGATTGTTGAAGAGACACAGAAGTTGCATCGGGACTGAATACAAGAGTCATTATGAGCACTTTCCTTCATGGGAGTAATGTCTCAAAAAATCTACGATTTGATCGTTCCCTGGAAGACCAGTAGTAGTTTCCGATGCACATCTGGCGGCATTCTTTATCTGTGGAGCTTCAAAGTGTTGATGAAACCCGGAAATTGCATCGGGATGAATACAACAGTCACCATGCGCACTTTCCTCCATGGGAGTAATGTATCTAACAGTCTACCATTTGTTCGTTCCCAGGAAGACCAGTAGTAGTTTCCGATGCACTTCTGAAAGCATTCTGTAATCTTTGGACTATCAGACTGTTGACGAAACACAGAAATTGCATCGGGATTGAATACAACAGTCACCATGCGCAATTTCCTCCATGGGAGTAATTCTCAAACAGTCTACGCTTTGATCGTTCCCTGGAAGACCAGTAGTAGTTTCCGATGCACATCTGGAGGAATTCTGTAATTTGTGGACCTTCAAAGTATTGATGAAACACAGAAATTGCATCGGGATTGAATACAACAGTCACCATGCGCACTTTCCTCCATGGGAGTAATGACTGAAACAGTCTACGCTTTGATCGTTCCCCGGAAGACCAGTAATAGTTTCCGATGCACATCTGGAATCATTCTGCAATCTGTGGACCTTCGAAGTGTTGATGAAACACAGAAATTACATCGGAAGTGAATACAACAGTCACCATCCGCACTTTCCTCCATGGGAGTAATTCTCAAACAGGCTACGATTTGAACGTTCCCTGGAAGACCAGTAGTAGTTTCCGATGCACATCTGGAGGCATTCTGTAATCTGTGGACTATCAGACTGTTGATGAAACACAGATATTGCATCGGGATTGAATACAACAGTCACCATACGCACTTTCCTCCATGGGAGTAATTCTCAAACAGTCTACGCTTTGATCGTTCCCAGGAAGACCAGTAGTAGTTTCAGATGCAGATCTGGAGACAATCTGTAATCTGTGGACTATCAGAGTGTTAATGAAACACAGAAGTTGCATCGGGATTGAATACAAATGTCACCATGCACACTTTCCTCCATGAAAGTAGAGTCTCAAACAGACTACGCTTTTGATCATTCCCTGGAAAACCAGTAGTAGTTTCTGATGCACATCTGGAGGCATTCTGTAATCTGTGGACTATCAGATTGTCGATGAAACACAGAAATTGTATCGGGATTGAATACAACAATCACCACGCGCACTTTCCTCCAAGGGAGTAATGTCTTAAACAGTCTATTCTTTCTTCGTTCCCTGGAAGACCACAAGTAGTTTTCGATGCACATCTGGAGGCATTCTATAATCTGTGACCTTCAAAGTGTTGATGAAACACAGAAATTGCATCCGGATTGAATACAACAGTCACCATCCGCTCTTTTCTCCATGTTAGTAATGTCTCAAGCAGTCTAGGCTTTGAACGTTCCCTGGAAGACCAGTAGTAGTTTCCGATGCACATCTAGAGGCATTCTGCAATGTGTGGACTATCTGAGTGTTCATGAAACACAGAAATGGCATCGGGATTGCATACAACAGTCACCATGCGCACTTTTCACCATGGGAGTAATGTCTCTAACAGTCTACGATTTGATCGTTCCCTGGATGACCTGAAGTAGCTTCCGATGCACATCTGGAGGCATTCTGTTTTCTGTGGACTATCACAGTGTTGATGAAACACAGAAATTGCATCGATATTGAATACAACAGTCACCATGAGCACTTCCCTGCTTCAGAGTAATGTCTCATACAGTCTACGCTTTGATTGTTCCCTGGAAGACCAGTAGTAGTTTCCGATGCATATCTGGAGGCATTCTGTTATGTGTGGACTATCAGAGTGTTGATGAAACACAGAAAATGCATCGGGAATGAATACTTCAGTCACCATGTGCACTTTCCTAAATGGGAGTAATGTCTCAAAGAGTTTACGCTTTGATCGTTCCCTGGAAGACCAGTAGTAGTTTCCGATGCACATCTGGAGGCATTCTGTAATCTGTGGACTATCACAGTGTTGGTTAAACACAGAAATTGCATCGGGATTGAATACAACAGTCACCATGCGCACTTTCCTCCATAGGATCAATGTCTCAAACAGTCTACGCTTTGATCGTTCGCTGGAAGACCAGTAGTAGTTACCGATGCACATCTGGAGGCATTATGTAATCTGTGGACTATGAGATTGTTGAAGAAACACAGAAATTGCATCGGGACTGAATACAAGAGTCATTATGCGCACTTTCCTCCATGGGAGTAATGTCTCAAACAATCTACGCTTTGATCGTTCCCTTGTAGACCAGTAGTAGTTACCGATGCACATCTGGAGGCATTGAGTAATCTTTGGACTATCAGAGTGTTGATGAAACACACAAATTGCATCGGGATTGAATACAACAGTCACCATGCGCACTTTCCTCCATGGGAGTAATGTCTGAAACAGTCTACGCTTTGATCGTTCCCTGGAAGAGCAGTAGTAGTTTTCGATGCACATCTGGCGGCATTCTTTATCTGTGGACCTTCAAAGTGTTGATGAAACCCAGAAATTACATCGGGATGAATACAACAGTCACCATGCCCACTTTCCTCCATGGGAGTAATGTCTCTAACAGTCTACCATTTGTTCGTTCCCAGGAAGACCAGTAGTAGTTTCCGTTGCACTTCTGGAGGCATTCTGTAATCTTTGGACTATCAGACTGTTGACGAAACACAGAAATTGCATCAGGATTGAATACAACAGTCACCATGCGCACTTTCCTCCATGGGAGTAATTCTCAAACAGTCTACGCTTTGATCGTTCCCTGGAAGACCAGTAGTAGTTTCCGATGCACATCTGGAGGAATTCTGTAATTTGTGGACCTTCAAAGTATTGATGAAACACTGAAATTGCCTCGGTATTGAATACAACAGTCACCATGCGCACTTTCCTCCATGGGAGTAATGACTGAAACAGTCTACGCTTTGATCGTTCCCCGGAAGACCAGTAATAGTTTCCGATGCACATCTGGAATCATTCTGCAATCTGTGGACCTTCGAAGTGTTGATGAAACACACAAATTACATCGGAAGTGAATACAACAGTCACCATCCGCACTTTCCTCCATGGGAGTAATTCTCAAACAGGCTACGATTTGATCGTTCCCTGGAAGACCAGTAGTAGTTTCCGATGCACATATGGAGGCATTCTGTAATCTGTGGACTATCAGACTGTTGATGAAACACAGATATTGCATCGGGATTGAATACAACAGTCACCATGCGCACTTTCCTCCATGGGAGTAATGACTGAAACAGTCTACGCTTTGATCGTTCCCCGGAAGACCAGTAATAGTTTCCGATGCACATCTGGAATCATTCTGCAATCTGTGGACCTTCGAAGTGTTGATGAAACACACAAATTACATCTGAAGTGAATACAACAGTCACCATCCGCACTTTCCTCCATGGGAGTAATTCTCAAACAGGCTACGATTTGATCGTTCCCTGGAAGACCAGTAGTAGTTTCGATGCACATCTGGAGGCATTCTGTAATCTGTGGACTATCAGACTGTTGATGAAACACAGATATTGCATCGGGATTAAATACAACAGTCACCACACGCACTTCCCTCCATGGGAGTATTGTCTCAAACAGTCTACGACTTGATCGTTCCCTGGAGGACCAGTAGTAGTTTCCGATTCACATCTGGAGGCATTCTGTAATCTGTGGACTATCAGAGCGTTGATGAAACACAGAAATTGCATCGGGATTGAATACAACAGTCACCATGCGAACTTTCCTCCATGGGAGTAATGTCTCAAACAGTCTACACTTTGATCGTAGCTGGAAGACCAGTGGGTAGTTTCCGATGCACATCTGGAGGCATTCTGTAATCTGTGGACTGTCAGAGTGTTGATGAAACACAGAAATTGCATCGGGATTGAATACAGCAGTCACCATGCGCACTTTCCTCCATGGGAGTAATGTCTCTAACAGTCTACGCTTTGATCATTCCCTGGAAGACCAGTGTCAGTTTCCGATGCACATCTGAAGGCATTCTGTAATCTGTGGACTACCAGAGTGTTGATGAAACACAGAATTTACATCGGGATTGAATACAACAGTCACCATGCGCACTTTCCACCATGGGAGTAATGTCTCAAAGAGTTTACACTTTGATCGTTCCCTGGAAGACCAGTAGTAGTTTCCGATGCACATCTGGAGGCATTCTGTAATCTGTGGACCTTCAAAGTGTTGATGAAACACAGAAAGTGCCTCGGGATTCAATACAACTGTCACCATGCGCACTTTCCTCCATGGGAGTATTGTCTGAAACAGTCTACGCCTTGATCGTTCCCTGGAAGACCAGTAGTAGTTTCCGATGCACATCTGTAGGCATTCTGTAATCTGTGGACTATCAGAGTGTTGATGAAACACAGAAATTGTATCGGGATTGAATACAACAGTCACCATGAGCACTTCCCTCCATGGGAGTAATGTCTGAAACAGTCTACGCTTTGATCGTTCCCTGGAAGACCAGTAGTAGTTTCCGATGCACATCTGTAGGCATTCTATAATCTGTGGACCATCAGAGTGTTGATGAAACACAGAAATTGCCGCGGGATTGAATACAAGAGTCACCATACGCACTTTCCTCCATGGGAGGAATGTCTCAAACAGTCTACGCTTTGATCGTTCCCATGAAGACCAGTAGTAGTTACCGATACACATCTGGAGGCATTCTGTAATCTTTGGACTATCACAGTGTTGATGAAACAGAGAAATTGCATCGGGATTGAATACAACATTCACCATGCGCACTTTCCTCCATGGGAGCAATGTTTCAAACAGTCTACGCTTTGATCATTCCCTGGAAGATCAGTAGTACTTTTCGATGCACATCTGGAGGCAATCTGTAATCCGTGGACCTTCAAAGTGTCGATGAAACACAGAAATTGCATCGGTATTGAATACATCAGTCACCATGCGCACTTTCCCCCATGGGAGTAATGTCTGAAACAGTCTACGCTTTGATCGTTCCCTGGAAGACCAGTAGTAGTTTCCGATGCACATCTGGAGGCATTCTTTATCTGTGGACTATCAGAGTGCTGACGAAACACTAGAATTGCATCGGAATTGAATACAACAGGCACCATGCGCACTTTACTCTATGGAAGTAATGTCTCAAACAGTCTACGCTTCGATCGTTCCCTGGAAGACCAGTAGTAGTTTCCGATTCACATCTGGAGGCATTCTGTAATCTGTGGACTATCAGAGTGTTGATGAAACACAGAATATGCATCGGGAGTGAATACAACAGCCTCCATGGAGACTTCCACCCATGGGAGTAATGACTCAAAGAGTTTTCGCTTTGATCGTTCCCTGGAAGACCGGAAGTAGCTTCCGATGCACATCTGGAGTCATTCTGGAATCTGTGGACTATCAGAGTGTTTAGGAACACAGAAATTGCTTTGGGATTGAATACAAGAGTAACCATGCGCACTTTCCTCCATGGGAGAAATACTCAAACAGTCTATGCTTTGATCGTTCTCTGGAAGACCAGTAGTGGTTTCACATGCACTTCTGGAATCATTCTGTCATCTGTGGACCTTCGAAGTGTTGATGATAAGCAGAAATTACATCGGGAGTGAATACAACAATCACCATCCGCACTTTCCTCCATGGGAGTAATTTTCAAACAGGCTATGATTTGATCGTTCCCTGGAAGACCAGTAGTAGTTTCCGATGCACATCTTGAGGCATTCTGTAATCTGTGGACTATCAGACTGTTAATGAAACACAGAAATTGCTTCGCGATTGAATACAACAGTCACCATACGCACTTTCCTCCATGGGAGTAATGTCTGAAACAGTCTACGCTTTGATCGTTCTCAGGATGACCAGTAGTAGTTTCAGATGCACATCTGGAGACAATCTGTAATCTGTGGACTATCAGAGCGTTGATGAAACACAGAAATTGCATCGGGATTGATTACAACAGTCACCATGCGAACTTTCCTCCATGCTAGTAATGTCTCAAACAGTCTACACTTTGATCGTAGCTGGAAGACCAGTGGGTAGTTTCCGATGCACATCTGGAGGCATTCTGTAATCTGTGGACTGTCAGAGTGTTGATGAAACACAGAAATTGCATCGGGATTGAATACAGCAGTCACCATGCGCACTTTCCTCCATGGGAGTAATGTCTCTAACAGTCTACGCTTTGATCATTCCCTGGAAGACCAGTGTCAGTTTCCGATGCACATCTGAAGGCATTCTGTAATCTGTGGACTACCAGAGTGTTGATGAAACACAGAAATTGCATCGGGATTGAATACAACAGTCACCATGAGCACTTCCCTCCAGCGCGGTAATGTCTCAAACAGTCTACGCTTTGATCGTTCCCTGGAAGACCAGTAGTAGTTTCCGATGCACATCTGGAGGCATTCTGTAATCTGTGGACTATCAGAGTGTTGATGAAACACAGAAATTGCCGCGGGATTGAATACAAGAGTCACCATGCGCACTTTCCTCCATGGGAGGAATGTCTCAAACAGTCTACGCTTTGATCATTCCCTGGAAGATCAGTAGTACTTTCCGATGCACATCTGGAGGCAATCTGTAATCCGTGGACCTTCAAAGTGTCGATGAAACACAGAAATTGCATCGGTATTGAATACAACAGTCACCATGCGCACTTTCCCCCATGGGAGTAATGTCTGAAACAGTCTACGCTTTGATCGTTCCCTGGAAGACCAGTAGTAGTTTCCGATGCACATCTGGAGGCATTCTTTATCTGTGGACTATCAGAGTGCTGACGAAGCACTAGAATTGCATCGGGATTGAATTCAACAGTCACCATAGCACTTCCCTCCATCGGGGTAATGTCTCAAACAGTCTATGCTTTGTTCGTTCCCTGGAAGACCAGTAGTAGTTTCCGATGCACATCTGGAGGCATGCTGTTATCTGTGGACTGTCAGAGTGCTGATGAAACACAGAAAATGCATCGGGAATGAATAAGACAGTCACCATGTGCACTTTCCTCCATGGGAGTAATGTCTCAAAGATTTTATGCTTTGATCTTTCCCTGGAAGACCAGTAGTAGTTTCCGATGCACATCTGGAGGCATTCTGTAATCTGTGGACTATCAGAGTGTTGATGAAACACAGAAATTGCCTCGGGATTGAATACAACAGTCACCATGCGCCCTTTCCTCCATAGGAGCAATGTCTCAAACAGTCTACGCTTTGATCGTTCCCTGGAAGACCAGTAGTAGTTTGCGATGCACATCAGGAGGCATTCTGTAATCTGTGGACTATCACACTGTTGACGAAACACAGAAATTGCATCGGAATTGAATACAACAGACACCATGCGCACTTTACTCTATGGAAGTAATGTCTCAAACAGTCTACGCTTCGATCGTTCCCTGGAAGACCAGTAGTAGTTTCCGATTCACATCTGGAGGCATTCTGTAATCTGTGGACTATCAGAGTGTTGATGAAACACAGAAAATGCATCGGGAGTGAATACAACAGCCTCCATGGGCACTTCCTCCCATGGGAGTAATGACTCAAAGAGTTTTCGCTTTGATCGTTCCCTGGAAGACCAGAAGTAGTTTCCGATGCACATCTGGAGGCATTCTGTAATCTGTGGAGTATCAGAGTGTTGTTGAAACACGGAAATTGAATCGGGATTGAATACGAATTTCACCATGCACACTTTCATCCACAATAGTAAAGTCTCAAACAGACTACGCTTTGATCGTTCCCTGGAAAACCAGTAGTAGTTTCCCATGCACATCTTGAGGCATTCTGTAATCTGTGGACCATCAGACTGTTGATGAAACACAGAAATTGCATCAGGATTGAATACAATAGTCACCACACGCACTTTCCTCCATGGGAGTAATGTCTGAAACAGTCTACGCTTTGATCGTTCCCAGGAAGACCAGTAATAGTTTCAGATGCAGATCTGGAGACAATCTGTAATCTGTGGACTATCTGAGTGTTGATCAAACACGGAAATTGCATCGGGATTGAATACCACAATCACCATGCGCACTTTCCTCCATGGGAGTAATGTCTCAAACAGTCTACGCTTTGATCGTTCCCTGGAAGACCACAAGTAGTTTTCGATGCACATCTGGAGGCATTCTATAATCTGTGGACCTTGAATGTGTTGATGAAACACAGAAATTGCATCGGGATTGAATACAATAGTCACCACACGCACTTACCTCCATGGGAGTATTGTCTCAAACAGTCTACGATTTGATCGTTCCCTGGAAGACCAGTAGTAGTTTCCGATTCACATCTGGAGGCATTCTGTAATCTGTGGACTATCAGAGCGTTGATGAAACACAGATATTGCATCGGGATTGAATACAACAGTCACCATGCGAACTTTCCTCCATGGGAGTAATGTCTCAAACAGTCTACACTTTGATCGTAGCTGGAAGACCAGTGGGTAGTTTCCGATGCACATCTGGAGGCATTCTGTAATCTGTGGACTGTCAGAGTGTTGATGAAACACAGAAATTGCATCGGGATTGAATACAGCAGTCACCATGCGCACTTTCCTCCATGGGAGTAATGTCTCTAACAGTCTACGCTTTGATCATTCCCTGGAAGACCAGTGTCAGTTTCCGATGCACATCTGAAGGCATTCTGTAACCTGTGGACTACCAGAGTGTTGATGAAACACAGAAATTGCATCGGGATTGAATACAACAGTCACCATGCGCACTTTCCACCATGGGAGTAATGTCTCTAACAGTCTACGATTTGATCGTTCCCTGGAAGTCCAGTTGTTGTTTCCGATGCACATCTGGAGGCATTCTGTAACCTGTGGACTATCAGAGTGTTGATGAAACACAGAAATTGCATCGGGATTGAATACAATAGTCACCATTCGCACTTTCCTCCATGGGGGTAATTCTCAAACATTCTACGCTTTGATCGTTCCCAGGAAGACCAGTAGTAGTTTCCGATGCACATCTGGAGGCATTCTGTAATCTGTGGACCTTCAAAGTGTTGATGAAACACAGAAAGTGCCTCGGGATTCAATACAACTGTCACCATGCGCACTTTCCTCCATGGGAGTAATGTCTGAAACAGTCTACGCTTTGATCGTTCCCTGGAAGACCAGTAGTAGTTTCCGATGCACATCTGTAGGCATTCTGTAATCTGTGGACTATCAGAGTGTTGATGAAACACAGAAATTGTATCGGGATTGAATACAACTGTCACCATGAGCACTTCCCTCCATTGCGGTAATGTCTCAAACAGTCTACGCTTTGATCGTTCCCTGGAAGACCAGTAGTAGTTTCAGAAGCACATCTAGAGGCATTCTGTTATCTGTGGACTATCAGAGTGTTGATGAAACACAGAAAATGCATCGGGAATGAATACAACAGTCACCATGTGCACTTTCCTCCATGGGAGTAATGTCTCAAAGAGTTTACGCTTTGATCGTTCCGTGGAAGACCAGTAGTAGTTTCCGATGCACATCTGGAGGCATTCTGTAATCTGTGGACTATCTGAGTGTTGATGAAACACAGAAATTGCCTCGGGATTGAATACAAGAGTCACCATGCGCACTTTCCTCCATGGGAGGAATGTCTCAAACAGTCTACGCTTTGATCGTTCCCTTGAAGACCAGTAGTAGTTACCGATACACATCTGGAGGCATTCTGTAATCTTTGGACTATCAGAGTGTTGATGAAACAGAGAAATTGCATCGGGATTGAATACAACAGTCACCATGCGCACTTTCCTCCATGGGAGCAATGTTTCAAACAGTCTACGCTTTGATCATTCCCTGGAAGATCAGTAGTACTTTCCGATGCATATCTGGAGGCAATGTGTAATCCGTGGACCTTCAAAGTGTCGATGAAACACAGAAATTGCATCGGTATTGAATACAACAGTCACCATGCGCACTTTCCTCCATGGGAGTAATGTCTGAAACAGTCTACGCTTTGATCGTTCCCTGGAAGACCAGTAGTAGTTTCCGATACACATTTGGAGGCATTCTTTATCTGTGGACTATCAGAGTGCTGACGAAACACTAGAATTGCATCGGGATTGAAAACAACAGTCACCATTCGCACTTTCCTCCGTGGGAGTAATGTATCTAACAGTCTACGCGTTGAAAGTTCCCTGGAAGGCCAGTAGTAGTTTCCGATGCACATCTGTAGATATTCTGTAATCTTTGGACTATCAGAGTGCTGATGAAACACAGAAATTGCATCGGGAGTGAATACAACAGTCTCCATGGGCACTTCCTCCCATGGGAGTAATGACTCAAAGAGTTTACGCTTTGATCGTTCCCTGGAAGACCAGAAGTAGCTTCCGATGCACATCTGGAGTCATTCTGGAATCTGTGGACTATCAGAGTGTTTAGGAACACAGAAATTGCTTTCGGATTGAATACAAGAGTAGCCATGCGCACTTTCCTCCATGGGAGAAATACTCAAACAGTCTACGCTTTGATCGTTCTCTGGAAGACCAGTAGTGGTTTCACATGCACATCTGTAATCATTCTGTCATCTGTGGACCTTCGAAGTGTTGATGATAAACAGAAATTACATCGGGAGTGAATACAACAATCACCATCCGCACTTTCCTCCATGGGAGTATTTCTCAAACAGGCTATGATTTGATCGTTCCCTGGAAGACCAGTAGTAGTTTCCGATGCACATCTTGAGGCATTCTGTAATCTGTGGACTATCAGACTGTTGATGAAACACAGAAATTGCTTCGGGATTGAATACAACAGTCACCATACGCACTTTCCTCCATGGGAGTAATGTCTGAAACAGTCTACGCTTTGATCGTTCCAAGGAAGACCAGTAGTAGTTTCAGATGCACATCTGGAGACAATCTGTAATCTGTGGACTATCAGAGCGTTGATGAAACACAGAAATTGCATCGGGATTGAATACAACAGTCACCATGAGAACTTTCCTCCATGGGAGTAATGTCTCAAACAGTCTACACTTTGATCGTAGCTGGAAGACCAGTGGGTAGTTTCCGATGCACATCTGGAGGCATTCTGTAATTTGTGGACTGTCAGAGTGTTGATGAAACACAGAAATTGCATCGGGATTGAATACAGCAGTCACCATGCGCACTTTCCTCCATGGGAGTAATGTCTCTAACAGTCTACGCTTTGATCATTCCCTGGAAGACCAGTAGTAGTTTCAGATGCACATCTGTAGGCATTCTGTAATCTGTGGACTATCAGAGTGCTGATGAAACACAGATATTGCATCGGGATTGAATACAACATTCACCATGAGCACTTTCCTCCATGGGAGTAATGTCTCAAACAGACTACGCTTTGATCGTTCCCTGGAAGACCAGTAGTAGTTTCCGATGCACATCTGGAGGTATTCTGTAATCTGTGGACTATCAGAGTGTTGATGAAACACAGAAATTGCATCGGGATTGAATACAACAGTTCCCATGGGCACTTTCTCCCATGGGAGTAATGACTCAAAGAGTTTACGCTTTGATCGTTCCCTGGAAGACCAGTAGTAGCTTCCGATGCACATCTGGAGGCATTCCGTAATCTGTGGACTATCAGAGTGTTTAGGAACACAGGAATTGCTTTGGGATTGAATACAACAGTAACCATGCGCACCTTCCTCCATGGGAGTAATTCTCAAACAGTCTACGCCTTGATCGTTCCCTGGAAGACCAGTAATAGTTTCCGATGCACATCTGGAGGAAATCTGTAATCTGTGGACCTTCAAAGTGTTGAAAAACACAGAAAGTGCCTCGGGATTCAATACAACTGTCACCATGCGCACTTTCCTCCATGGGAGTAATGTCTGAAACAGTCTACGCTTTGATCGTTCCCTGGAAGACCAGTAGTAGTTCCCGATCCACATCTGGAGGCATTCTGTAATCTGTGGACCTTCAAAATGTTGATGAAACACAGAAATTGCATCGGGATTGAATACAACAGTCACCATGCCCACTTTCCTCCATGGGAGTGATGTCTGAATCAGTCTACGCTTTGATCGTTCCCGGGAGGACCAGTAGTAGTTTCCGATGTACATCTGGAGACAATCTGTAATCCGTGGATTATCAGAGTGTTGATGAAACACAGAAATTCAATCGGGATTGAATACAACAGTCACCACGCGCATTTTCCTCCATGGGAGTAATGTCTCTAACAGTCTACGCGTTGATCGTTCCCTGGAAGACCAGTAGTAGCTTCCGTTGCACATCTGTATGCATTCTGTAATCTGTGGACTATCAGAGTGCTGATGAAACACAGAAATTGCATCGGGATTGAATACAACAGTAACCATAACACTTCCCTCCATCGGGGTAATGTCTCAAACTGTCTATGCTTTGATCGTTCCCCGGAAGACCAGTAGTAGTTTCCGATGCACATCTGGAGACAATCTGTAATCTGTGGACTATCAGAGAGTTGATGAAACACAGAAAATGCATCGGGAATGAATAAAACAGTCACCATGTGCACTTTCCTCATTGGGAGTAATGTCTCAAAGAGTTTACGCTTTGATCTATCCCTGGAAGACCAGTAGTAGTTTCCGATGCACATCTGGAGGCATTCTGTAATCTGTGGACTATCAGAGTGTTGATGAAACACAGAAATTGCCTCGGGATTGAATACAACAGTCACCATGCGCACTTTCCTCCATAGGAGCAATGTCTCAAACAGTCTACGCTTTGATCGTTCCCTGGAAGACCAGTAGTAGTTACCGATGCACATCTGGAGGCATTCTGTAATCTGTGGACTATCAGATTGTTGATGAAACACAGGAATTGCATCAGGACTGCATACAAGAGTCACCATGCGTACTTTCCTCCATGGGAGTAATGTCTGAAACAGTCTACGCTTTGATCGTCCCCTGGAAGACCAGTAGTAGTTTCCGATGCACATCTGAAATCATTCTGTAATCTGTGGAGCTTCGAAGTGTTGATGATAAACAGAAATTACATCGGGAGTGTATACAACAGTCATCATCCGCACTTTCCTCCATGGGAGTAATTCTCAAACAGGCTACGATTTGATCGTTCCCTGGAAGACCAGTAATAGTTTCCGATGCACATCTTGAGGAAATCTGTAATCTGTGGACCTTCAAAGTGTTGAAAAACACAGAAAGTGCCTCGGGATTCAATACAACTGTCACCATGCGCACTTTCCTCCATGGGAGTAATGTCTGAAACAGTCTACGCTTTGATCGTTCCCTGGAAGACCAGTAGTAGTTCCCGATCCACATCTGGAGGCATTCTGTAATCTGTGGACCTTCAAAATGTTGATGAAACACAGAAATTGCATCGGGATTGAATACAACAATCACCATGCCCACTTTCCTCCATGGGAGTAATGTCTGAATCAGTCTACGCTTTGATCGTTCCCGGGAAGACCAGTAGTAGTTTCCGATGTACATCTGGAGACAATCTGTAATCCGTGGATTATCAGAGTGTTGATGAAACACAGAAATTCAATCGGGATTGAATACAACAGTCACCACGCGCATTTTCCTCCATGGGAGTAATGTCTCTAACAGTCTACGCGTTGATCGTTCCCTGGAAGACCAGTAGTAGCTTCCGATGCACATCTGTAGGCATTCTGTAATCTGTGGACTATCAGAGTGCTGATGAAACACAGAAATTGCATCGGGATTGAATACAACAGTAACCATAACACTTCCCTCCATCGGGGTAATGTCTCAAACTGTCTATGCTTTGATAGTTCCCTGGAAGACCAGTAGTAGTTTCCGATGCACATCTGGAGACAATCTGTAATCTGTGGACTATCAGAGAGTTGATGAAACACAGAAAATGCATCGGGAATGAATAAAACAGTCACCATGTGCACTTTCCTCATTGGGAGTAATGTCTCAAAGAGTTTACGCTTTGATCTATCCCTGGAAGACCAGTAGTAGTTTCCGATGCACATCTGGAGGCATTCTGTAATCTGTGGACTATCAGAGTGTTGATGAAACACAGAAATTGCCTCGGGACTGCATACAAGAGTCACCATGCGTACTTTCCTCCATAGGAGCAATGTCTCAAACAGTCTACGCTTTGATCGTTCCCTTGAAGACCAGTAGTAGTTTCCGATGCACATATGGAGGCATTCTGTAATCTGTGAACTATCAGACTGTTGACGAAACACAGAAATAGCATCGGAATTGAATACAACAGACACCATGCGCACTTTACTCTATGGAAGTAATGTCTCAAACAGTCTACGCTCCGATCGTTCCCTGGAAGACCAGTAGTAGTTTCCGATGCACATCTGGAGGCATTCTGTAATCTGTGGACCATCAGACAGTTGATGAAACACAGAAATTGCTTCGGGATTGAATACAATAGTCACCATACGCACTTTCCTCCATGGGAGTAATGTCTGAAACAGTCTACGCTTTGATCGTTCCCAGGAAGACCAGTAGTAGTTTCAGATGCACATCTGGAGACAATCTGTAATCTGTGGACTATCAGAGCATTGATGAAACACAGAAATTGCATCGGGATTGAATACAACAGTCACAATGCGCACTTTCCCCCATGGGAGTAATGTCTCAAACAGTCTACACTTTGATCGTAGCTGGAAGACCAGTAGTAGTTTCCGATGCACATCTGGAGGCATTCTGTAATCTGTGGACTATCAGAGTGCTGATGAAACACAGATATTGCATCGGGATTGAATACAACATTCACCATGAGCACTTTCCTCCATGGGAGTAATGTCTCAAACAGACTACGCTTTGATCGTTCCCTGGAAGACCAGTAGTAGTTTCCGATGCACATCTGGAGGTATTCTGTAATCTGTGGACTATCAGAGTGTTGATGAAACACAGAAATTGCATCGGGATTGAATACAACAGTTCCCATGGGCACTTTCTCCCATGGGAGTAATGACTCAAAGAGTTTACGCTTTGATCGTTCCCTGGAAGACCAGTAGTAGCTTCCGATGCACATCTGGAGGCATTCCGTAATCTGTGGACTATCAGAGTGTTTAGGAACACAGGAATTGCTTTGGGATTGAATACAACAGTAACCATGCGCACCTTCCTCCATGGGAGTAATTCTCAAAGAGTCTACGCTTTGATCGTTCCCTGGAAGACCAGTAATAGTTTCCGATGCACATCTGGAGGAAATCTGTAATCTGTGGACCTTCAAAGTGTTGAAAAACACAGAAAGTGCCTCGGGATTCAATACAACTGTCACCATGCGCACTTTCCTCCATGGGAGTAATGTCTGAAACAGTCTACGCTTTGATCGTTCCCTGGAAGACCAGTAGTAGTTCCCGATCCACATCTGGAGGCATTCTGTAATCTGTGGACCTTCAAAATGTTGATGAAACACAGAAATTGCATCGGGATTGAATAC
This sequence comes from Schistocerca gregaria, assembly GCF_023897955.1. Taxonomy (NCBI): domain Eukaryota; kingdom Metazoa; phylum Arthropoda; class Insecta; order Orthoptera; family Acrididae; genus Schistocerca; species Schistocerca gregaria. Next base: position 2,349,595 of record NW_026061764.1, on the reverse strand, counting down.
AACAGTCACCATGCCCACTTTCCTCCATGGGAGTAATGTCTGAATCAGTCTACGCTTTGATCGTTCCCGGGAGGACCAGTAGTAGTTTCCGATGTACATCTGGAGACAATCTGTAATCCGTGGATTATCAGAGTGTTGATGAAACACAGAAATTCAATCGGGATTGAATACAACAGTCACCACGCGCATTTTCCTCCATGGGAGTAATGTCTCTAACAGTCTACGCGTTGATCGTTCCCTGGAAGACCAGTAGTAGCTTCCGTTGCACATCTGTATGCATTCTGTAATCTGTGGACTATCAGAGTGCTGATGAAACACAGAAATTGCATCGGGATTGAATACAACAGTAACCATAACACTTCCCTCCATCGGGGTAATGTCTCAAACTGTCTATGCTTTGATCGTTCCCCGGAAGACCAGTAGTAGTTTCCGATGCACATCTGGAGACAATCTGTAATCTGTGGACTATCAGAGAGTTGATGAAACACAGAAAATGCATCGGGAATGAATAAAACAGTCACCATGTGCACTTTCCTCATTGGGAGTAATGTCTCAAAGAGTTTACGCTTTGATCTATCCCTGGAAGACCAGTAGTAGTTTCCGATGCACATCTGGAGGCATTCTGTAATCTGTGGACTATCAGAGTGTTGATGAAACACAGAAATTGCCTCGGGATTGAATACAACAGTCACCATGCGCACTTTCCTCCATAGGAGCAATGTCTCAAACAGTCTACGCTTTGATCGTTCCCTGGAAGACCAGTAGTAGTTACCGATGCACATCTGGAGGCATTCTGTAATCTGTGGACTATCAGATTGTTGATGAAACACAGGAATTGCATCAGGACTGCATACAAGAGTCACCATGCGTACTTTCCTCCATGGGAGTAATGTCTGAAACAGTCTACGCTTTGATCGTCCCCTGGAAGACCAGTAGTAGTTTCCGATGCACATCTGAAATCATTCTGTAATCTGTGGAGCTTCGAAGTGTTGATGATAAACAGAAATTACATCGGGAGTGTATACAACAGTCATCATCCGCACTTTCCTCCATGGGAGTAATTCTCAAACAGGCTACGATTTGATCGTTCCCTGGAAGACCAGTAATAGTTTCCGATGCACATCTTGAGGAAATCTGTAATCTGTGGACCTTCAAAGTGTTGAAAAACACAGAAGGTGACTCGGGATTCAATACAACTGTCACCATGCGCACTTTCCTCCATGGGAGTAATGTCTGAAACAGTCAACGCTTTGATCGTTCCCTGGAAGACCAGTAGTAGTTCCCGATCCACATCTGGAGGCATTCTGTAATCTGTGGACCTTCAAAATGTTGATGAAACACAGAAATTGCATCGGGATTGAATACAACAATCACCATGCCCACTTTCCTCCATGGGAGTAATGTCTGAATCAGTCTACGCTTTGATCGTTCCCGGGAAGACCAGTAGTAGTTTCCGATGTACATCTGGAGACAATCTGTAATCCGTGGATTATCAGAGTGTTGATGAAACACAGAAATTCAATCGGGATTGAATACAACAGTCACCACGCGCATTTTCCTCCATGGGAGTAATGTCTCTAACAGTCTACGCGTTGATCGTTCCCTGGAAGACCAGTAGTAGCTTCCGATGCACATCTGTAGGCATTCTGTAATCTGTGGACTATCAGAGTGCTGATGAAACACAGAAATTGCATCGGGATTGAATACAACAGTAACCATAACACTTCCCTCCATCGGGGTAATGTCTCAAACTGTCTATGCTTTGATAGTTCCCTGGAAGACCAGTAGTAGTTTCCGATGCACATCTGGAGACAATCTGTAATCTGTGGACTATCAGAGAGTTGATGAAACACAGAAAATGCATCGGGAATGAATAAAACAGTCACCATGTGCACTTTCCTCATTGGGAGTAATGTCTCAAAGAGTTTACGCTTTGATCTATCCCTGGAAGACCAGTAGTAGTTTCCGATGCACATCTGGAGGCATTCTGTAATCTGTGGACTATCAGAGTGTTGATGAAACACAGAAATTGCCTCGGGACTGCATACAAGAGTCACCATGCGTACTTTCCTCCATAGGAGCAATGTCTCAAACAGTCTACGCTTTGATCGTTCCCTTGAAGACCAGTAGTAGTTTCCGATGCACATATGGAGGCATTCTGTAATCTGTGAACTATCAGACTGTTGACGAAACACAGAAATAGCATCGGAATTGAATACAACAGACACCATGCGCACTTTACTCTATGGAAGTAATGTCTCAAACAGTCTACGCTCCGATCGTTCCCTGGAAGACCAGTAGTAGTTTCCGATGCACATCTGGAGGCATTCTGTAATCTGTGGACCATCAGACTGTTGATGAAACACAGAAATTGCTTCGGGATTGAATACAATAGTCACCATACGCACTTTCCTCCATGGGAGTAATGTCTGAAACAGTCTACGCTTTGATCGTTCCCAGGAAGACCAGTAGTAGTTTCAGATGCACGTCTGGAGACAATCTGTAATCTGTGGACTATCAGAGCATTGATGAAACACAGAAATTGCATCGGGATTGAATACAACAGTCACAATGCGCACTTTCCCCCATGGGAGTAATGTCTCAAACAGTCTACACTTTGATCGTAGCTGGAAGACCAGTGGGTAGTTTCCGATGCACATCTGGAGGCATTCTGTAATCTGTGGACTGTCAGAGTGTTGATGAAACACAGAAATTGCATCGGGATTGGATACAGCAGTCACCATGCGCACTTTTCTCCATGGGAGTAATGTCTCTAACAGTCTACGCTTTGATCATTCCCTGGAAGACCAGTAGTAGTTTCCGATGCACATCTGTAGGCATTCTGTAATCTGTGGACTATCAGATTGTTGATGAAACACAGAAATTGCATCGGGACTGCATACAAAAGTCACCATGCGCACTTTCCTCCATGGGAGGAGTGTCTTAAACAGTCTACGCTTTGATCGTTCCCTTGAAGACCAGTAGTAGTTTCCGATTAACATCTGGAGGCATTCTGTAATCTGTGGACTATCAGACTGTTGACGAAACACAGAAATTGCATCGGAATTGAATACAACAGACACCATGCCCACTTTACTCTATGGAAGTAATGTCTCAAACAGTCTACGCTTCGATCGTTCCCTGGGAGACCAGTAGTAGTTTCCGATTAACATCTGGAGGCATTCTGTAATCTGTGGAATATCAGGGTGTTGATGAAACACAGAAAATGCATCGGGATTGAATACAACAGTCTCCATGGGCACTTCCTCCCATGGGAGTAATGACTCAAAGAGTTTACGCCTTGATCGTTCCCTGGAAGACCAGTAGTAGCTTCCGATGCACATCTGGAGGCATTCCGTAATCTGTGGACTATCAGAGTGTTTAGGAACACAGGAATTGCTTTGGGATTGAATACAACAGTAACCATGCGCACCTTCCTCCATGGGAGTAATTCTCAAACAGTCTACGCTTTGATCGTTCCCTGGAAGACCAGTAATAGTTTCCGATGCACATCTGGAGGAAATCTGTAATCTGTGGACCTTCAAAGTGTTGAAAAACACAGAAAGTGCCTCGGGATTCAATACAACTGTCACCATGCGCACTTTCCTCCATGAGAGTAATGTCTGAAACAGTCTACGCTTTGATCGTTCCCTGGAAGACCAGTAGTAGTTCCCGATCCACATCTGGAGGCATTCTGTAATCTGTGGACCTTCAAAATGTTGATGAAACACTGAAATTGCATCGGGATTGAATACAACAGTCACCATGCGCACTTTCCTCCATGGGAGTAATGTCTGAAACAGTCTACGCTTTGATCGTCCCCTGGAAGACCAGTAGTAGTTTCCGATGCACATCTGATATCATTCTGTAATCTGTGGAGCTTTGAAGTGTTGATGATAAACAGAAATTACATCGGGAGAGTATACAACAGTCATCATCCGCACTTTCCTCCATGGGAGTAATTCTCAAACAGGCTACGATTTGATCGTTCCCTGGAAGACCAGTAATAGTTTCCGATGCACATCTGGAGGAAATCTGTAATCTGTGGACCTTCAAAGTGTTGAAAAACACAGAAAGTGCCTCGGGATTCAATACAACTGTCACCATGCGCACTTTCCTCCATGGGAGTAATGTCTGAAACAGTCTACGCTTTGATCGTTCCCTGGAAGACCAGTAGTAGTTCCCGATCCACATCTGGAGGCATTCTGTAATCTGTGGACCTTCAAAATGTTGATGAAACACAGAAATTGCATCGGGATTGAATACAACAGTCACCATGCCCACTTTCCTCCATGGGAGTAATGTCTGAATCAGTCTACGCTTTGATCGTTCCCGGGAAGACCAGTAGTAGTTTCCGATGTACATCTGGAGACAATCTGTAATCCGTGGATTAACAGAGTGTTGATGAAACACAGAAATTCAATCGGGATTGAATACAACAGTCACCACGCGCATTTTCCTCCATGGGAGTAATGTCTCTAACAGTCTACGCGTTATTCGTTCCCTGGAAGACCAGTAGTAGCTTCCGATGCACATCTGTAGGCATTCTGTAATCTGTGGACTATCAGAGTGCTGATGAAACACAGAAATTGCATCGGGATTGAATACAACAGTAACCATAACACTTCCCTCCATCGGGGTAATGTCTCAAACTGTCTATGCTTTGATCGTTCCCTGGAAGACCAGTAGTAGTTTCCGATGCACATCTGGAGACAATCTGTAATCTGTGGACTATCAGAGAGTTGATGAAACACAGAAAATGCATCGGGAATGAATAAAACAGTCACCATGTGCACTTTCCTCATTGGGAGTAATGTCTCAAAGAGTTTACGCTTTGATCTATCCCTGGAAGACCAGTAGTAGTTTCCGATGCACATCTGGAGGCATTCTGTAATCTGTGGACTATCAGAGTGTTGATGAAACACAGAAATTGCCTCGGGATTGAATACAACAGTCACCATGCGCACTTTCCTCCATAGGAGCAATGTCTCAAACAGTCTACGCTTTGATCGTTCCCTGGAAGACCAGTAGTAGTTACCGATGCACATCTGGAGGCATTCTGTAATCTGTGGACTATCAGATTGTTGATGAAACACAGAAATTGCATCAGGACTGCATACAAGAGTCACCATGCGTACTTTCCTCCATGGGAGGAATGTCTTAAACAGTCTACGCTTTGATCGTTCCCTTGAAGACCAGTAGTAGTTTCTGATGCACATATGGAGGCATTCTGTAATCTGTGAACTATCAGACTGTTGACGAAACACAGAAATTGCATCGGAATTGAATACAACAGACACCATGCGCACTTTACTCTATGGAAGTAATGTCTCAAACAGTCTACGCTCCGATCGTTCCCTGGAAGACCAGTAGTAGTTTCCGATGCACATCTGGAGGCATTCTGTAATCTGTGGACCATCAGACTGTTGATGAAACACAGAAATTGCTTCGGGATTGAATACAATAGTCACCATACGCACTTTCCTCCATGGGAGTAATGTCTGAAACAGTCTACGCTTTGATCGTTCCCAGGAAGACCAGTAGTAGTTTCAGATGCACATCTGGAGACAATCTGTAATCTGTGGACTATCAGAGCATTGATGAAACACAGAAATTGCATCGGGATTGAATACAACAGTCACAATGCGCACTTTCCCCCATGGGAGTAATGTCTCAAACAGTCTACACTTTGATCGTAGCTGGAAGACCAGTGGGTAGTTTCCGATGCACATCTGGAGGCATTCTGTAATCTGTGGACTGTCAGAGTGTTGATGAAACACAGAAATTGCATCGGGATTGGATACAGCAGTCACCATGCGCACTTTTCTCCATGGGAGTAATGTCTCTAACAGTCTACGCTTTGTTCATTCCCTGGAAGACCAGTAGTAGTTTCCGATGCACATCTGTAGGCATTCTGTAATCTGTGGACTATCAGATTGTTGATGAAACACAGAAATTGCATCGGGACTGCATATAAAAGTCACCATGCGCACTTTCCTCCATGGGAGGAGTGTCTTAAACAGTCTACGCTTTGATCGTTCCCTTGAAGACCAGTAGTAGTTTCCGATTAACATCTGGAGGCATTCTGTAATCTGTGGACTATCAGACTGTTGACGAAACACAGAAATTGCATCGGAATTGAATACAACAGACACCATGCCCACTTTACTCTATGGAAGTAATGTCTCAAACAGTCTACGCTTCGATCGTTCCCTGGGAGACCAGTAGTAGTTTCCGATTAACATCTGGAAACATTCTGTAATCTGTGGAATATCAGGGTGTTGATGAAACACAGAAAATGCATCGGGATTGAATACAACAGTCTCCATGGGCACTTCCTCCCATGGGAGTAATGACTCAAAGAGTTTACGCCTTGATCGTTCCCTGGAAGACCAGTAGTAGCTTCCGATGCACATCTGGAGGCATTCCGTAATCTGTGGACTATCAGAGTGTTTAGGAACACAGGAATTGGTTTGGGATTGAATACAACAGTAACCATGCGCACCTTCCTCCATGGGAGTAATTCTCAAACAGTCTACGCTTTGATCGTTCCCTGGAAGACCAGTAATAGTTTCCGATGCACATCTGGAGGAAATCTGTAATCTGTGGACCTTCAAAGTGTTGAAAAACACAGAAAGTGCCTCGGGATTCAATACAACTGTCACCATGCGCACTTTCCTCCATGGGAGTAATGTCTGAAACAGTCTACGCTTTGATCGTTCCCTGGAAGACCAGTAGTAGTTCCCGATCCACATCTGGAGGCATTCTGTAATCTGTGGACCTTCAAAATGTTGATGAAACACAGAAATTGCATCGGGATTGAATACAACAGTCACCATGCCCACTTCCCTCCATGGGAGTAATGTCTGCATCAGTCTACGCTTTGATCGTTCCCGGGAGGACCAGTAGTAGTTTCCGATGTACATCTGGAGACAATCTGTAATCCGTGGATTATCAGAGTGTTGATGAAACACAGAAATTCAATCGGGATTGAATACAACAGTCACCACGCGCATTTTCCTCCATGGGAGTAATGTCTCTAACAGTCTACGCGTTGATCGTTCCCTGGAAGACCAGTAGTAGCTTCCGATGCACATCTGTAGGCATTCTGTAATCTGTGGACTATCAGAGTGCTGATGAAACACCGAAATTGCATCGGGATTGAATACAACAGTAACCATAACACTTCCCTCCATCGGGGTAATGTCTCAAACTGTCTATGCTTTGATCGTTCCCTGGAAGACCAGTAGTAGTTTCCGATGCACATCTGGAGACAATCTGTAATCTGTGGACTATCAGAGAGTTGATGAAACACAGAAAATGCATCGGGAATGAATAAAACAGTCACCATGTGCACTTTCCTCATTGGGAGTAATGTCTCAAAGAGTTTACTTTTTGATCTATCCCTGGAAGACCAGTAGTAGTTTCCGATGCACATCTGGAGGCATTCTGTAATCTGTGGACTATCAGAGTGTTGATGAAACACAGAAATTGCCTCGGGATTGAATACAACAGTCACCATGCGCACTTTCCTCCATAGGAGCAATGTCTCAAACAGTCTACGCTTTGATCGTTCCTTGGAAGACCAGTAGTAGTTACCGATGCACATCTGGAGGCATTCTGTAATCTGTGGACTATCAGATTGTTGATGAAACACAGAAATTGCATCAGGACTGCATACAAGAGTCACCATGCGTACTTTCCTCCATGGGAGGAATGTCTTAAACAGTCTACGCTTTGATCGTTCCCTTGAAGACCAGTAGTAGTTTCCGATGCACATATGGAGGCATTCTGTAATCTGTGAACTATCAGACTGTTGACGAAACACAGAAATTGCATCGGAATTGAATACAACAGTCACCATGCGCACTTTCCTCCATAGGAGCAATGTCTCAAACAGTCTACGCTTTGATCGTTCCTTGGAAGACCAGTAGTAGTTTCCGATGCACATCTGGAGGCATTCTGTAATCTGTGGACCATCAGACTGTTGATGAAACACAGAAATTGCTTCGGGATTGAATACAATAGTCACCATACGCACTTTCCTCCATGGGAGTAATGTCTGAAACAGTCTACGCTTTGATCGTTCCCAGGAAGACCAGTAGTAGTTTCAGATGCACATCTGGAGACAATCTGTAATCTGTGGACTATCAGAGCGTTGATGAAACACAGAAATTGCATCGGGATTGAATACAACAGTCACCATGCGCACTTTCCACCATGGGAGTAATGTCTCAAACAGTCTACACTTTGATCGTAGCAGGAAGACCAGTGGGTAGTTTCCGATGCACATCTGGAGGCATTCTGTAATCTGTGGACTGTCAGAGTGTTGATGAAACACAGAAATTGCATCGGGATTGAATACAGCAGTCACCATGCGCACTTTTCTCCATGGGAGTAATGTCTCTAACAGTCTACGCTTTGATCATTCCCTGGAAGACCAGTAGTAGTTTCCGATGCACATCTGTAGGCATTCTGTAATCTGTGGACTATCAGATTGTTGATGAAACACAGAAATTGCATCGGGACTGCATACTAAAGTCACCATGCGCACTTTCCTCCATGGGAGGAGTGTCTTAAACAGTCTACGCTTTGATCGTTAACTTGAAGACCAGTAGTAGTTTCCGATTAACATCTGGAGGCATTCTGTAACCTGTGGACTATCAGACTGTTGACGAAACACAGAAATTGCATCGGAATAGAATACAACAGACACCAAGCCCACTTTACTCTATGGAAGTAATGTCTCAAACAGTCTACGCTTCGATCGTTCCCTGGGAGACCAGTAGTAGTTTCCGATTAACATCTGGAGGCATTCTGTAATCTGTGGACTATCAGGGTGTTGATGAAACACAGAAAATGCATCGGGATTGAATACAACAGTCTCCATGGGCACTTCCTCCCATGGGAGTAATGACTCAAAGATTTTACGCCTTGATCGTTCCCTGGAAGACCAGTAGTAGTTTCAGATTCACATCTGGAGGCATTCTGGAATCCGTGGACTGTCAGAGTGTTCATGAAACACATAAATTGCATCGGGATTGAATACAGCGGTCACCATGCGCACTTTCCTCCATGGGATTAATGTCTCTAACAGTCTACGCTTTGATCATTCCCTGGAAGACCAGTAGTAGTTTCCGATGCACGTCTGTAGGCATTCTGTAATCTGTGGACTATCAGAGTGCTAATGAAACACAGAAATTGCATCGGGATTGAATACAACATTCACCATGAGCACTTTCCTCCATGGGAGTAATGTCTCGAACAGTCTACGCTTTGATCGTTCCCTGGAAGACCAGTAGTAGTTTCCGATGCACATCTGGAGGCATTCTGTAATCTGTGGACTATCAGAGTGTTGATGAAACACAGATATTGCATCGGGATTGAATACAACAATCACCATGCGCACTTTCCTCCATGGGAATAATATCTCAAACAGTCTACGCTTTGATCGTTCCCTGGAAGACCAGTAGTAGTTACCGAATCACATCTGGAATCAATCTGTAATCTGTGGACTATCAGAGTGTTGATGAAACACAGAAATTGCAGCGGGATTGAATACAACGGTCACCATGCGCACATTCCTCCATGGGAGTAATGTCTCTATCTGTCTACGCTTTGATCATTCCCTGGAAGACCAGTAGTAGCTTCCGATGCACATCTGGAGGCATTCTGTAATCTGTTGACTATCTGTGGGTTGATGAAACACAGAACTTGCGTCGGGATTGAATACAACAGTCACCATGCGCACTTTTCTCCATGGGAGGAATGTCTCAAACAGTCTACGCTTTGATCGTTCCCTTGAAGACCAGTAGTAGTTTCCGATGCACATCTGGAGGCATTCTGTAATCTGTGGACTATCAGACTGTTGATGAAACACAGAAATTCCATCGGGATTTAATAAATCAGGCACCATGCGCACTTTCCTCCATGGGAGTAATGTCTCTAACAGTCTTCGCTTTGATCGTTCCCTGGAAGACCAGTAGTAGTTTCCGATGCACATCTGTAGGCATTCTATATTCTGTGGACTATCAGAGTGCTGATGAAGCACAGAAATTGCATCGGGATTGAATACAACAGTCACAGTGAGCACTTTCCTCCATCGGAGTAATGTCTCAAACAGTCTACGCTTTGATCGTTCCCTGGAAGACCAGTAGTAGCTTCCGATGCACATCTGGAGGCATTCTGTAATCTGTTGACTATCTGTGGGTTGATGAAACACAGAAATTGCGTCGGGATTGAATACAACAGTCACCAGTCGCACTTTCCTCCATGGGGGTAATTCTCAAACAGTCTACGCTTTGATCGTTCCATGGAAGACCAGTAGTAGTTTCCGATGCACATCAGGAGGCATTCTGTAATCTGTGAACCTTCAAAGTGTTGATGAAACGCAGAAATAGCCTCGGGATTGAATACAACTGTCACCATGAGCACTTTCCTCCATGGGAGTAATGTCTGAATCAGTCTACGCTTTGATCGTTCCCTGGAAGACCAGTAGTAGTTACCGATGCACATCTGGAGGCATTCTGTAATCTGTATACTATCAGAATGATGATGAAACACAGAAATTGCATCGGGATTGAGTACAACAGTCACCAGTCGCACTTTCCTCCATGGGGGTAATTCTCAAACAGTCTACGCTTTGATCGTTCCATGGAAGACCAGTAGTAGTTTCCGATGTACATCTGGACACAATCTGAAATCTGTTGACTATCAGAGTGTTGATGAAACACAGAAATTCAATCGGGATTGAATACAACAGTCACCACGCCCACTTTCCTCCATGGGAGTAATGTCTCCAACAGACTACGCTTTGATCGTTCCCTGGAAGACCAGTAGTAGTTTCCGATGCACATCTGTAGGCACTCTGTAATCTGTGGACTATCAGAGTGCTGATGAAACACAGAAAATGCATCGGGAATGAATACAAGTGTCACCATGTGCACTTTCCTCCATGGGAGTAATGTCTCAAAGAGTTTACGCTTTGATCGTTCCCTGGAAGGCCATGAGTAGTTTCCGATGGATATCTGGAGGCATTCTGTAATCTGTGGACTATCAGATTGCTGATGAAACACAGAAATTGCATCGGGATTGAATACAACAGTCACCATCCGCACTTTCCTCCATGGGAGTAATTCTCAAACAGGCTACGCTTTGATCGTTCCGTGGAAGACCAGTAGTAATTTCCGATGCACATCTGGTGGCATTCTGTAATCTGTGGACCTTCAAAGTGTTGATGAATCACAGAAATTGCATCGGGATTGAATACAGCAGTCACCATGCCCACTTTCCTCCGTGGGAGTAATGTCTGAAACAGTATACGTTTTGATCGCTCCCAGAAAAACCAGTAGTAGTTTCCGATGCACATCTGGAGGCATTCTGTAATCTGTGGACTGTAGAAGTGCTGATGAGACACAGAAATTGCATCGGGATTGAATACAACAGTCACCATGAGAACTTTCCTTCATGGGAGAAATGTCTCAAACAGTCTATGCTTTGATCGTTCCCTGGAAGACCAGTAGTAGTTTCCGATGCACATCTGGAGGCATTCTATAATCTGTGGACTATCAGAGTGTTGATGAAACACAGAAATTGCATCGGGATTGAATACAACAGTCACCATGCGCACTTTCCTCCATAGGAGTAATGTCTCAAACAGTCTACGTTTTGATCGTTCCCTGGAAGACCAGTACTAGTTTGCGATGCACATCTGGGGGCATTCTGTAATCTGTGGACTATCAGACTGTTGATGAAACACAGTAATTGCATCAGGATTGATTACAACAGGCACCATGCGCACTTTCCTCCATTGGAGTAATGTCTCAAACAGTCTATTCTTTGATCGTACCCTGGAAGACCAGGAGTAGTTTACGATATACATCTGGAGGCATTCTGTAATCTCTGGACTATCGGAGTGTTGATGAAACACAGAAAATGCATCGGGATTGAGTAAAACAACCACCATGCTCACTTTCCTCCATGGGGGTAATTTCTCAGACAGTCTACGTTTTGAACTTTCCCATGAAGACCAGTAGTAGTTTCCGATGCACATCTGGAGTCATTCTGTAATCTGTGGACTATCAGAGTGTTGATGAACAACAGAAATTGCATCGGGATTGAATACAACAGTCACCATGCGCACTTTCCTCCATGGGAGTAATGTCTCAAACAGTCTATTTCTTGATCGTACCCTGGAAGACCAGAATTAGTTTCCGATGCACATCTGAAGGCATTCTGTAATCTGTGGACTATCAGAGTGTTGATGAAACACAGAAAATGCATCGGGATTGAGTAAAACAACCACCATGCTCACTTTCCTCCATGGGGGTAATGTCTCAGACAGTCTACGTTTTGAACTTTCCCAGGAAGACCAGTAGTAGTTTCCGATGCACATCTGGAGTCATTCTGTAATCTGTGGACTATCAGAGTGTTGATGAACAACAGAAATTGCATCGGGATTGAATACAACAGTCACCATGCGCACTTTCCTCCATGGGAGTAATGTCTCAAACAGTCTATTTTTTGATCGTACCCTGGAAGACCAGAATTAGTTTCCGATGCACATCTGAAGGCATTCTGTAATCTGTGGACTATCAGAATAATGATGAAACACAGAAATTGCATCGGGATTGAATACAACTGTCACCATGCGCACATTCCTCCATGGGAGTAATGCCTCAAACAGTCTACGCTTTGATCGTTCCCTGGAAGACCAGTAGTAGTTTCCGATGCACATCTGGAGACATTCTGTAATCTGTGGACTATCAGAGTGTTGATGAACAACAAAAATTGCATCGGGATTGAATACAACAGTCACCAGGCGCACTTTCCTCCATGGGAGTAATGTCTCAGACAGTCTACGTCTTGATCGTTTTAGGAAGACCTGTAGTAGTTTTCTATGCACATCTGGAGGCATTCTGAAATCTGTGGTACTATCAGAGTGTTAATGAAACACAGTAAATGCATCGGGATTGAGTACAACTGTCACCATGCGCACTTTCCTCCATGGGAGTAATGTCTCAAACAGTCTACGCTTTGATCGTTTCCTGGAAGACCAGTAGTAGTTTCCGATGCACATCTGGAGACATTCTGTAATCTGTGGACCTTCATAGTGTTGATGAAACACAGAAATTGCATCGGGATTGAATACAACAGTCACCATCCGCACTTTCCTCCATGGGAGTAATTCTCAAACAGGCTACGCTTTGATCGTTCCCTGGAAGACCAGTAGTAGTTTCCGATGCACATCTGGAGGCAATTTGTAATCTATGGACTATTAGACTGTTGATGAAACACAGAAATTGCATCGGGATTGAATACAACAGTCACCATGCGCACTTTCCTCCATGGGAGTAGTGTCTGAAACAGTCTATGCTTTGATCGTTCCCAGGAAGACCAGTAGTAGTTTCCGATGCACATCTGGAGGCATTCTGTAATCTGTGGACTATCAGAGTGCTGATGAAACACAGAAACTGCATCGGGATTGAATACAACAGTCACCATGCGCACTTTCCTCATGGGTGTAATGTCCCTAACAGTCTACGCTTTGATCGTTCCCTGGTAGACCAGTATTAGTTTCCGATGCATATCTGGAGACAATCTGTAATCTGTGGACTATCAGAGTGTTGATGAAGCACAGAAATTGCATCGGGATTGAATACAACAATCACCATGCGCAATTTCCTCCATGGGAGTAATGTCTGAAACAGTCTACGTTTTGATCGTTCCCTGGAAGACCAGTAGTAGTTTACGATGCACATCTGGAGGCATTCTGTAATCTGTGGACTATCAGACTATTGATGAAACACAGAAATTTCATCGGGATTGAATACAACAGGCCCCATGCGCACTTTCCTCCACGGGAGTAATGTCTCAAACAGTCTATCCTTTGATCTACCCTGGAAGACCAGAAGTAGTTTCCGATGCACATCTGGAGTCATTCTGTAATCTGTGGACTATCAGAGTGTTGATGAAACACAGAAATTGCATCGGGATTGAGTACAAAAGTCACCATGCGCACTTTCCTCCATGGGAGTAATGTCTCAGACCGTCTACGCTTGGATCGTTTCCAGGAAGAGCAGTAGTAGATTCCGATGCACATCTGGAGGCATTCTGTAATATGTGGTACTATCAGAGTGTTGATGAAACACAGAAATTGCATCGGGATTGAGTACAACAGTCACCATGCGCACTTTCCTCCATGGGAGTAATGTCTCAAACAGTCTACGCTTTGATCGTTCCCTCGAAGACCAGTAGTAGTTTCCAATGCACATCTGGAGTCATTCTGTAATCTGTGGACCTTCAAATGTTGATGAAACACAGAAATTGCATCGGGATTGAATACAACAGTCACCATGCGCACTTTCCTCCCAGGGAGCAATGTTTCAAACAGTCTACGATTTAATCTTTCCCTGGAAGACCAGTAGTAGTATCTGATGCACATCTGGAGGCATTCAGTAATCCGTGGACCTTCAAAGTGTCGATGAAACACTGAAATAGCATCGGTATTGAATACAACAGTCACCATGCGTACTTTCCTCCATAAGAGTAATGTCTGAAACAGTCTACGCTTTGATCGTACCCTGGAAGACCAGAAGTAGTTTCCGATGCACATCTGGAGTCATTCTTTATCTGTGGACCTTCAAAGTGTTGATGAAACACAGAAATTGCATCGGATTTGAATACAACAGTCACCATGCGCACTATTCTCCATGGGAGTAATGTCTCAAAGAGTCTACGCTTTGATCGTTCTCTGGAAGAGCAGTAGTAGTTTCCGATTCACATCTGGAGGCATTCTGTAATCTGTTGACTATCTGTGGGTTGATGAAACACAGAAATTGCGTCGGGATTGAATACAACAGTCACCAGTCGCACTTTCCTCCATGGGGGTAATTCTCAAACAGTCTACGCTTTGATCGTTCCATGGAAGACCAGTAGTAGTTTCCGATGCACATCAGGAGGCATTCTGTAATCTGTGAACCTTCAAAGTGTTGATGAAACGCAGAAATAGCCTCGGGATTGAATACAACTGTCACCATGAGCACTTTCCTCCATGGGAGTAATGTCTGAATCAGTCTACGCTTTGATCGTTCCCTGGAAGACCAGTAGTAGTTACCGATGCACATCTGGAGGCATTCTGTAATCTGTATACTATCAGAATGATGATGAAACACAGAAATTGCATCGGGATTGAGTACAACAGTCACCAGTCGCACTTTCCTCCATGGGGGTAATTCTCAAACAGTCTACGCTTTGATCGTTCCATGGAAGACCAGTAGTAGTTTCCGATGTACATCTGGACACAATCTGAAATCTGTTGACTATCAGAGTGTTGATGAAACACAGAAATTCAATCGGGATTGAATACAACAGTCACCACGCCCACTTTCCTCCATGGGAGTAATGTCTCCAACAGACTACGCTTTGATCGTTCCCTGGAAGACCAGTAGTAGTTTCCGATGCACATCTGTAGGCACTCTGTAATCTGTGGACTATCAGAGTGCTGATGAAACACAGAAAATGCATCGGGAATGAATACAAGTGTCACCATGTGCACTTTCCTCCATGGGAGTAATGTCTCAAAGAGTTTACGCTTTGATCGTTCCCTGGAAGGCCATGAGTAGTTTCCGATGGATATCTGGAGGCATTCTGTAATCTGTGGACTATCAGATTGCTGATGAAACACAGAAATTGCATCGGGATTGAATACAACAGTCACCATCCGCACTTTCCTCCATGGGAGTAATTCTCAAACAGGCAACGCTTTGATCGTTCCGTGGAAGACCAGTAGTAATTTCCGATGCACATCTGGTGGCATTCTGTAATCTGTGGACCTTCAAAGTGTTGATGAATCACAGAAATTGCATCGGGATTGAATACAGCAGTCACCATGCCCACTTTCCTCCGTGGGAGTAATGTCTGAAACAGTATACGTTTTGATCGCTCCCAGAAAAACCAGTAGTAGTTTCCGATGCACATCTGGAGGCATTCTGTAATCTGTGGACTGTAGAAGTGCTGATGAGACACAGAAATTGCATCGGGATTGAATACAACAGTCACCATGAGAACTTTCCTTCATGGGAGAAATGTCTCAAACAGTCTATGCTTTGATCGTTCCCTGGAAGACCAGTAGTAGTTTCCGATGCACATCCTGAGGCATTCTATAATCTGTGGACTATCAGAGTGTTGATGAAACACAGAAATTGCATCGGGATTGAATACAACAGTCACCATGCGCACTTTCCTCCATAGGAGTAATGTCTCAAACAGTCTACGTTTTGATCGTTCCCTGGAAGACCAGTACTAGTTTGCGATGCACATCTGGGGGCATTCTGTAATCTGTGGACTATCAGACTGTTGATTAAACACAGTAATTGCATCAGGATTGATTACAACAGGCACCATGCGCACTTTCCTCCATTGGAGTAATGTCTCAAACAGTCTATTCTTTGATCGTACCCTGGAAGACCAGGAGTAGTTTACGATGTACATCTGGAGGCATTCTGTAATCTGTGGACTATCGGAGTGTTGATGAAACACAGAAAATGCATCGGGATTGAGTAAAACAACCACCATGCTCACTTTCCTCCATGGGGGTAATTTCTCAGACAGTCTACGTTTTGAACTTTCCCAGGAAGACCAGTAGTAGTTTCCGATGCACATCTGGAGTCATTCTGTAATCTGTGGACTATCAGAGTGTTGATGAACAACAGAAATTGCATCGGGATTGAATACAACAGTCACCATGCGCACTTTCCTCCATGGGAGAAATGTCTCAAACAGTCTATGCTTTGATCGTTCCCTGGAAGACCAGTAGTAGTTTCCGATGCACATCCTGAGGCATTCTATAATCTGTGGACTATCAGAGTGTTGATGAAACACAGAAATTGCATCGGGATTGAATACAACAGTCACCATGCGCACTTTCCTCCATAGGAGTAATGTCTCAAACAGTCTACGCTTTGATCGTTCCCTGGAAGACCAGTAGTAGTTTCCGATGCACATCTGGAGACATTCTGTAATCTGTGGACTATCAGAGTGTTGATGAACAACAAAAATTGCATCGGGATTGAATACAACAGTCACCAGGCGCACTTTACTCCATGGGAGTAATGTCTCAGACAGTCTACGTCTTGATCGTTTTAGGAAGACCAGTAGTAGTTTTCTATGCACATCTGGAGGCATTCTGAAATCTGTGGTACTATCAGAGTGTTAATGAAACACAGTAAATGCATCGGGATTGAGTACAACTGTCACCATGCGCACTTTCCTCCATGGGAGTAATGTCTCAAACAGTCTACGCTTTGATCGTTTCCTGGAAGACCAGTAGTAGTTTCCGATGCACATCTGGAGACATTCTGTAATCTGTGGACCTTCATAGTGTTGATGAAACACAGAAATTGCATCGGGATTGAATACAACAGTCACCATCCGCACTTTCCTCCATGGGAGTAATTCTCAAACAGGCTACGCTTTGATCGTTCCCTGGAAGACCAGTAGTAGTTTCCGATGCACATCTGGAGGCAATTTGTAATCTATGGACTATCAGACTGTTGATGAAACACAGAAATTGCATCGGGATTGAATACAACAGTCACCATGCGCACTTTCCTCCATGGGAGTAGTGTCTGAAACAGTCTATGCTTTGATCGTTCCCAGGAAGACCAGTAGTAGTTTCCGATGCACATCTGGAGGCATTCTGTAATCTGTGGACTATCAGAGTGCTGATGAAACACAGAAACTGCATCGGGATTGAATACAACAGTCACCATGCGCACTTTCCTCATGGGTGTAATGTCCCTAACAGTCTACGCTTTGATCGTTCCCTGGTAGACCAGTATTAGTTTCCGATGCATATCTGGAGACAATCTGTAATCTGTGGACTATCAGAGTGTTGATGAAGCACAGAAATTGCATCGGGATTGAATACAACAATCACCATGCGCAATTTCCTCCATGGGAGTAATGTCTGAAACAGTCTACGTTTTGATCGTTCCCTGGAAGACCAGTAGTAGTTTACGATGCACATCTGGAGGCATTCTGTAATCTGTGGACTATCAGACTATTGATGAAACACAGAAATTTCATCGGGATTGAATACAACAGGCCCCATGCGCACTTTCCTCCATGGGAGTAATGTCTCAAACAGTCTATCCTTTGATCTACCCTGGAAGACCAGAAGTAGTTTCCGATGCACATCTGGAGTCATTCTGTAATCTGTGGACTATCAGAGTGTTGATGAAACACAGAAATTTCATCGGGATTGAGTACAAAAGTCACCATGCGCACTTTCCTCCATGGGAGTAATGTCTCAGACCGTCTACGCTTGGATCGTTTCCAGGAAGAGCAGTAGTAGATTCCGATGCACATCTGGAGGCATTCTGTAATATGTGGTACTATCAGAGTGTTGATGAAACACAGAAAATGCATCGGTATTGAGTACAACAGTCACCATGCGCACTTTCCTCCATGGGAGTAATGTCTCAAACAGTCTACGCTTTGATCGTTCCCTCGAAGACCAGTAGTAGTTTCCAATGCACATCTGGAGTCATTCTGTAATCTATGGACCTTCAAATGTTGATGAAACACAGAAATTGCATCGGGATTGAATACAACAGTCACCATGCGCACTTTCCTCCCAGGGAGCAATGTTTCAAACAGTCTACGATTTAATCTTTCCCTGGAAGACCAGTAGTAGTTTCTGATGCACATCTGGAGGCATTCTGTAATCCGTGGACCTTCAAAGTGTCGATGAAACACTGAAATAGCATCGGTATTGAATACAACAGTCACCATGCGTACTTTCCTCCATAAGAGTAATGTCTGAAACAGTCTACGCTTTGATCGTACCCTGGAAGACCAGAAGTAGTTTCCGATGCACATCTGGAGTCATTCTTTATCTGTGGACCTTCAAAGTGTTGATGAAACACAGAAATTGCATCGGATTTGAATACAACAGTCACCATGCGCACTATTCTCCATGGGAGTAATGTCTCAAAGAGTCTACGCTTTGATCGTTCTCTGGAAGAGCAGTAGTAGTTTCCGATTCACATCTGGAGGCATTCTGTAATCTGTGGACTATCTGAGTGTTGATGAAACACAGAAATTGCATCGGGATTGAATACAACAGCCACCATGCGCACTTTCCTCCATGGGAGTAATGTCTCAAACAGTCTACGCTGTTATCGTTCCCAGGAAGACCAGTAGTAGTTTCCGATGCACATCTGGAGGCCTTCTGTAATCTGTGGACTATCAGAGTGTTGATGAAACACAGAAAATGCATCGGGATTGAATACAACAGTCTCCATGGACACTTTCCTCCCTGGGAGTAATGTCTCAAAGAGTTTACACTTTGATCGTTCGCTGGAAGACCAGTAGTATCTTCCGATGCACATCTGGAGGCATTCTGAAATCTGTGGAGTATCAGAGTGTTGATGAAACACAGAAATTGCATCGGGATTGAATACAACAGTCAACATCCCCACTTACCTCCATTTCAGTAATGTCTGAAACAGTCTACGCTATGATCGTTCACTGGAAGACCAGTAGTGGTTTCCGATGCACATCTGGAGGCATTCTGTACTCCGTGGACCTTCAAAGTGTTGATGAAACACAGAAATTGCATCGGGATTGAATACAACAGTCACCATGCGCACTTTCCCCCCTGGGAGCAATGTTTCAAACAGTCTACGATTAGATCTTTCCCTGTAAGACCAGTAGTAGTTTCCGATGCACATGTGGAGGCATTCTGTAATCCGTGGACCTTCAAAGTGTCGATGAAACACTGAAATAGCATCGGTATTGAATACAACAGTCACCATGCGCACTTTCCTCCATAAGAGTAATGTCTGAAACAGTCTACGCTATGATCGTTCACTGGAAGACCAGTAGTGGTTTCCGATGCACATCTGGAGTCATTCTTTATCTGTGGACCTTCAAACTGTTAATGTAACACAGATTTTGCATCGGGAGTGAATACAACAGTCACCATCCCCACTTTCCACCATGCGAGTAATTCTCAAGCAGGCTACGATCTGATCGTTCCCTGTAAGACCGGTAGTAGTTTCCGATGCACATCTGGAGGAATTCTGTAATCTGTGGACGATCTGAGTGTTGATGAAACACAGAAATTGCATAGGGCTAGAATATAACAGTCACCATGCGCTCTTTCCTCCATGGGAGTAGTGTCTCAAACGGTCTACGCTTTGATCGTTCCCTGGATGACTAGAAGTAGTTTCCGATGCACATCTGGAGGAATTCTGTAATCTGTGGACTATCAGACTGTTGATGAAACACAGAAATTGCATCGGGATTGAATACAACAGTCACCATTTGCACTTTCCTCCATGGGAGCAGTGTCTAAAACAGTCTACTCTTTGATCGTTCCCTGGATGACCAGTAGTCGTTTCCGATGCACATCTGGAGGCATTCTGTAATCCGTGGACCTTCAAAGTGTCGATGAAACACAGAAATTGCATCGGATTTGAATACAACAGTCACCATGCGCACTTTTCTCCATGGGAGTAATGTCTCAAACAGTCTACGCTTTGATCGTTCCCTGGAAGAGCAGTAGTAGTTTCCGATTCACATCTGGAGGCATTCTGTAATCTGTGGACTATCTGAGTGTTGATGAAACACAGAAATTGCATCGGGATTGAATACAACAGTCACCATGCGCACTTTCCTCCATGGGAGTAATGTCTGGAACAGTCTACGCTTTGATCGTTCCCAGGTAGACCAGTAGCAGTTTCTGATGCACAGCTAAAGACAGTCTCTAATCTGAGGACTATCAGAGTGTTGATGAAACACAGAAATTGCCTCGGGATTGAATACAACAGTCAACATCCGCACTTTCCTCCATGTTAGTAATGTCTGAAACAGTCTACGCTATGATCGTTCACTGGGAGACCAGTAGTGGTTTCCGATGCACATCTGGTGGCATTCTGTAATCCGTGGACCTTCAAAGTGTCGATGAAACACTGAAATAGCATCGGTATTGAATACAACAGTCACCATGCGCACTTTCCTCCATGGGAGTAATGTCTCAAACAGTCTACGCTGTTATCGTTCCAGGGAAGACCAGTAGTACTTTCCGATGCACATCTGGAGGCATTCTGTAATCTGTGGACTATCAGAGTGTTGATGAAACACAGAAAATGCATCGGAATTGAATACAACAGTCTCCATGGACACTTTCCTCCATGGGAGTAATGTCTCAAATAGTTTACACTTTGATGGTTCGCTGGAAGACCAGTAGTAACTTCCGATGCACATCTGGAGGCATTCTGTAATCTGTGGAGTATCAGAGCGTTGATGAAACACAGAAATTGCATCGGGTTTGAATACAACAGTCACCATGCGCACTTTCCTCCATGGGAGTAATTCTCAAACAGTCTACGCTAAGATCGTTCCCTGGAAGACCAGTAGTAGTTTCCGATGCACATCTGGAGGCATTCTGTAATCTGTGGACCTTCAAGGTGATGATGAAACGCAGAAATTGCCTCGGTATTGAATACAACAGTCACCATGCGCACTTTCCCCCATGGGATTATTTTCTGAAACAGTCTACGATTTGTTCGTTCCCTGGAAGGCCAGTAGTAGTTTCCGATGCACATCTGGAGGCATTCTGTAATCCGTGGACCTTCAAAGTGTCGATGAAACACTGAAATAACATCGGTATTGAATACAACAGTCACCATGCGCACTTTCCTCCATAAGAGTAATGTCTGAAACAGTCTACGCTTTGATCGTTCCCAGGAAGACCAGTAGTAGTTTCCGATGCACATCTGGAGGCATTCTGTAATCTGTGGACCTTCAAGGTGATGATGAAACACAGAAATTGCATCGGGATTGAATACAACAGCCACCAGGCGCACTTTCCTCCATGGGAGTAATGTCTAAAACAGTCTACGCTGTGATCGTTCCCTGGAAGACCAATAGTAGTTTCCGATGCACATCTGGAGGCTTTATGTAATCTGTGGAATATCAGAGTGTTGATGAAACATAGAAAATGCATCGGGATTGAATACAACAGTCTCCATGGGCAGTTTCCTCTATGGGAGTAATGTCTCAAAGAGTTTACTCTTTGATCGTTCGCTGTAAGACCAGTAGTAACTTCCGATGCACATCTGGAGGCATTCTGTAATCTGTGGAAATTCAAGGTGATGATGAAACACAGAAATTGCATCGGGATTGAATACAACAGTCACCATGCGCATTTCCTCCATGAGAGTAGTGTCACAAAGAGTTTACGCTTTGATCGTTCCCTGGACGACCAGTAGTTGTTTCCGATGCACATCTGGTGGCATTCTGTAATCTGTGGACTATCAGAGTGTTGATGAAACACAGAAATTGCATCGCGATTGAATACAACAGTCACCATGCGCACTTTCGTACATGGGAGTAATTCTCAAACAGTCTACGCTTTGATCGTTCCCTGGAAGACCAGTAGTAGTTTCCAATGCACATCTGGAGTCATTCTGTAATCTGTGGACCTTCAAATGTTGATGAAACACAGATATTGCATTGGGAGTGAATAGAACAGTCACCATCCGCACATTCCTCCATGGGAGTAATTCTCAAACAGGCTACGCTTTGATCGTTCCCTGGAAGACCAGTAGTAGTTTCCGATGCACATCTGGAGACAATCTGTAATCTGTGGACTATAGAGTGTTGAAAAAACACAGAAATTGCATCGGGATTGAATACAACAATCACTATGCGCAGTTTCCTCCATGGGAGTAATGTCTGAAACAGTGTACGCTTTGATCGTTCCCTGGAAGACCAGTAGCAGTTTACGATGCACACCTGGAGGCATTCTGTAATCTGTGGACTGTCAGACTGTTGATGAAAAACAGAAATTGCATCGGGATTGAATACAACAGGACCCATGCGTACTTTCCTCCATGGGAATAATGTCTCAAACAGTCTATCCTTTAATCTACCCTGGAATACCAGAAGTAGTTTCCGATGCACATCTTGTGGCATTCTGTAATCTTTGGATTATCAGAGTGCTGATGAAACACAGAAATTGCATCGGGATTGAATGCAACAGTCACCATGAGAATTTTCCTCCACGGGATTAATGTCTCAAACAGTCTATGCTTTGATCGTTCCCTGGAAGACCAGTAGTAGTTTCCGATGCACATCTGGAGACAATCTGTAATCTGTGGACTATCAGAGTGTTGATGAAACACAGAAATTGCATCAGGATTGAATACAACAAGCACAATGCGCAGTTTCCTCCATGGGAGTAATGTCTGGAACAGTCAACGCTTAGATTGTTCCCTGAAGACCAGTAGCAGTTTGCGATGCACATCTGGAGGCATTCTGTAATCTGTGGACTATCAG
This sequence comes from Schistocerca gregaria, assembly GCF_023897955.1. Lineage (NCBI taxonomy): Eukaryota > Metazoa > Arthropoda > Insecta > Orthoptera > Acrididae > Schistocerca > Schistocerca gregaria. Next base: position 2,326,246 of record NW_026061764.1, on the reverse strand, counting down.
AGTGTTGATGAAACACAGAAATAGCATCGGGATTGAATACAACAATCACAATGCGCATTTTCCTCAATGGGAGAAATGTCTCAAAGAGTTTACGCTTTGATCGTTCCCTGTAAGACCAGTAGTAGTTTCCGATTCACATCTTGAGGCATTTTGTAATCTGTGGACTATCAGAGTGTTGATGAAATAGAGAAATTGCATCGGGATTGAATACAACAGTCACCATGTGCACTTTCCTCGATGAGAGTAATGTCACAAAGAGTTTACGCTTTGATCGTTCCCTGGAAGACCAGTAGTAGTTTCCGATACACATCTGGAGGCATTCTGTAATCTGTTGACTATCAGAGTGTTGATGAAACACAGAAATTGCATCGGGATTGAATACAACAGACACCATGCGCACTTTCCTCCATGGGAGTAATGTCTCAAACAGTCTACGCTTTGATCGTTCCCTGGAAACCAGTAGTAGTTTCTGATGCACATCTGGAGGCATTCTGTACTCCGTGGACCTTCAAAGTGTTGATGAAACACAGAAATTGCATCGGGATTGAATACAACTGTCACCATGCGCAATTTCCTCCATGGGATTAATGTCTCAGAAAGTCTATTCTTTGATCGCGCCCTGGAAGACCAGAAGTAGTTTCCGATGCTCATCTGAAGGCATTCTGTAATCTGTGGACTATCAGAATGTTGATGAAACACAGAAATTGCATCGGGATTGAATACAAAAGTCACCATGCGCACTTTCCTCCATGGGAGTAATGTCTCAGACAGTCTACGCTTTGAACGTTTCCAGGAAGACCAGTAGTACATTCCGATGCACATCTGGAGTCTTTCTGTAATCTGTATTACTATCAGAGTGTTGATGAAACACAGAAAATGCATCGGGATTGAGTACAACAGTCATCATGCGCACTTTCCTCCATGGGAGTAATGTCTCAAACAGTCTACGCTTTGATCGTTCCCTGGAAGACCAGTAGTAGTTTCCGATGCACATCTGGAGTCATTCTATACTCTGTGGACTATCAGACTGTTGATGAAACACAGAAATTGCATCGGGATTGAATACAATAGGCACCATGCGCACTTTCCTCCATGGGAGTAATGTCTCAAACAGTCTATTCTTTGATCTAGCCTGGAAGACAAAAAGTAGTTTCCGATGCACATCTTGTGGCATTCTGTAATCTGTGGATTATCAGAGTGCTGATGATACACAGAAATTGCATCGGGATTGAATACAACAGCCACCATGAGAATTTTCCTCCACGGGTGTAATGTCTCAAACAGTCTACGCTTTGATCGTTCCCTGGAAGACCAGTAGTAGTTTCCGATGCACATCTGGAGACAATCTGTAATCTGTGGACTATCAGAGTGTTGATGAAACACAGAAATTGCATCGGGATTGAATGCAACAAGCACAATGCGCAGTTTCCTCCGTGGGAGTAATGTCTGGAACAGTCAACGCTTTGATTGTTCCCTGAAAGACCAGTAGCAGTTTACGATGCACATCTGGAGGCATTCTGTAATCTGTGGACTATCAGAGTGTTGATGAAACACAGAAACAGCATCGGGATTGAATACAACAATCACAATGCGCAGTTTCCTCCATGGGAGTAATGTCTCAAACAGTCTACGCGTTGATCGTCCCTGGAAGACCAGTGGTCGTTTCCGATGCACATCTGGAGGCATTCTGAAATCTGTGGACTATCAGAGTGTTGAAGAAACACAGAAATTGCATCGGGATTGAATACAACAATCACAATGCGCATTTTTCTCCATGGGAGTAATGTCTCTAACAGTCTACGCTTTGGTCGTTCAGTGGAAGACCAGTGTTAGTTACCGATGCACATCTGGAGGCATTCTGTAATCTGTGGACTATCAGAGTGCTGATGAAACACAGAAATTGCATCGGGATTGAATACAACAGTCACCATGAGAACTTTCCTCCACGGGAGTAATGTGCCAAACAGTCTACGCTTTGATCGTTCCCTGGAAGACCAGTAGTAGTTTCCGATGCACATCTGGAGACATCCTGTAATCTGTGGAGTATCAGAGTGTTGATGAAACACAGAAATTGCATCGGGATTGAATACAACAGTCACCATGCGCACTTTCCTCAATGGGTGAAATGTCTCAAAGATTTTACGCTTTGATCGTTCCCTGTAAGACCAGTAGTAGTTTCCGATTCACATCTGGAGGCATTCTGTACTCCGTGGACCTTCAAAGTGTTGATGAAACACAGAAATTGCATCAGGATTGAATACAACAGTCACCATGCGCACTTTCCTCCATGGGAGTAATGTCTCAGACAGTCTACGATTTGATCGTTTCCAGGAAGACCAGTAGTACATTCCGATGCACATCTGGAGGCTTTCTGTAATCTGTGGTACTATCAGAGTGTTGATGAAACACAGAAAATGCATCGGGATTGAGTACAACAGTCATCATGCGCACTTTCCTCCATGGGAGTAATGTCTCAAACAGTCTACGCTTTGATCGTTCCCTGGAAGACCAGTAGTAGTTTCCGATGCACATCTGGAGTCATTCTGTACTCTGTGGACCTTCAAAGTGTTGAGGAAACACAGAAATTGCATCGGGAGTGAATAGAACAGTCACCATCCGCACTTTCCTCCATGGGAGTAATGTCTCAAACAGTCTACGCTTTGATCGTTCCCTGGAAGACCAGTAGTAGATTCCGATGCACATCTGGAGGCAATTTGTAATCTGTGGACTATCAGACTGTTGATGAAACACAGAAATTGCATCGGGATTGAATACAACAGTCACCATGCGCACTTTCCTCCATGGGAGTAGTGTCTGAAACAGTCTACGCTTTGATCGTTCCCAGGAAGACCAGTAGTAGTTTCTGATGCACATCTGGAGGCATTCTGTACTCCGTGGAACTTCAAAGTGTTGATGAAACACAGAAATTGCATCGGGATTGAATACAACAGTCACCATGCGCAGTTTGCTCCATGGGATTAATGTCTCAGAAAGTCTATTCTTTGATCGTACCCTGGAAGACCAGAAGTAGTTTCCGATGCTCATCTGAAGGCATTCTGTAATCTGTGGAATATCAGAATGTTGATGAAACACAGAAATTGCATCGGGATTGAATACAAAAGTCACCATTCGCACTTTCCTCCATGGGAGTAATGTCTCAGACAGTCTACGCTTTGATCGTTTCCAGGAAGACCAGTAGTACATTCCGATGCACATCTGGAGGCTTTTTGTAATCTGTGGTACTATCAGAGTGTAATGAAACACAGAAAATGCATCGGGATTGAGTACAACAGTCACCATGCGCACTTTCCTCCACCGGAGTAATGTCTCAAACAGTCTACGCTTTGATCGTTCCCTGGAAGAAAAGTAGTAGTTTCCGATGCACATCTGGAGTCATTCTGTACTCTGTGGACCTTCAAAGTGTTGATGAAACACAGAAATTGCATCGGGAGTGAATAGAACAGTCACCATCCGCACTTTCCTCCATGGGAGTAATTCTCAAACAGGCTACGCTTTGATCGTTCCCTGGAAGACCAGTAGTAGTTTCCGATGCACATCTGGAGACATTCTGTAATCTGTGGACTAACAGACTGTTGATGAAACACAGAAATTGCATCGGGATTGAATACAACAGGCACCATGCGCACTTTGCTCCATGGGAGTAATGTCTCAAACAGTCTATTCTTTGATCTACCCTGGAAGACCAGAAGTAGTTTCCGATGCACATCTGGAGGCATTCTGTAATCTGTGGACTATCAGAGTTCTGATGAAACACAGAAATTGCATCGGGATTGAATAAAACAGTCACCATATGCACTTTCCTTCATGGGAGTAATGTCTGAAACAGTCAACGCTTAGATTGTTCCCTGAAGACCAGTAGCAGTTTGCGATGCACATCTGGAAGCATTCTGTAATCTGTGGACTATCAGAGTGTTGATGAAACACAGAAATAGCATCGGGATTGAATACAACAATCACAATGCGCATTTTTCTCCATGGGAGTAATGTCTCTAACAGTCTACGCTTTGGTCGTTCAGTGGAAGACCAGTGTTAGTTACCGATGCACATCTGGAGGCATTCTGTAATCTGTGGACTATCAGAGTGCTGATGAAACACAGAAATGGCATCGGGATTGAATACAACAGTCACCATGAGAACTTTCCTCCACGGGAGTAATGTCTCAAACAGTCTACGCTATGATCGTTCCCTGGAAGACCAGTAGTAGTTTCCGATGCACATCTGGAGACATCCTGTAATCTGTGGAGTATCAGAGTGTTGATGAAACACAGAAATTGCATCGGGATTGAATACAACAGTCACCATGCGCACTTTCCTCAATGGGAGAAATGTCTCAAAGAGTTTACGCTTTGATCGTTCCCTGTAAGACCAGTAGTAGTTTCCGATTCACATCTGGAGGCATTTTGTAATCTGTGGACTATCAGAGTGTTGATGAAATAGAGAAATTGCATCGGGATTGAATACAACAGTCACCATGTGCACTTTCCTCGATGAGAGTAATGTCACAAAGAGTTTACGCTTTGATCGTTCCCTGGAAGACCAGTAGTAGTTTCCGATACACATCTGGAGGCATTCTGTAATCTGTTGACTATCAGAGTGTTGATGAAACACAGAAATTGCATCGGGATTGAATACAACAGACACCATGCGCACTTTCCTCCATGGGAGTAATGTCTCAAACAGTCTACGCTTTGATCGTTCCCTGGAAACCAGTAGTAGTTTCTGATGCACATCTGGAGGCATTCTGTACTCCGTGGACCTTCAAAGTGTTGATGAAACACAGAAATTGCATCGGGATTGAATACAACAGTCACCATGCGCAATTTCCTCCATGGGATTAATGTCTCAGAAAGTCTATTCTTTGATCGTACCCTGGAAGACCAGAAGTAGTTTCCGATGCTCATCTGAAGGCATTCTGTAATCTGTGGACTATCAGAATGTTGATGAAACACAGAAATTGCATCGGGATTGAATACAAAAGTCACCATGCGCACTTTCCTCCATGGGAGTAATGTCTCAGACAGTCTACGCTTTGAACGTTTCCAGGAAGACCAGTAGTACATTCCGATGCACATCTGGAGTCTTTCTGTAATCTGTGGTACTATCAGAGTGTTGATGAAACACAGAAAATGCATCGGGATTGAGTACAACAGTCATCATGCGCACTTTCCTCCATGGGAGTAATGTCTCAAACAGTCTACGCTTTGATCGTTCCCTGGAAGACCAGTAGTAGTTTCCGATGCACATCTGGAGTCATTCTGTACTCTGTGGACTATCAGACTGTTGATGAAACACAGAAATTGCATCGGGATTGAATACAATAGGCACCATGCGCACTTTCCTCCATGGGAGTAATGTCTCAAACAGTCTATTCTTTGATCTAGCCTGGAAGACAAAAAGTAGTTTCCGATGCACATCTTGTGGCATTCTGTAATCTGTGGATTATCAGAGTGCTGATGATACACAGAAATTGCATCGGGATTGAATACAACAGCCACCATGAGAATTTTCCTCCACGGGTGTAATGTCTCAAACAGTCTACGCTTTGATCGTTCCCTGGAAGACCAGTAGTAGTTTCCGATGCACATCTGGAGACAATCTGTAATCTGTGGACTATCAGAGTGTTGATGAAACACAGAAATTGCATCGGGATTGAATGCAACAAGCACAATGCGCAGTTTCCTCCGTGGGAGTAATGTCTGGAACAGTCAACACTTTGATTGTTCCCTGAAAGACCAGTAGCAGTTTACGATGCACATCTGGAGGCATTCTGTAATCTGTGGACTATCAGAGTGTTGATGAAACACAGAAACAGCATCGGGATTGAATACAACAATCACAGTGCGCAGTTTCCTCCATGGGAGTAATGTCTCAAACAGTCTACGCTTTGATCGTCCCTGGAAGACCAGTGGTCGTTTCCGATGCACATCTGGAGGCATTCTGAAATCTGTGGACTATCAGAGTGTTGAAGAAACACAGAAATTGCATCGGGATTGAATACAACAATCACAGTGCGCATTTTTCTCCATGGGAGTAATGTCTCTAACAGTCTACGCTTTGGTCGTTCAGTGGATGACCAGTGTTAGTTACCGATGCACATCTGGAGGCATTCTGTAATCTGTGGACTATCACAGTGCTGATGAAACACAGAAATTGCATCGGGATTGAATACAACAGTCACCATGAGAACTTTCCTCCACGGGAGTAATGTGCCAAACAGTCTACGCTTTGATCGTTCCCTGGAAGACCAGTAGTAGTTTCCGATGCACATCTGGAGACATCCTGTAATCTGTGGAGTATCAGAGTGTTGATGAAACACAGAAATTGCATCGGGATTGAATACAACAGTCACCATGCGCACTTTCCTCAATGGGTGAAATGTCTCAAAGATTTTACGCTTTGATCGTTCCCTGTAAGACCAGTAGTAGTTTCCGATGCACATCTGGAGACATCCTGTAATCTGTGGACTATCAGTGTGTTGATGAATTACAGAAATTGCATTGGGATTGAATACAACAGTCACCATGCGCACTTTCCTCCATGAGAGTAGTGTCACAAAGAGTTTACGCTTTGATCGTTCCCTGGAAGACCAGTAGTAGTTTCCGATACACATCTGGAGGCATTCTGTAATCTGTGGACTATCAGAGTGTTGATGAAACACAGAAATTGCATCTGGATTGAATACAACAGTCACCATGAACACTTTCCTCCATGGGAGTAATGTCTGAAACAGTCTACGCTTTGATCGTTCCCAGGAAGAGCACTAGCAGTTTCCGATGCACAGCTGGAGACAGTCTGTAATCTGTGGACTATCAGTGTGTTGATGGAACTCAGAAATTGCATCGGGATTGAATACAACATTCAACATCCGCACTTTCCTCCATGGGATTAATGTCTGAAACAGTCTACGCTATGATCGTTCACTGGAAGACCAGTAGTAGTTTCCAATGCACATCTGGAGGCATTCTGTAATCCGTGGACCTTCAAAGTGTCGATGAAACACTGAAATCTCATCGGTATTGAATATAACAGTCACCATGAGCACTTTCCTCCATGGGAGTAATGTCTCAAACAGTCTACGCTGTGATCGTTCCCAGGAAGCTCAGAAGTAGTTTCCGTAGCACATCTGGAAGCATTCTGTAATCTGTGGACTATCAGAGTGTTGATGAAACACAGAAATTGCATCGGGATTGAATACAACAATCACAATGCGCAGTTTCCTCCATGGGAGTAATGTCTCAAACAGTCTACGCTTTGATCGTCCCAGGAAGACCAGTGGTAGTTTCCGATGCACATCTGGAGGCATTCTGTAATCTGTGGACTATCAGAGTGTTGATGAAACACAGAAATTGCATCGGGATTGAGTAAAACAGTCACAATGCGCAGTTTCCTCCATGGGAGTAATGTCTGGAACAGTCTACGCTTTGATTGTTCTCTGGAAGACCAGTAGCAGTTTACGATGCACATCTGGAGGCATTCTGTAATCTGTGGACTATCAGAGTGTTGATGAAACACAGAAATTGCATCGGGATTGAATACAACAATCACAATGCGCAGTTTCCTCCATGGGAGAAACGTCTCAAACAGTCTACGCTTTGATCGTTCCCTGGAAGACCAGTAGTAGTTTCCGATGCACATCTGGAGACATCCTGTAATCTGTGGAGTATCAGAGTGTTGATGAAACACAGAAATTGCATCGGGATTGAATACAACAGTCACCATGCGCACTTTCCTCAATGGCAGAAATGTCTCAAAGAGTTTACGCTTTGATCGTTCCCTGTTAGACCAGTAGTAGTTTCCGATGCACATCTGGAGATTTTTTGTAATCTGTGGACTATCAGTGTGTTGATGAATTACAGAAATTGCATTGGGATTGAATACAACAGTCACCATGCGCACTTTCCTCCATGAGAGTAGTGTCACAAAGAGTTTACGCTTTTATCGTTCCCTGGAAGACCAGTAGTAGTTTCCGATACACATCTGGAGGCATTCTGTAATCTGTGGACTATCAGAGTGTTGATGAAACACAGAAATTGCATCTGGATTGAATACAACAGTCACCATTAACACTTTCCTCCATGGGAGTAATGTCTGAAACAGTCTACGCTTTGATCGTTCCCAGGAAGACCAGTAGCAGTTTCCGATGCACAGCTGGAGACAGTCTGTAATCTGTGGACTATCAGAGTGTTGATGAAACACAGAAATTGCATCGGAATTGAATACAACATTCAACATCCGCACTTTCCTCCATGGGATTAATGTCTGAAACAGTCTACGCTATGATCGTTCACTGGAAGACCAGTAGTAGTTTCCAATGCACATCTGGAGGCATTCTGTACTCCGTGGACCTTCAAAGTGTTGATGAAACACAGAAATTGCATCGGGATTGAATACAACAGTCACCATGCCCCCTTTCCTCCATGGGAGCAATGTTTCAAACAGTCTACGATCTGATCGTTCCCTGGAAGACCAGTAGTAGTTTCCGATGCACATCTGGAGGCATTCTGTAATCCGTGGACCTTCAAAGTGTCGATGAAACACTGAAATGGCATCGGTATTGAATAAAACAGTCACCATGCGCACTTTCCTCCATGGGAGTAATGTCTCAAACAGTCTACGCTGTGATCGTTCCCAGGAAGCTCAGAAGTAGTTTCCGTTGACATCTGGAAGCATTCTGTAATCTGTGGACTATCAGAGTGTTGATGAAACACAGAAATTGCATCGGGATTGAATACAACAATCACAATGCGCAGTTTCCTCCATGGGAGTAATGTCTCAAACAGTCTACGCTTTGATCGTCCCTGGAAGACCAGTGGTAGTTTCCGATGCACATCTGGAGGCATTCTGTAATCTGTGGACTATCAGAGTGTTGATGAAACACTGAAATGGCATCGGTATTGAATACAACTGTCACCATGCGCACTTTCCTCCATGGGAGTAATGTCTGAAACAGTCTACGCCTTGATCGTACCCTGGAAGTGCAGAAGTAGATTCCGATGCACATCTGGAGTCATTCTTTATCTGTGGACCTTCAAAGTGTTGATGAAACACAGAAATTGCATCGGAATTGAATACAACAGTCACCATGCGCACTTTTCTCCATGGGAGTATTGTCTTAAACGGTCTACGTTTTGATCGTTCCCTGGAAGAGCAGTAGTAGTTTCCGATTCACATCTGGAGGCATTCTGTAATCTGTGGACTATCAGAGTGTTGATGAAACACAGAAAATGCATCGGAATTGAATACAACAGTCTTCATGGTCACTTTCCTCCATGGGAGTAATGTCTCAAAGAGTTTACTCTTTGATCGTTCGCTGGAAGACCAGTAGTAGTTTCCGATGCACATCTGAGGCATTCTGTAATCTGTGGACTATCAGACTGTTGATGAAACACAGAAATTGCATCGGGATTGAATACAACAGTCACCATCCGCACTTTCCTCCATGGGAGTAGTGTCTCAAACAGTCTACGTTTTGATCGTTCCCAGGAAGATCAGTAGTAGTTTCCGACGCTCATCTGGAGACAATCTGTAATCTGTGGACCTTTAAAGTATTGATGTAACACAGCAATTACCTCGGGATTGAATACAACAGTCACCATGCGCACTTTCCTCTATGGGAGTAATGTCTCAAAGAGTCTACGTTTTGATCGTTCCCTGGAAGACCAGTAGTAGTTTCCGATGCACATCTGGAGGCATTCTGTAATCCGAGGACCTTCAAAGTGTCGATGAAACACAGAAAATGCATCAGGATTGAATACAACAATAACAATGCGCAGTTTCCTCCATGCTAGTAATGTCTGAAACAGTCTACGCTTTGATCGTTCCCTGGAAGACCAGTAGCAGTTTACGATGCACATCTGAAGCATTCTGTAATCTGTGGACTATCAGACAGTTGATGAAACACAGAAATTGCATCGGGATTGAATACAACAGTCACCATGCGCACTTTCCTCCATGGGAGTAATTCTCAAACAGTCTACGCTTTGATAGTCCCTGGAAGACCAGTGGTAGTTTCCGATGCACATCTGGAGGTATTCTGAAATCTGTGGACTATCAGAGTGTTGAAGAAACACAGATATTGCATCGGGATTGAATACAGCAGACACCATGCGCATTTTCCTCCATGGGAGTAATGTATCTAACAGTCTACGCTTTGATCGTTCCCAGGAAGACCAGTAGTAGTTTCCGATGCACATCTGGAGTCATTCTGTAATCTGTGGTCATTCAAATGTTGACGAAACACAGAAATTGCATCTGGAGTGAATAGAACAGTCACCATCCGCACTTTCCTCCATTTGAGTAATTCTCAAACAGGCTACGCTTTGATCGTTCCCTGGAAGACCAGTAGTAGTTTCCGATGCACATCTCTAGGCATTCTGTAATCTGTGGACTATCAGAGTGCTGATGAAACACAGAAATTGCATCGGGATTGAATACAACAGGCACCATGCGCACTTTCCTCCATGGGAGTAATGTCTCAAACAGTCTATTCTTTGATCTATCCTGGAAGACCAGAAGTAGTTTCCGATGCACATCTGGAGACATCCTGTAATCTGTGGAGTATCAGAGTGTTGATGAAACACAGAAATTGCATTGGGATGAATACAGCAGACACCATGCGCATTTTCCTCCATGGGAGTAATGTCTCTAACAGTCTACGCTTTGATCGTTCCCTGGAAGACCAGTGTTAGTTTCCGATGCACATCCGGAAGCATTCTGTAATCTGTGGACTATCAGAGTGCTGATGAAACACAGAAATTGCATCGGGATTGAATACAACAGTCACCATGAGAACTTTCCTCCACGGGAGTAATGTCTCAAACAGTCTACGCTTTGATAGTTCCCTGGAAGACCAGTAGCAGTTTCCGATGCACATCTGGAGGCAATCTGTAATCTGTGGACTATCAGAGAGTTGATGAAACACAGAAATTGCATTGGGATGAATACAGCAGACACCATGCGCATTTTCCTCCATGGGAGTAATGTCTCTAACAGTCTACGCTTTGATCGTTCCCTGGAAGACCAGTGTTAGTTTCCGATGCACATGCGGAAGCATTCTGTAATCTGTGGACTATCAGAGTGCTGATGAAACACAGAAATTGCATCGGGATTGAATACAACAGTCACCATGAGAACTTTCCTCCACGGGAGTAATTTCTCAAACATTCTACGCTTTGAACGTTCCCAGGAAGACCAGTAGTAGTTTCCGATGCACATCTGGAGGCATTCTGTAATCTGCGGACCATCAGAGTGCTGATGAAACACAGAAATTGCATCGTGATTGAATACAACAGTCACCATGCGCACTTTCCTCAATGGGAGAAATGTCTCAAAGAGTTTACGCTTTGATCGTTCCCTGTAAGACCAGTAGTAGTTTCCGATGCACATCTGGAGGCATTTTGTAATCTGTGGACTATCAGAGTGTGGATAAAATACAGAAATTGCATCGGGATTCAATACAACAGTCACCATGCGCACTTTCCTCCATGAGAGTAGTGTCACAAAGAGTTTACGCTTTGATCGTTCCCTGGAAGACCAGTAGTAGTTTCCGATACACATCTGCAGGCATTCTGTAATCTGTGGACTATCAGAGTGTTGATGAAACACAGAAATTGCATCGGGATAGAATACAACAGTCACCATGAACATGGGAGTAATGTCCGAAACAGTCTACGCTTTGATCGTTCCCAGGAAGACCAGTAGCAGTTTCCGATGCACAGCTGGAGACAGTTTGTAAACTGTGGACTATCAGAGTGTTGATGAAACACAGAAATTGCATCGGGATTGAATACAACAGTCAACATCCGCACTTTCCTCCATGGGATTAATGTCTGAAACAGTCTACGCTATGATCGTTCACTGGAAGACCAGTAGTAGTTTCCAATGCACATCTGGAGGTATTCTGTTATCCGTGGACCTTCAAAGTGTCGATGAAACACTGAAATGGCATCGGTTTTGAATACAACATCACCATGCGCACTTTCCTCCATGGGAGTAATGTCTGAAACAGTCTACGCTTTGATCGTACCCTGGAAGAGCAGTAGTAGTTTCCGATTCACATCTGGAGGCATTCTGTAATCTGTGGACTATCTGAGTGTTGATGAAACAGAGAAATTGCATCTGGATTGAATACATCTGCCACCATGCGCACTTTCCTCCATGGGAGTAATGTCTCAAACAGTCTACGCTGTGATCGTTCCCAGGAAGACCAGTAGTAGTTTCCGATGCACATCTGGAGGCATTCTGTAATCTGTGGACTATCAGAGTGTTGATGAAACAAAGAAAATGCATCGGGATTGAATACAACAGTCTTCATGGTCACTTTCCTCCATGTCAGTAATGTCTCAAAGAGTTTACTATTTGATCGTTCGCCTGAAGACCAGTAGTAACTTCCTATGCACATCTGGAGGCATTCTGTAATCTGTGGAGTATCAGAGTGTTGATGAAACACAGAAATTACATCGGGCTTGAATACAACAGTCACCATACGCACTTTCCTCCATGGGAGTAGTGTCTCAAACAGTCTGCGCTTTGATCGTTCCCTGGATGACTAGAAGCAGTTTCCGATGCACATCTGGAGGAATTCTGTAATCTGGGGACTATCAGACTGTTGATGAAACACAGAAATTGCATCGGGATTGAATACAACAGTCACCATGCGCACTTTCCTCTATTTGAGTAATGTCTCAAAGAGTCTACGTTTTGATCGTTCCCTGGAAGACCAGTAGTAGTTACCGATGCACATCTGGAGGCATTCTGTAATTTGTGGACTATCAGAGTGTTCATGAAACACAGAAATTGCATCGGGTTTGAATACAACTGTCACCATGCGCACTTTCCTCCATGGGAGTAATGTCTCTAACAGTCTACGCTTTGATCGTACGCTGGAAGACCAGTAGTTGTTTCCGATGCACATCTGGAGGCATTCTGTAATCTGTGGACATTCTGAGTGTTGATGAAATACAGAAATTGCATCGGGATTGAATACAAGAGTCACCATGCGCACTTTCCCCGTTCGAGGAATGTCTCAAACAGTCTACAATTTGATCGTTTCCTTAAAGACCAGTAGTAGTTACCGATGCACATCTGGAGGCATTCACTAATCTTTGGACTATCAGAGTGTTGATGAAACACAGAAATTGCATCGGGATTGAATACAACATTCACCATGCGCACTTTCCTCCATGGGAGCAATGTTTCAAAAAGTCTACGATTTTATCGTTCCCTGGAAGACCAGTAGTAGTTTCCGATGCACATCTGGAGGCATTCTGTAATCCGAGGACCTTCAAAGTGTCAATGAAACACAGAAATTGCATCAGGATTGAATACAACAATCACAATGCGCAGTTTCCTCCATGAGAGTAATGTCTGAAACTGTCTACGCTTTGATCGTTCCCTGGAAGACCAGTAGCAGTTTACGATGCATATCTGAAGCATTCTGTAATCTGTGGACTATCAGACTGTTGATGAAACACAGAAATTGCTACGCGATTGAATACAACAGGCACCATGCGCCCTTTTCACCATGGGAGTATTGTCTCAAACAGTCTACGTTTTGATCGTTCCCTGGAAGAGCAGTAGTAGTTTCCGATTTACATCTGGAGGCATTCTGTAATCTGTGGACTATCTGAGTGTTGAGGAAACAGAGAAATTGCATCGGGATTGCATACAACAGCCTCCATGCGCACTTTCCCCCATGGGAGTAATGTCTCAAACAGTCTACGCTGTGATCGTTCCCAGGAAGACCAGTAGTAGTTTCCGATGCACATCTGGAGGTATTCTGTAATCTGTGGACTATCAGAGTGTTGATGAAACACAGAAAATGCATCGGGATTGAATACAACAGTCTTCATGGTCACTTTCCTCCATGGGAGTAATGTCTCAAACAGTCTACGTTTTGATCGTTCCCAGGAAGATCAGTAGTAGTTTCCGACGCTCATCTGGAGACAATCTGTAATCTGTGGACCTTCAAAGTATTGATGAAACACAGAAATTACCTCGGGATTGAATACAACAGTCACCATGCGCACTTTCCTCTATGGGAGTAATGTCTCAAAGAGTCTACGTTTTGATCGTTCCCTGGAAGACCAGTAGTAGTTTCTGATGCACATCTGGAGGCATTCTGTAATCCGAGGACCTTCAAAGTGTCGATGAAACACAGAAAATGCATCAGGATTGAATACAACAATCACAATGCGCAGTTTCCTCCATGCTAGTAATGTCTGAAACAGTCTACGCTTTGATCGTTCCCTGGAAGGCCAGTAGCAGTTTACGATGCACATCTGAAGCATTCTGTAATCTGTGGACTATCAGACTGTTGATGAAACACAGAAATTGCATCGGGATTGAATACAACAGTCACCATGCGCACTTTCCTCCATGGGAGTAATTCTCAAACAGTCTACGCTTTGATCGTCCCTGGAAGACCAGTGGTAGTTTCCGATGCACATCTGGAGGTATTCTGAAATCTGTGGACTATCAGAGTGTTGAAGAAACACAGAAATTGCATCGGGATTGAATACAGCAGACAGCATGCGCATTTTCCTCCATGGGAGTAATGTATCTAACAGTCTACGCTTTGATCGTTCCCAGGAAGACCAGTAGTAGTTTCCGATGCACATCTGGAGTCATTCTGTATTCTGTGGTCCTTCAAATTTTGATGAAACACAGAAATTGCATCTGGAGTGAATAGAACAGTCACCATCCGCACTTTCCTCCATTTGAGTAATTCTCAAACAGGCTACGCTTCGATCGTTCCCTGGAAGACCAGTAGTAGTTTCCGATGCACATCTCTAGGCATTCTGTAATCTGTGGACTATCAGAGTGCTGATGAAACACAGAAATTGCATCGGGATTGAATACAACAGGCACCATGCGCACTTTCCTCCATGGGAGTAATGTCTCAAACAGTCTATTCTTTGATCTATCCTGGAAGACCAGAAGTAGTTTCCGATGCACATCTGGAGACATCCTGTAATCTGTGGAGTATCAGAGTGTTGATGAAACACAGAAATTGCATTGGGATGAAACAGCAGACACCATGCGCATTGTCCTCCATGGGAGTAATGTCTCTAACAGTCTACGCTTTGATCGTTCCCTGGAAGACCAGTGTTAGTTTCCGATGCACATCCGGAAGCATTCTGTAATCTGTGGACTATCAGAGTGCTGATGAAACACAGAAATTGCATCGGGATTGAATACAACAGTCACCATGAGAACTTTCCTCCACGGGAGTAATGTCTCAAACAGTCTATGCTTTGATAGTTCCCTGGAAGACCAGTAGCAGTTTCCGATGCACATCTGGAGACAATGTGTAATCTGTGGACTATCAGAGTGTTGATGAAAGACAGAAATTGCATTGGGATGAATACAGCAGACACCATGCGCATTTTCCTCCATGGGAGTAATGTCTCTAACAGTCTACGCTTTGATCGTTCCCTGGAAGACCAGTGTTAGTTTCCGATGCACATCCGGAAGCATTCTGTAATCTGTGGACTATCAGAGTGCTGATGAAACACAGAAATGGCATCGGGATTGAATACAACAGTCACCATAAGAACTTTCCTCCACGGGAGTAATGTCTCAAACATTCTACGCTTTGATCGTTCCCAGGAAGACCAGTAGTAGTTTCCGATGCACATCTGGAGGCATTCTGTAATCTGCGGACCATCAGAGTGCTGATGAAACACAGAAATTGCATCGGGATTGAATACAACTGTCACCATGCGCACTTTCCTCAATGGGAGAAATGTCTCAAAGAGTTTACGCTTTGATCGTTCCCTGTAAGACCAGTAGTAGTGTCCGATTCACATCTGGAGGCATTCTGTAATCTGTGGACTATCAGAGTGTTGATGAAACACAGAAAATGCATCGGGATTGAATACAACAGTCTTCATGGTCACTTTCCTCCATGGGAGTAATGTCTCAAAGAGTTTACTCTTTGATCGTTCGCTGGAAGACCAGTAGTAGTTTCCGATGCACATCTGGAGGCATTCTTTTATCTGTGGACTATCAGACTGTTGATGAAACACAGAAATTACATCGGGATTGAATACAACAGTCACCATCCGCACTTTCCTCCATGGGAGTAGTGTCTCAAACAGTCTACGTTTTGATCGTTCCCAGGAAGATCAGTAGTAGTTTCCGACGCTCATCTGGAGACAATCTGTAATCTGTGGACCTTCGAAGTATTGATGAAACACAGAAATTACCTCGGGATTGAATACAACAGTCACCAACGCACTTTCCTCTATGGGAGTAATGTCTCAAAGAGTCTACGTTTTGATCGTTCCCTGGAAGACCAGTAGTAGTTTCCGATGCACATCTGGAGGCATTCTGTAATCCGAGGACCTTCAAAGTGTCGATGAAACACAGAAAATGCATAAGGTTTGAATACAACAATCACAATGCGCAGTTTCCTCCATGCTAGTAATGTCTGAAACAGTCTACGCTTTGATCGTTCCCTGGAAGACCAGTAGCAGTTTACGATGCACATCTGAAGCATTCTGTAATCCGTGGACTATCAGACTGTTGATGAAACACAGAAATTGCATCGGGATTGAATACAACAGTCACCATGCGCACTCTCCTCCATGGGAGTAATTCTCAAACAGTCTACGCTTTGATCGTCCCTGGAAGACCAGTGGTAGTTTCCGATGCACATCTGGAGGTATTCTGAAATCTGTGGACTATCAGAGTATTGAAGAAACACAGAAATTGCATCGGGATTGAATACAGCAGACACCATGCGCACTTTCCTCCATGGGAGTAATTCTCAAACAGTCTACGCTTTGATCGTTCCCAGGAAGACCAGTAGTAGTTTCCGATGCACATCTGGAGTCATTCTGTAATCTGTGGTCCTTCAAATGTTGATGAAACACAGATATTGCATCTGGAGTGAATAGAACAGTCACCATCCGCACTTTCCTCCATTTGAGTAATTCTCAAACAGGCTACGCTTTGATCGTTCCCTGGAAGACCAGTAGTAGTTTCCGATGCACATCTCTAGGCATTCTGTAATCTGTGGACTATCAGAGTGCTGATGAAACACAGAAATTGCATCGGGATTGAATACAACAGTCACCATGAGAACTTTCCTCCACGGGAGTAATGTCTCAAACAGTCTACGCTTTGATAGTTCCCTGGAAGACCAGTAGCAGTTTCCGATGCACATCTGGAGACAATCTGTAACCTGTGGACTATCAGAGTGTTGATGAAAGACAGAAATTGCATTGGGATGAATACAGCAGACACCATGCGCATTTTCCTCCATGGGAGTAATGTCTCTAACAGTCTACGCTTTGATCGTTCCCTGGAAGACCAGTGTTAGTTTCCGATGCACATCCGGAAGCATTCTGTAATCTGTGGACTATCAGAGTGCTGATGAAACACAGAAATTGCATCGGGATTGAATACAACAGTCAACATGAGAACTTTCCTCCACGGGAGTAATGTCTCAAACATTCTACGCTTTGATCGTTCCCAGGAAGACCAGTAGTAGTTTCCGATGCACATCTGGAGGCATTCTGTAATCTGCGGACCATCAGAGTGCTGATGAAACACAGAAATTGCATCGGGATTGAATACAACAGTCACCATGCGCACTTTCCTCAATGGGAGAAATGTCTCAAAGAGTTTACGCTTTGATCGTTCCCTGTAAGACCAGTAGTAGTTTCCGATTCACATCTGGAGGCATTTTGTAATCTGTGGACTATCAGAGTGTTGATGAAATACAGAAATTGCATCGGGATTCAATACAACAGTCACCATGCGCACTTTCCTCCATGAGAGTAGTGTCACAAAGAGTTTACGCTTTGATCGTTCCCTGGAAGACCAGTAGCAGTTTCCGATACACATCTGCAGGCATTCTGTAATCTGTGGACTATCAGAGTGTTGATGAAACACAGAAATTGCATCGGGATAGAATACAACAGTCACCATGAACACTTTCCTCCATGGGAGTAATGTCCGAAACAGTCTACGCTTTGATCGTTCCCAGGAAGACCAGTAGCAGTTTCCGATGCACAGCTGGAGACAGTTTGTAAACTGTGGACTATCAGAGTGTTGATGAAACACAGAAATTGCATCGGGATTGAATACAAGAGTCAACATCCGCACTTTCCTCCATGGGATTAATGTCTGAAACAGTCTACGCTATGATCGTTCACTGGAAGACCAGTAGTAGTTTCCAATGCACATCTGGAGGTATTCTGTTATCCGTGGACCTTCAAAGTGTCGATGAAACACTGAAATGGCATCGGTATTGAATACAACATCACCATGCGCACTTTCCTCCATGGGAGTAATGTCTGAAACAGTCTACGCTTTGATCGTACCCTGGAAGAGCAGTAGTAGTTTCCGATTCACATCTGGAGGCATTCTGTAATCTGTGGACTATCTGAGTGTTGATGAAACAGAGAAATTGTATCTGGATTGAATACATCTGCCACCATGCGCACTTTCCTCCATGGGAGTAATGTCTCAAACAGTCTACGCTGTGATCGTTCCCAGGAAGACCAGTAGTAGTTTCCGATGCACATCTGGAGGCATTCTGTAATCTGTGGACTATCAGAGTGTTGATGAAACAAAGAAAATGCATCGTGATTGAAAACAACAGTCTTCATGGTCACTTTCCTCCATGTCAGTAATGTCTCAAAGAGTTTACTATTTGATCGTTCGCTGGAAGACCAGTAATAGCTTCCGATGGACATCTGGAGGCATTCTGTTATCTGTGGAGTATCAGAGTGTTGATGAAACACAGAAATTACATCGGGCTTGAATACAACAGTCACCATGCGCACTCTCCTCCATGGGAGTAGTGTCTCAATCAGTCTGCGCTTTGATCGTTCCCTGGATGACTAGAAGCAGTTTCCGATGCACATCTGGAGGAATTCTGTAATCTGGGGACTATCAGACTGTTGATGAAACACAGAAATTGCATCGGGATTGAATACAACAGTCACCATGCGCACTTTCCTCTATTTGAGTAATGTCTCAAAGAGTTTACTATTTGATCGTTCGCTGGAAGACCAGTAGTAGTTACCGATGCACATCTGGAGGCATTCACTAATCTTTGGACTATCAGAGTGTTGATGAAACACAGAAATTGCATCGGGATTGAATACAACATTCACCATGCGCACTTTCCTCCATGGGAGCAATGTTTCAAACAGTCTACGATTTTATCGTTCCCTAGAAGACCAGTAGTAGTTTCCGATGCACATCTGGAGGCATTCTGTAATCCGAGGACCTTCAAAGTGTCAATGAAACACAGAAATTGCATCAGGATTGAATACAACAATCACAATGCGCAGTTTCCTCCATGGGAGTAATGTCTGAAACTGTCTACGCTTTGATCGTTCCCTGGAAGACCAGTAGCAGTTTACGATGCACATCTGAAGCATTCTGTAATCTGTGGACTATCAGACTGTTGATGAAACACAGAAATTGCATCGCGATTGAATACAACAGGCACCATGCGCCCTTTCCTCCATATGAGTAATGTCTCAAACAGTCTATTCTATGATCTACCCTGGAAGACCAGAAGTAGTTTCCGATGCACATCTGGTGGCATTCTGTAATCTGTGGACTATCAGAGTGTTGATGAAACACAGAAATTGCATCGCGATTGAATACAACAGTCACCATGCGCACTTTCCTCCATGGGAGTAATTCTCAAACAGTCTACGTTTTGATCGTTCCCTGGAAGACCTGTAGTAGTTTCTGATGCACATCTGGAGGCATTCTGTAATCTGTGGACTATCAGACTGTTGATGAAACACAGAAATTGCATCGGGATTGAATAAAACAGTCACCATATGCACTTTCCTTCATTTGAGTAATGTCTGAAACAGTCTACGCTTTGACGGCTCCCAGGAAGACCAGTAGTAGTTTCCGATGCACATCTGGAGACAATCTGTAATCTGTGGACTATCAGAGTGTCGACGAAACACAGAAAATGCATCGGGATTGAATACAACAGTCACCATGCGCACTTTCCTCCATGGGAGTAATGTCTCAAACAGTCTACGCTTTGATCGTCCCTGGAAGACCAGTGGTAGTTTCCGATGCACATCTGGAGGCATTCTGAAATCTGTGGACTATCAGAGTGTTGAAGAAACACAGAAATTGCATCGGGATTGAATACAGCAGACACCAAGCGCATCTTCCTCCATGGGAGTAATGTATCTAACAGTCTACGCTTTGATCGTTCCCTGGAAGACCAGTAGTAGTTTCCGATCCACATCTGGAGTCATTCTGTAACCTGTGGACCTTCAAATGTTGATGAAACACAGAAATTGCATCGGGAGTGTATAGAACAGTCACCATCCGCACTTTCCTCCATGGGAGTAATTCTCAAACAGGCTACGCTTTGATCGTTCCCTGGAAGACCAGTAGTAGTTTCCGATGCAGATCTCTAATCATTCTGTAATCCGTGGACTATCAGAGTGCTGATGAAACACAGAAATTGCATCGGGATTGAATACAACGGGCAACATGCGCACTTTCCTCCATGGGAGTAATGTCTCAAACAGTCTATACTTTGATCTACCCTGGAAGACCAGAAGTAGTTTCCGATGCACATCTGGAGGCATTCTGTAATCTGTGGATTATCAGAGTGCTGATGAAACACAGAAATTGCATCGGGATTGAATACAACAGTCACCATGAGAACTTTCCTTCACGGGAGTAATGTCTCAAACAGTCTACGATTTGATCGTTCCCTGGAAGACCAGTAGCAGTTTCCGATGCACATCTGGAGACAATCTGTAATCTGTGGACTATCAGAGTGTTGATGAAACACAGAAATTGCATCGGGATTGAATACAACAATCACAATGCGCAGTTTCCTCCATGGGAGTAATGTCTGGAACAGTCTACGCTTTGATCGTTCCCTGTAAGACCAGTAGTAGTTTCCGATTCACATCTGGAGGCATTCTGTAATCTGTGGACTATCAGAGTGTTGATGAAACACAGAAAATGCATCGGGATTGAATACAACAGTCTTCATGGTCACTTTCCTCCATGGGAGTAATGTCTCAAAGAGTTTACTCTTTGATCGTTCGCTGGAAGACCAGTAGTAGTTTCCGATGCACATCTGGAGGCATTCTTTTATCTGTGGACTATCAGACTGTTGATGAAACACAGAAATTTCATCGGGATTGAATACAACAGTCACCATCCGCACTTTCCTCCATGGGAGTAGTGTCTCAAACAGTCTACGTTTTGATCGTTCCCAGGAAGATCAGTAGTAGTTTCCGACGCTCATCTGGAGACAATCTGTAATCTGTGGACCTTCGAAGTATTGATGAAACACAGAAATTACCTCGGGATTGAATACAACAGTCACCATGCGCACTTTCCTCTATGGGAGTAATGTCTCAAAGAGTCTACGTTTTGATCGTTCCCTGGAAGACCAGTAGTAGTTTCCGATGCACATCTGGAGACATTCTGTAATCCGAGGACCTTCAAAGTGTCGATGAAACACAGAAAATGCATAAGGATTGAATACAACAATCACAATGCGCAGTTTCCTCCATGCTAGTAATGTCTGAAACAGTCTACGCTTTGATCGTTCCCTGGAAGACCAGTAGCAGTTTACGATGCACATCTGAAGCATTCTGTAATCCGTGGACTATCAGACTGTTGATGAAACACAGAAATTGCATCGGGATTGAATACAACAGTCACCATGCGCACTTTCCTCCATGGGAGTAATTCTCAAACAGTCTACGCTTTGATCGTCCCTGGAAGACCAGTGGTAGTATCCGATGCACATCTGGAGGTATTCTGAAATCTGTGGACTATCAGAGTGTTGAAGAAACACAGAAATTGCATCGGGATTGAATACAGCAGACACCATGCGCACTTTCCTCCATGGGAGTAATTCTCAAACAGTCTACGCTTTGATCGTTCCCAGGAAGACCAGTAGTAGTTTCCGATGCACATCTGGAGTCATTCAGTAATCTGTGGTCCTTCAAATGTTGATGAAACACAGATATTGCATCTGGAGTGAATAGAACAGTCACCATCCGCACTTTCCTCCATTTGAGTAATTCTCAAACAGGCTACGCTTTGATCGTTCCCTGGAAGACCAGTAGTAGTTTCCGATGCACATCCCTAGGCATTCTGTAATCTGTGGACTATCAGAGTGCTGATGAAACACAGAAATTGCATCGGGATTGAATACAACAGTCACCATGAGAACTTTCCTCCACGGGAGTAATGTCTCAAACCGTCTACGCTTTGATAGTTCCCTGGAAGACCAGTAGCAGTTTCCGATGCACATCTGGAGACAATCTGTAATCTGTGGACTATCAGAGTGTTGATGAAAGACAGAAATTGCATTGGGATGAATACAGCAGACACCATGCGCATTTTCCTCCATGGGAGTAATGTCTCTAACAGTCTACGCTTTGATCGTTCCCTGGAAGACCAGTGTTAGTTTCCGATGCACATCCGGAAGCATTCTGTAATCTGTGGACTATCAGAGTGCTGATGAAACACAGAAATTGCATCGGGATTGAATACAACAGTCAACATGAGAACTTTCCTCCACGGGAGTAATGTCTCAAACATTCTACGCTTTGATCGTTCCCAGGAAGACCAGTAGTAGTTTCCGATGCACATCTGGAGGCATTCTGTAATCTGCGGACCATCAGAGTGCTGATGAAACACAGAAATTGCATCGGGATTGAATACAACAGTCACCATGCGCACTTTCCTCAATGGGAGAAATGTCTCAAAGAGTTTACGCTTTGATCGTTCCCTGTAAGACCAGTAGTAGTTTCCGATTCACATCTGGAGGCATTTTGTAATCTGTGGACTATCAGAGTGTTGATGAAATACAGAAATTGCATCGGGATTCAATACAACAGTCACCATGCGCACTTTCCTCCATGAGAGTAGTGTCAAAAAGAGTTTACGCTTTGATCGTTCCCTGGAAGACCAGTAGTAGTTTCCGATACACATCTGCAGGCATTCTGTAATCTGTGGACTATCAGAGTGTTGATGAAACACAGAAATTGCATCGGGATAGAATACAACAGTCACCATGAACACTTTCCTCCATGGGAGTAATGTCCGAAACAGTCTACGCTTTGATCGTTCCCAGGAAGACCAGTAGCAGTTTCCGATGCACAGCTGGAGACAGTTTGTAAACTGTGGACTATCAGAGTGTTGATGAAACACAGAAATTGCATCGGGATTGAATACAAGAGTCAACATCCGCACTTTCCTCCATGGGATTAATGTCTGAAACAGTCTACGCTATGATCGTTCACTGGAAGACCAGTAGTAGTTTCCAATGCACATCTGGAGGTATTCTGTTATCCGTGGACCTTCAAAGTGTCGATGAAACACTGAAATGGCATCGGTACTGAATACAACATCACCATGCGCACTTTCCTCCATGGGAGTAATGTCTGAAACAGTCTACGCTTTGATCGTACCCTGGAAGAGCAGTAGTAGTTTCCGATTCACATCTGGAGGCATTCTGTAATCTGTGGACTATCTGAGTGTTGATGAAACAGAGAAATTGTATCTGGATTGAATACATCTGCCACCATGCGCACTTTCCTCCATGGGAGTAATGTCTCAAACAGTCTACGCTGTGATCGTTCCCAGGAAGACCAGTAGTAGTTTCCGATGCACATCTGGAGGCATTCTGTAATCTGTGGACTATCAGAGTGTTGATGAAACAAAGAAAATGCATCGTGATTGAAAACAACAGTCTTCATGGTCACTTTCCTCCATGTCAGTAATGTCTCAAAGAGTTTACTATTTGATCGTTCGCTGGAAGACCAGTAATAGCTTCCGATGGACATCTGGAGGCATTCTGTTATCTGTGGAGTATCAGAGTGTTGATGAAACACAGAAATTACATCGGGCTTGAATACAACAGTCACCATGCGCACTTTCCTCCATGGGAGTAGTGTCTCAATCAGTCTGCGCTTTGATCGTTCCCTGGATGACTAGAAGCAGTTTCCGATGCACATCTGGAGGAATTCTGTAATCTGGGGACTATCAGACTGTTGATGAAACACAGAAATTGCATCGGGATTGAATACAACAGTCACCATGCGCACTTCCCTCTATTTGAGTAATGTCTCAAAGAGTTTACTATTTGATCGTTCGCTGGAAGACCAGTAGTAGTTACCGATGCATATCTGGAGGCATTCACTAATCTTTGGACTATCAGAGTGTAGATGAAACACAGAAATTGCATCGGGATTGAATACAACATTCACCATGCGCACTTTCCTCCATGGGAGCAATGTTTCAAACAGTCTACGATTTTATCGTTCCCTAGAAGACCAGTAGTAGTTTCCGATGCACATCTGGAGGCATTCTGTAATCCGAGGACCTTCAAAGTGTCAATGAAACACAGAAATTGCATCAGGATTGAATACAACAATCACAATGCGCAGTTTCCTCCATGGGAGTAATGTCTGAAACTGTCTACGCTTTGATCGTTCCCTGGAAGACCAGTAGCAGTTTACGATGCACATCTGAAGCATTCTGTAATCTGTGGACTATCAGACTGTTGATGAAACACAGAAATTGCATCGCGATTGAATACAACAGGCACCATGCGCCCTTTCCTCCATATGAGTAATGTCTCAAACAGTCTATTCTATGATCTACCCTGGAAGACCAGAAGTAGTTTCCGATGCACATCTGGTGGCATTCTGTAATCTGTGGACTATCAGAGTGTTGATGAAACACAGAAATTGCATCGCGATTGAATACAACAGTCACCATGCGCACTTTCCTCCATGGGAGTAATTCTCAAACAGTCTACGTTTTGATCGTTCCCTGGAAGACCTGTAGTAGTTTCTGATGCACATCTGGAGGCATTCTGTAATCTGTGGACTATCAGACTGTTGATGAAACACAGAAATTGCATCGGGATTGAATAAAACAGTCACCATATGCACTTTCCTTCATTTGAGTAATGTCTGAAACAGTCTACGCTTTGACGGCTCCCAGGAAGACCAGTAGTAGTTTCCGATGCACATCTGGAGACAATCTGTAATCTGTGGACTATCAGAGTGTCGACGAAACACAGAAAATGCATCGGGATTGAATACAACAGTCACCATGCGCACTTTCCTCCATGGGAGTAATGTCTCAAACAGTCTACGCTTTGATCGTCCCTGGAAGACCAGTGGTAGTTTCCGATGCACATCTGGAGGCATTCTGAAATCTGTGGACTATCAGAGTGTTGAAGAAACACAGAAATTGCATCGGGATTGAATACAGCAGACACCAAGCGCATTTTCCTCCATGGGAGTAATGTATCTAACAGTCTACGCTTTGATCGTTCCCTGGAAGACCAGTAGTAGTTTCCGATCCACATCTGGAGTCATTCTGTAACCTGTGGACCTTCAAATGTTGATGAAACACAGAAATTGCATCGGGAGTGTATAGAACAGTCACCATCCGCACTTTCCTCCATGGGAGTAATTCTCAAACAGGCTACGCTTTGATCGTTCCCTGGAAGACCAGTAGTAGTTTCCGATGCAGATCTCTAATCATTCTGTAATCCGTGGACTATCAGAGTGCTGATGAAACACAGAAATTGCATCGGGATTGAATACAACGGGCAACATGCGCACTTTCCTCCATGGGAGTAATGTCTCAAACAGTCTATACTTTGATCTACCCTGGAAGACCAGAAGTAGTTTCCGATGCACATCTGGAGGCATTCTGTAATCTGTGGATTATCAGAGTGCTGATGAAACACAGAAATTGCATCGGGATTGAATACAACAGTCACCATGAGAACTTTCCTTCACGGGAGTAATGTCTCAAACAGTCTACGATTTGATCGTTCCCTGGAAGACCAGTAGCAGTTTCCGATGCACATCTGGAGACAATCTGTAATCTGTGGACTATCAGAGTGTTGATGAAACACAGAAATTGCATCGGGATTGAATACAACAATCACAATGCGCAGTTTCCTCCATGGGAGTAATGTCTGGAACAGTCTACGCTTTGATTGTTCCCTGGAAGACCAGTATCAGTTTACGATGCACATCTGGAGGTATCCTGTAATCTGTGGAGTATCAGAGTGTTGATGAAAGACAGAAATTGCATCGGGATTGAACACAACAGTCACCATGCGCACTATCCTCAATGGGAGAAATGTCTCAAAGAGTTTACGCTTTGATCTATCCCTGTAAGACCAGTAGTAGTTTCCGATGCACATCTGGAGGCATTTTGTAATCTGTGGACTATCAGAGTGTTGATAAAATACATAAATTGCATCGAGATTGAATACAACAGTCACCATGCGCACTTCCCTCCATGAGAGTAGTGTCACAAAGAGTTTACGCTTTGATCGTTCCCTGGAAGACCATTAGTAGTTTCCGATACACATCTGGAGGAATTCTGTAATCTGTGGACTATCAGAGTGTTGATGAAACACAGAAATTGCATCGGGATAGAATACAACAGTCATCATGAACACTTTCCTCCATGGGAGTAATGTCTGAAACAGTCTACGCTTTGATCGTTCCCAGGAAGACCAGTAGCAGTTTCCGATGCACAGCTGGAGACAGTCTGTAATCTGTGGACTATCAGAGTGTTGATGAAACACAGAAATTGGATCGGGAATGAATACAACAGTCAACATCCGCACTTTCCTCAATGGGATTAATGTCTGAAACAGTCTACGCTATGATCGTTCACTGGAAGACCAGTAGTAGTTTCCGATGCACATCTGGAGGCATTCTGTACTCCGTGGACCTTCAAAGTGTTGATGAAACACAGAAATTGCATCGGGATTGAATACAACAGTCACCATGCGCACTTTCCTCCATGGGAGTAAAGTCTGAAACAGTCTACGCTTTGATCGTACCCTGGAAGACCAAAAGTAGTTTCCGATGCACATCTGGAGTCATTCTTTATCTGTGGACCTTCAAAGTGTTGATGAAACACAGAAATTGTATCGGAATTGATTACAACAGTCACCATGCGCACTTTTCTCCATGGGAGTATTGTCTCAAACAGTCTACGTTATGATCGTTCCCTGGAAGAGCAGTAGTAGTTTCCGATTCACATCTGGAGGCATTCTGTAATCTGTGGACTATCAGAGTGTTGATGAAACACAGAAATTGCATCGGGATTGAATACAACAGCCACCATGAGCACTTTCCTCCATGGGAGTAATGTCTGAAACAGTCTACGCTTTGATCGTACCCTGGAAGACCAGAAGTAGTTTCTGATGCACATCTGGAGTCATTCTTTATCTGTGGACCTTCAAAGTGTTGATGAAACACAGAAATTGCATCGGAATTAAATACAACTGTCACCATGCGCACTTTTCTCCATGGGAGTATTGTCTCAAACAGTCTACGTTTTGATCGTTCCCTGGAAGAGCAGTAGTAGTTTCCGATTCACATCTGGAGGCATTCTGTAATCTGTGGACTATCAGAGTGTTGATGAAACACAGAAATTGCATCGGGATTGA
Organism: Schistocerca gregaria; assembly: GCF_023897955.1. Classification (NCBI taxonomy): domain Eukaryota; kingdom Metazoa; phylum Arthropoda; class Insecta; order Orthoptera; family Acrididae; genus Schistocerca; species Schistocerca gregaria. The sequence continues at coordinate 2,298,753 of NW_026061764.1, read as the reverse complement.
ATACAACAGAAACCATGCGCACTTTCCGCCATGGGAGTAATGTCTCAAACAGTCTACGCTGTGATCGTTCCCAGGAAGACCAGTAGTAGTTTCCGATGCACATCTGGAGGCATTCTGTAATCTGTGGACTATCAGAGTGATGATGAAACACAGAAAATGCATCGGGATTGAATACAACAGTCTTCATGGTCACTTTCCTCCATGGGAGTAATGTCTCAAAGAGTTTACTCTTTGATCGTACGCTGGAAGACCAGTAGTAGCTTCCGATGCACATCTGGAGGCATTCTGTTATCTGTGGAATATCAGAGTGTTGATGAAACACAGAAATTGCATCGGGGATGAATACAACAGTCACCATTCGCAATTTCCTCCATGGGAGTAATGTCTCAAAGAATTTACTCTTTGATCGTTCGCTGGAAGACCAGTACTAACTTCCTATACACATCTGGAGGCATTCTGTAATCTGTGGAGTATCAGAGTGTTGATGAAACACAGAAATTGCATCGGGTTTGAATACAACAGTCACCATGCGCACTTTCCTCCATGGGAGTAGTGTCTCAAACAGTCTGCGCTTTGATCGTTCCCTGGATGACTAGAAGTAGTTTCCGATGCACATCTGGAGGAATTCTGTAATCTGTGGACTATCAGACTGTTGATGAAACACAGAAATTGCATCGGGATTCAATACAACAGTCACCATCCGCACTGTCCTCCATGGGAGTAGTGTCTCAAACAGTCTACGTTTTGATCGTTCCCAGGAAGATCAGTAACAGTTTCCGACGCTCATCTGGAGACAATCTGTAATCTGTGGACCTTCAAAGTATTGATGAAACACAGAAATTACCTCGGGATTGAATACAACAGTCACCATGCGCACTTTCCTCTATGGGAGAAATGTCTCAAAGAGTCTACGTTTTGATCGTTCCCTGGAAGACCAGTAGTAGTTACCGATGCGCATCTGGAGGAATTCTGTAATTTGTGGACTATCAGAGTGTTAATGCAACACAGAAATTGCATCAGGTTTGAATACAACTGTCACCATGCGCACTTTCCTCCATGGGAGGAATGTCTCAAACAGTCTACAATTTGATCTTTCCCTTGAAGACCAGTAGTAGTTACCGATGCACATCTGGAGGCATTCACTAATCTTTGGACTATCAGAGTGTTGATGTAACACAGAAATTGCATCGGGATTGAATACAACAGGCACCATGCGCACTTTCCTCCATGGGAGCAATGTTTCAAACAGTCTACGCTTTTATCGTTCCCTGGAAGACCAGTAGTAGTTTCCGATGCGCATCTGGAGGCATTCTGTAATTTGTGGACTATCAGACTGTTGATGAAACACAGAAATTGCATTGGGATTGAATACAAGAGGCACCATGCGCCCATTCTCCATATGAGTAATGTCTCTAACAGTCTATACTTTGATATACCATGGAAGACCAGAAGTAGTTTCCGATGCACATCTGGAGGCATTCTGTAATCTGTGGTCTATCAGAGTGTTGATGAAACACAGAAATTGCATCGGGATTGAATACAACAGTCACCATGCGCACTTTCCTCCATGGGAGTAATGTCTCAAACAGTCTACGATTTGATTGTTCCCTGGAAGACCAGTAGCAGTTTCCAATGCACGTCTGGAGGCATTCTGTATTCTGTGGTCTATCAGAGTGTTGATTAAACACAGAAATTGCATCGGGATTGAATACAACAGCCATCATGCGCACTTTCCTCCATGGGAGTAATGTCTCAAACAGACTACGCTTTGATCGTTCCCTGGAAGACCAGTAGATGTTTCCGATGTACATCTGGAGGCATTCTGTAATCTGTGGACTATCAGAGTGTTGATGAAACACAGAAATTGTATCGGGATTGAATACAACAGCCACCATGCGCACTTTCCTCCATGGGAATAATGTCTGAAACAGTCTACGCTTTGATCGTACCCTGGAAGACCAGAAGTAGTTTCCGATGCACATCTGGAGTCATTCTTTATCTGTGGACCTTCAAAGTGTTGATGAAACACAGAAATTGCATCGGAATTGAATACAACAGTCACCATGCGCACTTTTCTCCATGGGAGTATTGTCTCAAACAGTCTACGTTTTGATCGTTCCCTGGAAGAGCAGTAGTAGTTTCCGATTCACATCTGGAGGCATTCTGTAATCTGTGGACTATCAGAGTGTTGATGAAACACAGAAATTGCATCGGGATTGAATACAACAGCCACCATGCGCACTTTCCTCCATGGGAGTAATGTCTCAAACAGTCTACGCTGTGATCGTTCCCAGGAAGACCAGAAGTAGTTTCTGATGCACATCTGGAGTCATTCTTTATCTGTGGACCTTCAAAGTGTTGATGAAACACAGAAATTGCATCGGAATTAAATACAACAGTCACCATGCGCACTTTTCTCCATGGGAGTATTGTCTCAAAGAGTTTACTCTTTGATCGTTCGCTGGAAGACCAGTAGTAGCTTCCGATGCACATCTGGAGGCATTCTGTTATCTGTTGAATATCAGAGTGTTGATGAAACACAGAAATTGCATCGGGGATAAATACAACAGTCACCATTCGCAATTTCCTCCATGGGAGTAATGTCTCAAAGAATTTACTCTTTGATCGTTCGCTGGAAGACCAGTAGTAACTTCCTATACACATCTGGAGGCATTCTGTAATCTGTGGGGTATCAGAGTGTTGATGAAACACAGAAATTGCATCGGGTTTGAATACAACAGTCACCATGCGCACTTTCCTCCATGGGAGTCGTGTCTCAAACAGTCTGCGCTTTGATCGTTCCCTGGATGACTAGAAGTAGTTTCCGATGCACATCTGGAGGAAATCTGTAATCTGTGGACTATCAGACTGTTGATGAAACACAGAAATTGCATCGGGATTCAATACAACAGTCACCATCGCACTGTCCTCCATGGGAGTAGTGTCTCAAACAGTCTACGTTTTGATCGTTCCCAGGAAGATCAGTAACAGTTTCCGACGCTCATCTGGAGACAATCTGTAATCTGTGGACCTTCAAAGTATTGATGAAACACAGAAATTACCTCGGGATTGAATACAACAGTCACCATGTGCACTTTCCTCTATGGGAGAAATGTCTCAAAGAGTCTACGTTTTGATCGTTCCCTGGAAGACCAGTAGTAGTTACTGATGCGCATCTGGAGGCATTCTGTAATTTGTGGACTATCAGAGTGTTAATGCAACACAGAAATTGCATCAGGTTTGAATACAACTGTCACCATGCGCACTTTCCTCCATGGGAGGAATGTCTCAAACAGTCTACAATTTGATCGTTCCCTTGAAGACCAGTAGTAGTTACCGATGCACATCTGGAGGCATTCACTAATCTTTGGACTATCAGAGTGTTGATGTAACACAGAAATTGCATCGGGATTGAATACAACAGGCACCATGCGCACTTTCCTCCATGGGAGCAATGTTTCAAACAGTCTACGCTTTTATCGTTCCCTGGAAGACCAGTAGTAGTTTCCGATGCACATCTGGAGGCATTCTGTAATCCGTGGACCTTCAAAGTGTCGATGAAACACAGAAATTGCATCAGGATTGAATACAACAATCACAATGCGCAGTTTCCTCCATGGGAGTAATGTTTGAAACAGTCTACGATTTGATCGTTCCCTGGAAGACCAGTAGCAGTTTACGATGCACATCTGGAGGCATTCTGTAATCTGTGGACTATCAGACTGTTGATGAAACACAGAAATTGCATTGGGATTGAATACAAGAGGCACCATGCGCCCTTTCTCCATATGAGTATTGTCTCAAACAGTCTATACTTTGATCTACCATGGAAGACCAGAAGTAGTTTCCGATGCACATCTGGAGGCATTCTGTAATCTGTGGACTATCAGAGTGTTGATGAAACACAGAAATTGCATCGGGATTGAATACAACAGTCACCATGCGCACTTTCCTCCATGGGAGTAATGTCTCAAACAGTCTACGCTTTGATTGTTCCCTGGAAGACCAGTAGCAGTTTCCAATGCACGTCTAGAGGCATTCTGTATTCTGTGGTCTATCAGAGTGTTGATGAAACACAGAAATTGCATCGGGATTGAATACAACAGCCATCATGCGCACTTTCCTCCATGGGAGTAATGTCTCAAACAGACTACGCTTTGATCGTTCCCTGGAAGACCAGTAGATGTTTCCGATGTACATCTGGAGGCATTCTGTAATCTGTGGACTATCAGAGTGTTGATGAAACACAGAAATTGCATCAGGATTGAATACAACAGCCACCATGCGCACTTTCCTCCATGGGAATAATGTCTGAAACAGTCTACGCTTTGATCGTTCCCTGGACGACCAGAAGTAGTTTCCGATGCACATCTGGAGTCATTCTTTATCTGTGGACCTTCAAAGTGTTGATGAAACACAGAAATTGCATCGGAATTGAATACAACAGTCACCATGCGCACTTTTCTCCATGGGAGTATTGTCTCAAACTGTCTACGTTTTGATCGTTCCCTGGAAGAGCAGTAGTAGTTTCCGATTCACATCTGGAGGCATTCTGTAATCTGTGGACTATCAGAGTGTTGATGAAACACAGAAATTGCATCGGGATTGAATACAACAGCCACCATGCGCACTTTCCTCCATGGGAGTAATGTCTCAAACAGTCTACGCTGTGATCGTTCCCAGGAAGACCAGTAGTAGTTTCCGATGTACATCTGGAGGCATTCTGTAATCTGTGGACAATCTGAGTGTTGATGAAACACAGAAATTGCATCGGGATTGAATACAAGAGCCACCATGCGCACTTTCCTCCGTGGGAGGAATGTCTCAAACAGTCTACAATTTGATCGTTCCCTTGAAGACCAGTAGTAGTTACCGATGCACATCTGGAGGCATTCACTAATCTTTGGACTATCAGAGTGTTGATGAAACACAGAAATTGCATCGCGATTGAATACAACAGTCACCATGCGCACTTTCCTCCATGGAAGTAATTCTCAAACAGTCTACGTTTTGATCGTTCCCTGGAAGACCAGTTTTAGTTTCCGATGCAAATCTGGAGACATCCTGTAATCTGTGGAGTATCAGAGTGTTGATGAAACACAGAAATTGCATCGGGATTGAATACAACAGTTACCATGCGCTCTTTCCTCCATGGAAGTAATTCTCAAACAGTCTACGTTTTGATCGTTCCCAGGAAGATCAGTAGTAGTTTCCGACGCTCATCTGGAGACAATCTGTAATCTGTGGACCTTCAAAGTATTGATGAAACACAGAAATTACCTCGGGATTGAATACAACAGCCACCATGCGCACTTTCCTCCATGGGAGTAATGTCTGAAACAGTCTACGCTTTGATTGTTCCCTGGAAGACCAGTAGTAGTTTTCGATGCACATCTGGAGGCATTCTGTAATCTGTGGACTATCAGAGTGTTGATGAAACACAGAAATTGCATCGGGATTGAATACAACAGTCACCATGCGCACTTTCCTCCATGGGAGTAGTGTCTCAAACAGTCTACGCTTTGATCGTTCCCTGGATGACCAGTAGTAGTTTCATATGCACATCTGGAGGCATTCTGTAATCTGTGGACTATCAGAGTGTTGATGAAACACAGAAATTGCATCATGATTGAATACAACAGTTACCATGCGCTCTTTCCTCCATGGAAGTAATTCTCAAACAGTCTACGTTTTGATCGTAACCAGGAAGATCAGTAGTAGCTACCGATGCACATCTGGAGGCATTCTGTAATTTGTGGACTATCAGAGAGTTGATGAAACACAGAAATTGCATCGGGTTTGAATACAACAGTCACCATGCGCACTTTCCGCCATGGGAGTAATGTCTCTAACAGTCTACTCTTTGATCATTCGCTGGAAGACCAGTAGTAGTTTCCGATGCTCATCTGGAGGCATTCTGTAATCTGTGGACAATCTGAGTGTTGATGAAACACAGATATAGCATCGGGATTGAATACAACAGTCACCATGCGCACTTTCCTCCATGGGAGTAATGTCTCAAAGAGACTACGCTTTGGTCGTTCCCTGGAAGACCAGTAGCAGTTTACGATGCACATCTGGAGGCATTCTGTAATCTGTGGACTATCAGAGTGTTGATGAAACACAGAAAATGCATCGGGATTGAATACAACAGTCACCATGCGCACTTTCCTCCATGGGAGCAATGTTTCAAACAGTCTACGCTTTGATCGTTCCCTGGAAGACCAGTAGTAGTTTCCGATGCACATCTGGAGGCATTCTGTAATCCGTGGACTTTCAAAGTGTCGATGAAACACAGAAATTGCATCGGGATTGAATACAACAATCACAATGCGCAGTTTCCTCCATGGGAGTAATGTGTGAAACAGTCTACGCTTTGATCGTTCCCTGGAAGACCAGTAGCAGTTTACGATGCACATCTGGATGCATTCTGTAATCTGTAGACTATCAGAGTGTTCATGAAACACAGAAAATGCATCGGGATTGAATACAACAGTCACCATGCGCACTTTCCTCCATGGGAGCAATGTTTCAAACAGTCTACGCTTTGATCGTTCCCTGGAAGACCGGTAGTAGTTTCATATGCACATCTGGAGGCATTCTGTAATCCGTGGACCTTCAAAGTGTCGATGAAACACAGAAATTGCATCGGGATTGAATACAACAATCACAATGCGCAGTTTCCTCCATGGGAGTAATGTCTGAAACAGTCTACGCTTTGATCGTTCCCTGGAAGACCAGTAGCAGTTTACGATGCACATCTGGAGGCATTCTGTAATCTGTGGACTATCAGAGTGTTGATGAAACACAGAAATTGCATCGGGATTGAATACAACAGTCACCATGAGCACTTTCCTCCATGGGAGTAGTTCTCAAACAGTCTACGTTTTGATCGTTCCCTGGAAGACCAGTAGTAGTTTCCGATGCATATCTGGAGACATCCTGTAATCTGTGGAGTATCAGAGTGTTGATGAAACACAGAAATTGCATCGGGATTGAATACAACAGTCACCATGAGCACTTTCCTCAATGGGAGTAATGTCTCAAAGAGTTTACGTTTTGATCGTTCCCTGGAAGACCAGTAGTAGTTTCCGATGCACATCTGGAGTCATTCTTTATCTGTGGACCTTCAAAGTGTTGATGTAACACAGATATTGCATCAGGAGTGAATACAACAGTCACCATCCGCACATTCCCCCATGGGAGTAATTCTCAAGCAGGCTACGATCTGATCGTTCCCTGGAAGACCCGTAGTAGTTTCCGATGCACATCTGGATGAATTCTGTAATCTGTGGACTATCTGAGTGTTGATGAAACACAGAAATTGCATCGGGATTGAATACAACAGTCACCATGCGCACTTTCCTCCATGGGAGTAGTGTCTGAAACAGTCTACGTTTTGATCGTTCCCAGGAAGATCAGTAGTAGTTTCCGACGCTCATCTGGAGACAATCAGTAATCTGTGGACCTTCAAAGTGTTGATGAAACACAGAAATTGCTTCGGGATTGAATACAACAGTCACCATGCGCACTTTCCTCTATGGGAATAATGTCTCAAAGAGTCTATGTCTTGATCGTTCCCTGGAAGACCAGTAGTAGTTACCGATGCACATCTGGAGGCATTCTGTAATTTGTGGACTATCAGAGTGTTGATGATACACAGAAATTGCATCGGGTTTGAATATAACAGTCACCATGCGCACTTTCCTCCATGGGAGTAATGTCTCTAACAGTCTACGCTTTGATCATTCGCTGGAAGACCAGTAGTAGTTACCGATGCACATCTGGAGGCATTCTGTAATTTGTGGACTATCAGAGTGTTGATGAAACACAGAAATTGCTACGGGATTGAATACAACAGTTACCTTGCGCTCTTTCCTCCATGGAAGTAATGTCTCTAACAGTCTACGTTTTGATCGTTCTCTGGAAGACCAGTAGTAGTTTCCGATGCACATCTCGAGGCATTCTGTAATCTGTGGACTATTAGACTGTTGATGAAACACAGTAATTGCATCGGGATTGAATACAACAGTTACCATGCGCTTTTTCCTCCATGGAAGTAATTCTCAAACAGTCTACGTTTTGATCGTTCCCAGGAAGATCAGTAGTAGTTTCCGACGCTCATCTGGAGACAATCTGTAATCTGTGGACCATCAAAGTGTTGATGAAACACAGAAATTGCCTCGGGATTGAATACAACAATCACAATGCGCTGTTTCCTCCATGGGAGTAATGTCTGAAACAGTCTACGCTTTGATCGTTCCCTGGAAGACCAGTAGCAGTTTCCGATGCACATCTGGAGGCATTCTGTAATCTGTGGACAATCTGAGTGTTGATGAAACACAGAAATAGCATCGGGATTGAATACAACAGTCACCATGCGCACTTTCCTCCATGGGAGTAATGTCTCAAACAGAATACGATTTGATCGTTCCCTGGAAGACCAGTACTTGTTTCCGATGCACATCTGGAGGCATTCTGTAATCTGTGGACTATCAGAGTGTTGATGAAACACAGAAATTGCATCGCTATTGAATACAACAGTCACCATGCGCACTTCCCTCCATGGGAGTAATTCTCAAACAGTCTACGTTTTGATCGTTCCCTGGAAGACCAGTAGTAGTTTCCGATGCATATCTGGAGACATGCTGTAATCTGTGGAGTATCAGAGTGTTGATGAAACACAGAAATTGCATCGGGATTGAATACAACAGTCACCATGAGCTCTTTCCTCAATTTGAGCATTGTCTCAAAGAGTTTACGTTTTGATCGTTCCCTGGAAGACCAGTAGTAGTTTCCGATGCACATCTGGAGTCGTTCTTTATCTGTGGACCTTCAAAGTGTTGATGTAACACTGATATTGCATCAGAAGTGAATACAACAGTCACCATCCGCACATTCCACCATGGGAGTAATTCTCAAGCAGGCTACGGTCTGATCGTTCCCTGGAAGACCCGTAGTAGTTTCCGATGCACATCTGGATGAATTCTGTAATCTGTGGACTATCAGAGTGTTGATGAAACACAGAAAATGCATCGGGATTGAATACAACAGTCACCATGCGCACTTTCCTCCATGGGAGCAATGTTTCAAACAGTCTATGCCTTGATCGTTCCCTGGAAGACCAGTAGTAGTTTCCGATGCACATCTGGAGGCATTCTGTAATCCGTGGACCTTCAAAGTGTCGATGAAACACTGAAATGTCATCGGTATTGAATATAACAGTCACCATGCGCACTTTCCTCCATGGGAGTAATGTCTCAAACAGTCTACGCTGTGATCGTTCCCAGGAAGCTCAGAAGTAGTTTCCGTTGCACATCTGGAAGCATTCTGTAATCTGTGGACTATCAGAGTGTTGATGAAACACAGAAATTGCATAGGGATTGAATACAACAATCACAATGCGCAGTTTCCTCCATGGGAGTAATGTCTGAAACAGTCTACGCTTTGATCGTTCCCTGGAAGACCAGTAGCAATTTACGATGCACATCTGGATGCATTCTGTAATCTGTGGACTATCAGACTGTTGATGAAACACACAAATTGCATCGGGGTTGAATACAACAGGCACCATGCCCCCTTTCCTCCATGGGAGTAATGTCTCAAACAGTCTATTCTTTGATCTACCCTGGAAGACCAGAAGTAGTTTCCGATGAACATCTGGAGGCATTCTGTAATCTGTGGACTATCAGAGTGTTGATGAAACACAGATATTGCATCGGGATTGAATACAACAATCACCATGCGCACTTTCCTCCATGGGAGTAATGTCTCAAACAGGCTACGCTTTGATTGTTCCCTGGAAGACCAGTAGTAGTTTCCGATGCACATCTGGAGGCATTCTGTAATCTGTGGACTATCAGAGTGTTGATGAAACACAGAAATTGCTTCGGGATTGAATACAACAGTCACCATGCGCACTTTCCTCCATGGGAGTAATTTCTCAAACGACTACGCTTTGATCGTTCCCTGGATGACTATAAATAGTTTCCGATGCACAACTGGAGGAATTCTGTAATCTGTGGATTATCCGACTGTTGATGAAACACAGAAATTGCATCGGGATTGAATACAACAGTCACCATGCGCACTTTGCTCCATGGGAGTAGTGTCTCAAACAGTCTACGCTTTGATCGTTCCCTGGATGACCAGTAGTAGTTTCATATGCACATCTGGAGGCATTCTGTAATCTGTGGACTATCAGAGTGTTGATGAAACACAGAAATTGCATCGGGATTGGATACAACAGTTACCATGCGCTCTTTCCTCCATCGAAGTAATTCTCAAACAGTCTACGATTTGATCGTAACCAAGAAGATCAGTAGTAGTTTCCGACGCTCATCTGGAAACAATCTGTAATCTGTGGACATTCAAAGTGTTGATGAAACACAGAATTTGCCTCGGGATTGAATACAACAGTCACCATGCGCACTTTCCTCTATGGGAGTAATGTCTCAAAGAGTCTACGTTTTGATCGTGACCTGGAAGACCAGTAGTAGTTACCGATGCACATCTGGAGGCATTCTGTAATTTGTGGACTATCAGAGTGTTGATGAAACACAGAAATTGCATCGGGTTTGAATACAACAGTCACCATGCGCACTTTCCTCCATGGGAGTAATGTCTCTAACAGTCTACGCTTTGATCATTCGCTGGAAGACCAGTAGTAGTTTCCGATGCACATCTGGAGGCATTCTGTAAACTGTGGACAATCTGAGTGTTGATGAAACACAGAAATAGCATCGGGATTGAATACAACAGTCACCATGCGCACTTTCCTCCATGGGAGTAATGTCTCAAACAGACTACGCTTTGATCGTTCCCTGGAAGACCAGTAGTGGTTTCCGATGCACATCTGGAGACATTCTGTAATCTGTGGACTATCAGAGAGTTGATGAAACACAGAAAATGCATCGGGATTGAGTACAACAGGCACCATGCGCACATTCCTCCATGTGAGTAATGTCTCAAACAGTCTACGCTTTGATCGTTCCCTGGAAGACCAGTAGTAGTTTCCGACGCTCATCTGGAGACAATCTGTAATCTGTGGACCTTCAAAGTGTTGATGAAACACAGAATTTGCCTCGGGATTGAATACAACAGTCACCATGCGCACTTTCCTCTATGGGAGTAATGTCTCAAAGTGTCTACGTCTTGATCGTTACCTGGAAGACCAGTAGTAGTTACCGATGCACATCTGGAGGCATTCTGTAATCTGTGGACTATCAGACTGTTGATGAAACACAGAAATTGCATCGGGGTTGCATACAACAGGCACCATGCCCCCTTTCCTCCTTGGGCGTAATGTCTCAAACAGTCTATTCTTTGATCTACCCTGGAAGACCAGAAGTAGTTACCGATGCACATCTGGAGGCATTCTGTAATCTGTGGACTATCAGAGTGTTGATGAAACACAGAAACTGCATCGGGATTGAATACAACAGTCACCATGCGCACTTTCCTTCATGGGAGTAATGTCTCAAACAGTCTACGCTTTGATTGTTCCCTGGAAGACCAGTAGTAGTTTCCGATGCACATCTGGAGGCATTCTGTAATCTGTGGACTATCAGAGTGTTGATGAAACACAGAAATTGCATCGGGATGGAATACAACAGTCACCATGCGCACTTTCCTCCGTGGGAGTAATTTCTGAAACAGACTATGCTTAGATCGTTCCCTGGATGACTATAAATAGTTTCCGATGCACATCTGGAGGAATTCTGTAATCTGTGGATTATCAGACTGTTGATGAAGCACAGAAATTGCATCGGGATAGAATACAACAGTCACCATGCGCACTTTGCTCCATGGGAGTAGTGTCTCAAACAGTCTACGCTTTGATCGTTCCCTGGATGACCAGTAGTAGTTTCATATGCACATCTGGAGGCATTCTGTAATCTGTGGACTATCAGAGTGTTGATGAAACACAGAAATTGCATCGGGATTGAATACAACAGTTACCATGCGCTCTTTCCTCCATGGAAGTAATTCTCAAACAGTCTACGATTTGATCTTAACCAGGAAGATCAGTAGTAGTTTCCGACGCTCATCTGGAAACAATCCGTAATCTGTGGACCTTCAAAGTGTTGATGAAACACAGAATTTGCCTCGGGATTGAATACAACAGTCACCATGCGCACTTTCCTCCATGGGAGTAATGTCTCAAAGAGTCTACGTTTTGATCGTGACCTGGAAGACCAGTAGTAGTTACCGATGCACATCTGGAGGCATTCTGTAATTTGTGGACTATCAGAGTGTTGATGAAACACAGAAATTGCATCGCGTTTGAATACAACAGTCACCATGCGCACTTTCCTCCATGGGAGTAATGTCTCTAACAGTCTACGCTTTGATCATTCGCTGGAAGCCCAGTAGTAGTTTCCGATGCACATCTGGAGGCATTCTGTAATCTGTGGACAATCTGAGTGTTGATGAAACACAGAAATAGCATCGGGATTGAATACAACAGTCACCATGCGCACTTTCCTCCATGGGAGTAATGTCTCAAACAGACTACGCTTTGATCGTTCCCTGGAAGACCAGTAGTTGTTTCCGATGCACATCTGGAGACATTCTGTTATCTGTGGACTATCAGAGAGTTGATGAAACACAGAAAATGCATCGGGATTGAGTACAACAGTCACCATGCGCACATTCCTCCATGTGAGTAATGTCTCAAACAGTCTACGCTTTGATCGTTCCCTGGAAGACCAGTAGTAGTTTCCGATACACATCTGGAGGCATTCTGTAATCTGTGGACTATCAGAGTGTTGATGAAACACAGAAGTTGCATCGGGATTGAATACAAATGTCACCATGCACACTTTCCTCCATAAAAGTAAAGTCTCAAACAGACTACGCTTTGATCGTTCCCTGGAAAACCAGTAGTAGTTTCCGATGCACATCTGGAGGCATTCTGTAATCTGTGGACTATCAGAGTGTTGATGAAACACAGAAATTGCATCGGGATTGAATACAACAGTCACCATGCGCACTTTCCTCCATGGGAGTAGTGTCTCAAACAGTCTACGTTTTGATCGTTCCCAGGAAGATCAGTAGTAGTTACCGATGCACATCTCGAGGCATTCTGTAATTTGTGGACTATCAGAGTGTTGATGAAACACAGAAATTGCATCGGGTTTGAATATAACAGTCACCATGCGCACTTTCCTCCATGGGAGTAATGTCTCAAAGAGTCTACGTTTTGATCGTGACCTGGAAGACCAGTAGTAGTTACCGATGCACATCTGGAGGCATTCTGTAATTTGTGGACTATCAGAGTGTTGATGAAACACAGAAATTGCATCGCATTTGAATACAACAGTCACCATGCGCACTTTCCTCCATGGGAGTAATGTCTCTAACAGTCTACGCTTTGATCATTCGCTGGAAGACCAGTAGTAGTTTTCGATGCACATCTGGAGGCATTCTGTAATCTGTGGACAATCTGAGTGTTGATGAAACACAGAAATAGCTTCGGGATTGAATACAACAGGCACCATGCGCACTTTCCTCCATGGGAGTAATGTCTCAAACAGACTACGCTTTGATCGTTCCCTGGAAGACCAGTAGTTGTTTCCGATGCACATCTGGAGACATTCTGTTATCTGTGGACTATCAGAGAGTTGATGAAACACAGAAAATGCATCGGGATTGAGTACAACAGTCACCATGCGCACATTCCTCCATGTGAGTAATGTCTCAAACAGTCTACGCTTTGATCGTTCCCTGGAAGACCAGTAGTAGTTTCCGATACACATCTGGAGGCATTCTGTAATCTGTGGACTATCAGAGTGTTGATGAAACACAGAAGTTGCATCGGGATTGAATACAAATGTCACCATGCACACTTTCCTCCATAAAAGTAAAGTCTCAAACAGACTACGCTTTGATCGTTCCCTGGAAAACCAGTAGTAGTTTCCGATGCACATCTGGAGGCATTCTGTAATCTGTGGACTATCAGAGTGTTGATGAAACACAGAAATTGCATCGGGATTGAATACAACAGTCACCATGCGCACTTTCCTCCATGGGAGTAGTGTCTCAAACAGTCTACGTTTTGATCGTTCCCAGGAAGATCAGTAGTAGTTACCGATGCACATCTCGAGGCATTCTGTAATTTGTGGACTATCAGAGTGTTGATGAAACACAGAAATTGCATCGGGTTTGAATATAACAGTCACCATGCGCACTTTCCTCCATGGGAGTAATGTCTCTAACAGTCTACGCTTTGATCATTCGCTGGAAGACCAGTAGTAGTTACCGATGCACATCTGGAGGCATTCTGTAATTTGTGGACTATCAGAGTGTTGATGAAACACAGAAATTGCTACGGGATTGAATACAACAGTTGCCATGCGCTCTTTCCTCCATGAAAGTAATGTCTCTAACAGTCTACGCTTTGATCGTTCTCTGGAAGACCAGTAGTAGTTTCCGATGCACATCTCGAGGCATTCTCTAATCTGTGGACTATCAGAGTGTTGATGAAACACAGAAATTGCATCGGGATTGAATACAACAGTTACCATGCGCTTTTTCCTCCATGGAAGTAATTCTCAAACAGTCTACGTTTCGATCGTTCCCAGGATGATCAGTAGTAGTTTCCGACGCTCATTTGGAGACAATCTGTAATCTGTGGACCTTCAAAGTGTTGATGAAACACAGAAATTGCCTCGGGATTGAATACAACAATCACAATGCGCATTTTCCTCCATGGGAGTAATGTCTGAAACAGTCTACGCTTTGATCGTTCCCTGGAAGACCAGTAGCAGTTAACGATGCACATCTGGAGGCATTCTGTAATCTGCGCACTATCAGACTGTTGATGAAACACAGAAATTGCATTGGGATTGAATACAACAGGCACCATGCCCCCTTTCCTCCATGGGAGTAATGTCTCAAACAGTCTATTCTTCGATCTACCCTGGAAGACCAGACGTAGTTTCCGATGCACATCTGGCGGCATTCTGTAATCTGTGGACTATCAGAGTGTTGATGAAACACAGAAATTGCATCGGTATTGAATACAACAGTCACCATGCGCACTTTCCTTCATGGGAGTAATGTCTCAAACAGTCTACGCTTTGATTGTTCCCTGGCTGACCAGTAGTAGTTTCCGATGCACATCTGGAGGATTTCTGTAATCTGTGAAGTATCAGACTGTTGATGAAACACTGAAATTGCATCGGGATTGAATACAACAGTCACCATGCGCACTTTCCTCCATGGGTGTAGTGTCTCGAACAGTCTACGCTTTGATCGTTCCCTGGATGACCAGTAGTAGTTTCATATGCACATCTGGAGGCATTCTGTAATCTGCGGACTATCAGAGTGTTGAAGAAACACAGATATGGCATAGGGATTGAATACAACAGTTACCATGCGCTCTTTCCTCCATGGAAGTAATTCTCAAACAGTCTACGTATTGATCGTAACCAGGAAGATCAGTAGTAGTTTCCGACGCTCATCTGGAGACAATCTGTAATCTGTGGACCTTCAAAATGTTGATGAAACACAGAATTTGCCTCGGGATTGAATACAACAGTCACCATGCGCACTTTCCTAAATGTTAGTAATGTCTCAAACAGCCTACGCTTTGAACGTTCCCTGGAAGACCAGTGTTAGTTTCCGATGCACATCTGGAGGCATTCTGTAATCTGTTGACTATCAGAGTGTTGATGAAACACAGAAATTGCATCGGGATTGAATACAACAGTCACCATGCGCACTTTCCTCCATGGGAGTAATGTCTCTATCAGTCTACGTTTTGATCGTTCCCTGGAAGACCAGTAGTAGTTTCCGATGCACATCTGGAGTCATTCTGTAATCTGTGGACTATCTGAGTGTTGATGAAACACAGAAATTGCATCGGGCTTGAATACAACAGTCACCATGCGCACTTTCCTCCGTGGGAGGAATGTCTCAAACAGTCTACAATTTGATCGTTCCCTTGAAGACCAGTAGAAGTTACCGATGCACATCTGGAGGCATTCACTAATCTTTGGACTATCAGAGTGTTGATGAAACACAGAAATAGAATCGGGATTGAATACAACAGGCACCATGCGCACTTTCCGCCATGGGAGTAATCTTTCAGACAGTCTACGTTTTGATCGTTCCCAGGAACACCAGTAGTAGTTTCCGATGCACGTCTGGAGACATTCTGTAATCTGTGGACTATCAGAGAGTTGATGAAACACAGAAAATGCATCGGGATTGAGTACAACAGTCGCCATGCGCACTTTCCTCCATGTGAGTAATGTCACAAACAGACTACGCTTTGATCGTTCCCTGGAAGACCAGTAGTAGTTTCCGATGCACACCTGGATGCATTCTGTAATCTTTGGACTATCAGAGTGTTGATGAAACACTGAAATTGCATCGGGATTGAAAACAACAGTCACCACGCGCACTTTCCTCCATGGGAGGAATGTCTTAAACAGTCTATTCTTTGATCGTTCCCTGGAAGACCAGAAGTAGTTTCCAATGCACATCTGGAGGCATTCTATAATCTTTGGACATTCAAAGTGTTAATGAAACACAGAAATTGCATCGGGATTGAATACAACAGTCACCATCCGCACTTTCCTCCATGTTAGTAATGTCTCAAACAGCCTACGCTTTAAACGTTCCCTGGAAGACCAGTGTTAGTTTCCGATGCACATCTGGAGGCATTCTGTAATCTGTTGACTATCAGAGTGTTGATGAAACACAGAAATTGCATCGGGATTGAATACAACAGTCACCATGCGCACTTTCCTCCATGGGAGTAATGTCTCAAACAGACTACGCTTTGATCGTTCCCTGGAAGACCAGTAGTTGTTTCCGATGCACATCTGGAGACATTCTGTTATCTGTGGACTATCAGAGAGTTGATGAAACACAGAAAATGCATCGGGATTGAGTACAACAGTCACCATGCGCACATTCCTCCATGTGAGTAATGTCTCAAACAGTCTACGCTTTGATCGTTCCCTGGAAGACCAGTAGTAGTTTCCGATACACATCTGGAGGCATTCTGTAATCTGTGGACTATCAGAGTGTTGATGAAACACAGAAGTTGCATCTGGATTGAATACAAATGTCACCATGCACACTTTCCTCCATAAAAGTAAAGTCTCAAACAGACTACGCTTTGATCGTTCCCTGGAAAACCAGTAGTAGTTTCCGATGCACATCTGGAGGCATTCTGTAATCTGTGGACTATCAGAGTGTTGATGAAACACAGAAATTGCATCGGGATTGAATACAACAGTCACCATGCGCACTTTCCTCCATGGGAGTAGTGTCTCAAACAGTCTACGTTTTGATCGTTCCCATTAAGATCAGTAGTAGTTACCGATGCACATCTCGAGGCATTCTGTAATTTGTGGACTATCAGAGTGTTGATGAAACACAGAAATTGCATCGGGTTTGAATATAACAGTAACCATGCGCACTTTCCTCCATGGGAGTAATGTCTCTAACAGTCTACGCTTTGGTCATTCGCTGGAAGACCAGTAGTAGTTACCGATGCACATCTGGAGGCATTCTGTAATTTGTGGACTATCAGAGTGTTGATGAAACACAGAAATTGCTACGGGATTGAATACAACAGTTGCCATGCGCTCTTTCCTCCATGAAAGTAATGTCTCTAACAGTCTACGCTTTGATCGTTCTCTGGAAGACCAGTAGTAGTTTCCGATGCACATCTCGAGGCATTCTCTAATCTGTGGACTATCAGAGTGTTGATGAAACACAGAAATTGCATCGGGATTGAATACAACAGTTACCATGCGCTTTTTCCTCCATGGAAGTAATTCTCAAACAGTCTACGTTTCGATCGTTCCCAGGATGATCAGTAGTAGTTTCCGACGCTCATTTGGAGACAATCTGTAATCTGTGGACCTTTAAAGTGTTGATGAAACACAGAAATTGCCTCGGGATTGAATACAACAATCACAATGCGCAGTTTCCTCCATGGGAGTAATGTCTGAAACAGTCTACGCTTTGATCGTTCCCTGGAGGACCAGTAGCAGTTTACGATGCACATCTGGAGGCATTCTGTAATCTGCGGACTATCAAACTGTTGATGAAGCACAGAAATTGCATTGGGATTGAATACAACAGGCACCATGCCCCCTTTCCTCCATGGGAGTAATGTCTCAAACAGTCTATTCTTCGATCTACCCTGGAAGACCAGACGTAGTTTCCGATGCACATCTGGCGGCATTCTGTAATCTGTGGACTATCAGAGTGTTGATGAAACACAGAAATTGCATCGGGATTGAATACAACAGTCACCATGCGCACTTTCCTTCATGGGAGTAATGTCTCAAACAGTCTACGCTTTGATTGTTCCCTGGCTGACCAGTAGTAGTTTCCGATGCACATCTGGAGGATTTCTGTAATCTGTGAAGTATCAGACTGTTGATGAAACACTGAAATTGCATCGGGATTGAATACAACAGTCACCATGCGCACTTTCCTCCATGGGAGTAATGTCTCGAACAGTCTACGCTTTGATCGTTCCCTGGATGACCAGTAGTAGTTTCATATGCACATCTGGAGGCATTCTGTAATCTGTGGACTATCAGAGTGTTGAAGAAACACAGATATGGCATAGGGATTGAATACAACAGTTACCATGCGCTCTTTCCTCCATGGAAGTAATTCTCAAACAGTCTACGTATTGATCGTAACCAGGAAGATCACTAGTAGTTTCCGACGCTCATCTGGAGACAATCTGTAATCTGTGGACCTTCAAAGTGTTGTTGAAACACAGAAATTGCCTCGGGATTGAATACAACAGTCACCATCCGCACTTTCCTAAATGTTAGTAATGTCTCAAACAGCCTACGCTTTGAACGTTCCCTGGAAGACCAGTGTTAGTTTCCGATGCACATCTGGAGGCATTCTGTAATCTGTTGACTATCAGAGTGTTGATGAAACACAGAAATTGCATCGGGATTGAATACAACAGTCACCATGCGCACTTTCCTCCATGGGAGTAATGTCTCTATCAGTCTACGTTTTGATCGTTCCCTGGAAGACCAGTAGTAGTTTCCGATGCACATCTGGAGTCATTCTGTAATCTGTGGACTATCTGAGTGTTGATGAAACACAGAAATTGCATCGGGCTTTAATACAACAGTCACCATGCGCACTTTGCTCCGTGGGAGGAATGTCTCAAACAGTCTACAATTTGATCGTTCCCTTGAAGACCAGTAGAAGTTACCGATGCACATCTGGAGGCATTCACTAATCTTTGGACTATCAGAGTGTTGATGAAACACAGAAATTGAATCGGGACTGAATACAACAGGCACCATGCGCACTTTCCGCCATGGGAGTAATCTTTCAGACAGTCTACGTTTTGATCGTTCCCAGGAACACCAGTAGTAGTTTCCGATGCACGTCTGGAGACATTCTGTAATCTGTGGACTATCAGAGAGTTGATGAAACACAGAAAATGCATCGGGATTGAGTACAACAGTCACCATGCGCACTTTCCTCCATGTGAGTAATGTCACAAACAGACTACGCTTTGATCGTTCCCTGGAAGACCAGTAGTAGTTTCCGATGCACACCTGGATGCATTCTGTAATCTTTGGACTATCAGAGTGTTGATGAAACACTGAAATTGCATCGGGATTGAAAACAACAGTCACCACGCGCACTTTCCTCCATGGGAGGAATGTCTTAAACAGTCTATTCTTTGATCGTTCCCTGGAAGACCAGAAGTAGTTTCCAATGCACATCTGGAGGCATTCTATAATCTTTGGACATTCAAAGTGTTGATGAAACACAGAAATTGCATCGGGATTGAATACAACAGTCACCATCCGCACTTTCCTCCATGTTAGTAATGTCTCAAACAGCCTACGCTTTGAACGTTCCCTGGAAGACCAGTGTTAGTTTCCGATGCACATCTGGAGGCATTCTGTAATCTGTTGACTATCAGAGTGTTGATGAAACACAGAAATTGCATCGGGATTGAATACAACAGTCACCATGCGCACTTTCCTCCATGGGAGTAATGTCTCTAACAGTCTACGCTTTGATCGTTCCCTGGAAGACCAGTAGTAGTTTCCGATGCACATCTGGAGTCATTCTGTAATCTGTGGACTATCAGAGAGTTGATGAAACACAGAAAATGCATTGGGATTGAGTACAACAGTCACCATGCGCACATTTCTCCATGTGAGTAATGTCTCAAACAGTCTACGCTTTGATCGTTCCTGGAAGACCAGTAGTAGTTTCCGATACACATCTGGAGGCATTCTGTAATCTGTGGACTATCAGAGTGTTGATGAAACACAGAAGTTGCATCGGGATTGAATACAAATGTCACCAAGCACAATTTCCTCCATAAAAGTAAAGTCTCAAACAGACTACGCTTTGATCGTTCCCTGGAAAACCAGTAGTATTTTCCGATGCACATCTGGAGGCATTCTGTAATCTGTGGACTATCAGAGTGTTGATGAAACACAGAAATTGCATCGGGTTTGAATATAACAGTCACCATGCGCACTTTCCTCCATGGGAGTAATGTCTCTAACAGTCTACGCTTTGATCATTCGCTGGAAGACCAGTAGTAGTTACCGATGCACATCTGGAGGCATTCTGTAATTTGTGGACTATCAGAGTGTTGATGAAACACAGAAATTGCTACGGGATTGAATACAACAGTTGCCATGCGCTCTTTCCTCCATGAAAGTAATGTCTCTAACAGTCTACGCTTTGATCGTTCTCTGGAAGACCAGTAGTAGTTTCCGATGCACATCTCGAGGCATTCTCTAATCTGTGGACTATCAGAGTGTTGATGAAACACAGAAGTTGCATCGGGATTGAATACAACAGTTACCATGCGCTTTTTCCTCCATGGAAGTAATTCTCAAACAGTCTACGTTTCGATCGTTCCCAGGATGATCAGTAGTAGTTTCCGACGCTCATTTGGAGACAATCTGTAATCTGTGGACCTCCAAAGTGTTGATGAAACACAGAAATTGCCTCGGGATTGAATACAACAATCACAATGCGCAGTTTCCTCCATGGGAGTAATGTCTGAAACAGTCTACGCTTTGATCGTTCCCTGGAAGACCAGTAGCAGTTTACGATGCACATCTGGAGGCATTCTGTAATCTGCGGACTATCAGACTGTTGATGAAACACAGAAATTGCATTGGGATTGAATACAACAGGCACCATGCCCCCTTTCCTCCATGGGAGTAATGTCTCAAACAGTCTATTCTTCGATCTACCCTGGAAGACCAGAAGTAGTTTCCGATGCACATCTGGCGGCATACTGTAATCTGTGAAGTATCAGACTGTTGATGAAACACTGAAATTGCATCGGGATTGAATTCAACAGTCACCATGCGCACTTACCTCCATGGGAGTAATGTCTCGAACAGTCTACGCTTTGATCGTTCCCTGGATGACCAGTAGTAGTTTCATATGCACATCTGGAGGCATTCTGTAATCTGTGGACTATCAGAGTGTTGAAGAAACACAGATATGGCATAGGGATTGAATACAACAGTTACCATGCGCTCTTTCCTCCATGGAAGTAATTCTCAAACAGTCTACGTATTGATCGTAATCAGGAAGATCAGGAGTAGTTTCCGACGCTCATCTGGAGACAATCTGTAATCTGTGGACCTTCAAAGTGTTGATGAAACACAGAAATTGCCTCGGGATTGAATACAACAGTCACCATCCGCACTTTCCTAAATGTTAGTAATGTCTCAAACAGCCTACGCTTTGAACGTTCCCTGGAAGACCAGTGTTAGTTTTCGATGCACATCTGGAGGCATTCTGTAATCTGTTGACTATCAGAGTGTTGATGAAACACAGAAATTGCATCGGGATTGAATACAACAGTCACCATGCGCACTTTCCTCCATGGGAGTAATGTCTCTAACAGTCTACGCTTTGATCGTTCCCTGGAAGACCAGTAGTAGTTTCCGATGCACATCTGGAGTCATTCTGTAATCTGTGGACTATCAGAGAGTTGATGAAACACAGAAATTGCATCGGGCTTGAATACAACAGTCACCATGCGTATTTTACTCCATGGGAGTAGTGTCCCAAACAGTCTACGCTTTGATCGTTCCCTGGATGACCAGAAGTAGTTTCCGATGCACATCTGGAGGAATTCTGTAATCTGTGGACTATCAGAATGTTGATGAAACACAGAAATTGCATCGGGATTGAATACAACAGGCACTATGCACACTTTCCTCCATGGGAGTAATGTCTCACACAGTCTATTATTTGATATTTTCCTGGAAGACCAGAAAAAGTTTACGATGCACATCTGGAGGCATTCTGCACTCTGTGGACCTTCAAAGTGTTGATGAAACACAGAAATTGCCTCGGGATTGAATACAACAGTCACCATGCGCACTTTCCTCTATGGGAGTAATGTCTCAAAGAGTCTATGTCTTGATCGTTCCCTGGAAGACGAGTAGTAGTTACCGATGCACATCTGGAGGCATTCTGTAATTTGTGGACTATCAGAGTGTTGATGATACACAGAAATTGCATCGGGTTTGAATATAACAGTCACCATGCGCAATTTCCTCCATGGGAGTAATGTCTCTAACAGTCTACGTTTTGATCATTCGCTGGAAGACCAGTAGTAGTTACCGATGCACATCTGGAGGCATTCTGTAATTTGTGGACTATAAGAGTGTTGATGAAACACAGAAATTGCTACGGGATTGAATACAACAGTTACCATGCGCTCTTTCCTCCATGGAAGTAATGTCTCTAACAGTCTACGTTTTGATCGTTCTCTGGAAGACCAGTAGTAGTTTCCGATGCATATCTCGAGGCATTCTGTAAACTGTGGACTATTAGAGTGTTGATGAAACACAGAAATTGCATCGGGATTGAATACAACAGTTACCATGCGCTTTTTCCTCCATGGAAGTAATTCTCAAAGAGTCTACGATTTGATCGTTCCCAGGAAGATCAGTAGTAGTTTCCGACGCTCATCTGGAGACAATCTGTAATCTGTGGACCATCAAAGTGTTGATGAAACACAGAAATTGCCTCGGGATTGAATACAACAATCACAATGCGCTGTTTCCTCCATTGGAGTAATGTCTGAAACAGTCTACGCTTTGATCGTTCCCTGGATGACCAGTAGCAGTTTACGATGCACATCTGGAGGCATTCTGTAATCTGCGGACTATCAGACTGTTGATGAAACACAGAAATTGCATTGGGATTAAATACAACAGGCACCATGCCCCCTTTCCTCCATGGGAGTAATGTCTCAAACAGTCTATTCTTTGATCTACCCTGGAAGACCAGATGTAGTTTCCGATGCACATCTGGCGGCATTCTGTAACCTGTGGACTATCAGACTGCTGATGAAACACTGAAATTGCATCGGGATTGAATACAACAGTCACCATGCGCACTTTCCTCCATGGGAGTAATGTCTCAAACAGTCTACGCTTTGATCGTTCCCTGGATGATCAGTAGTAGTTTCATATGCACATCTGGAGGCATTCTGTAATCTGTGGGCTATCAGAGTGTTGAAGAAACACAGATATTGCATCGGGATTGAATACAACAGTTACCATGCGCTCTTTCCTCCATGGAAGTAATTCTCAAACAGTCTACGTTCTGATCGTAACAAGGAAGATCAGTAGTAGTTTCCGACGCTCATCTGGAGACAATCTCTAATCTGTGGATCTTCAAAGTGTTGATGAAACACAGAAATTGCCTCGGGATTGAATACAACAGTCACCATGCGCACTTTCCTCCATGGGAGCAATGTTTCAAACAGTCTACGCTTTGATCGTTCCCTGGAAAACCAGTAGTAGTTTTCGATGCACATCTGGAGGCATTCTGTAATCCGTGGACCTTCAAAGTGTCGATGAAACACAGAAATTGCATCGGGATTGAATACAACAATTACAATGCGCAGTTTCCTCCATAGGAGTAATGTCTGAAACAGTCTACGCTTTGATCGTTCCCTGGAAGACCAGTAGCAATTTACGATGCGCATCTGGAGGCATTCTGTAATCTGTGGACTATCAGAGTGTTGATGAAACACAGAAAATGCATCGGGATTGAATACAACAGTCAACATGCGCACTTTCCTCCATGGGAGCAATGTTTCAAACAGTCTACGCTTTGATCGTTCCCTGGAAGACCAGTATTAGTTTCAGATGCACATCTGGAGGCATTCTGTAATCCGTGGACCTTCAAAGTGTCGATGAAACACATAAATTGCCTCGGGATTGAATACAACAGTCCCCATGCGCACTTTCCTCTATGGGAGTAATGTCTCAAAGAGTCTACGTTTTGGTCATGCCCTGGAAGACCAGTAGCAGTTATTGATGCACATCTGGAGGCATTCTGTAATTTGTGGACTATCAGAGTGTTGATGAAACACAGAAATTGCATCGGGTTTGAATACAACAGTCACCATGCGCACTTTCCTCCATGGGAGTAATGTCTCTAACAGTCTACGCTTTGATCATTCGCTGGAAGACCAGTAGTAGTTTCCGATGCACATCTGGAGGCATTCTGTAATCTGTGGACAATCTGAGTGTTGATGAAACACAGAAATAGCATCGGGATTGAATACAACAGTCACCATGCGCACTTTCCTCCATGGGAGTAATGTCTCAAACAGACTACGCTTTGATCGTTCCCTGGAAGACCAGTACTTGTTTCCGATGCACATCTGGTGGCATTCTGTAATCTGTGGACTATCAGAGTGTTGATGAAACACAGAAATTGCATCGCGATTGAATACAACAGTCACCATGCGCACTTCCCTCCATGGGAGTAATTCTCAAACAGTCTACGTTTTGATCGTTCCCTGGAAGACCAGTAGTAGTTTCCGATGCATATCTGGAGACATGCTGTAATCTGTGGAGTATCAGAGTGTTGATGAAACACAGAAATTGCATCGGGATTGAATACAACAGTCACCATGAGCACTTTCCTCAATTTGAGTATTGTCTCAAAGAGTTTACGTTTTGATCGTTCCCTGGAAGACCAGTAGTAGTTTCCGACGCACATCTGGAGTCATTCTTTATCTGTGGACCTTCAAAGTGTTGATGTAACACTGATATTGCATCAGAAGTGAATACAACAGCCACCATCCGCACATTCCATCATGGGAGTAATTCTCAAGCAGGCTACGGTCTGATCGTTCCCTGGAAGACCCGTAGTAGTTTCCGATGCACATCTGGATGAATTCTGTAATCTGTGGACTATCAGAGTGTTGATGAAACACAGAAAATGCATCGGGATTGAATACAACAGTCACCATGCGCACTTTCCTCCATGGGAGCAATGTTTCAAACAGTCTATGCCTTGATCGTTCCCTGGAAGACCAGTAGTAGTTTCCGATGCACATCTATAGGCATTCTGTAATCCGTGGACCTTCAAAGTGTCGATGAAACACTGAAATGTCATCGGTATTGAATATAACAGTCACCATGCGCACTTTCCTCCATGGGAGTAATGTCTCAAACAGTCTACGCTGTAATCGTTCCCAGGAAGCTCAGAAGTAGTTTCCGTTGCACATCTGGAAGCATTCTGTAATCTTTCGACTATCAGAGTGTTGATGAAACACAGAAATTGCATCGGGATTGAATACAACAATCACAATGCGCAGTTTCCTCCATGGCAGTAATGTCTGAAACAGTCTACGCTTTGATCGTTCCCTGGAAGACCAGTAGCAATTTACGATGCACATCTGGAGGCATTCTGTAATCTGTGGACTATCAGACTGTTGATGAAACACACAAATTGCATCGGGGTTGAATACAACAGGCACCATGCCCCCTTTCCTCCATGGGAGTAATGTCTCAAACAGTCTATTCTTTTATCTACCCTGGAAGACCAGAAGTAGTTTCCGATGCACATCTGGAGGCATTCTGTAATCTGTGGACTATCAGAGTGTTGATGAAACACAGAAATTGCATCGGGATTGAATACAACAGTCACCATGCGCACTTTCCTCCATGGGAGTAATTTCTCAAACAGACTACGCTTTGATAGTTCCCTGGATGACTATAAATAGTTTCCGATGCACAACTGGAGGAATTCTGAATCTGTGGATTATCCGACTGTTGATGAAACACAGAAATTGCATCGGGATTGAATACAACAGTCACCATGCGCACTTTGCTCCATGGGAGTAGTGTCTCAAACAGTCTACGCTTTGATCGTTCCCTGGATGACCAGTAGTAGTTTCATATGCACATCTGGAGGCATTCTGTAATCTGTGGACTATCAGAGTGTTGATGAAACACAGAAATTGCATCGGGATTGAATACAACAGTTACCATGCGCTCTTTCCTCCATCGAAGTAATTCTCAAACAGTCTACGATTTGATCGTAACCAAGAAAATTAGTAGTAGTTTCCGACGCTCATCTGGAAACAATCTGTAATCTGTTGACATTCAAAGTGTTGATGAAACACAGAATTTACCTCGGGATTGAATACAACAGTCACCATGCGCACTTTCCTCTATGGGAGTAATGTCTCAAAGAGTCTACGTTTTGATCGTGACCTGGAAGACCAGTAGTAGTTACCGATGCACATCTGGAGGCATTCTGTAATTTGTGGACTATCAGAGTGTTGATGAAACACAGAAATTGCATCGGGTTTGAATACGACAGTCACCATGCGCACTTTCCTCCATGGGAGTAATGTCTCTAACAGTCTACGCTTTGATCATTCGCTGGAAGACCAGTAGTAGTTTCCGATGCACATCTGGAGGCATTCTGTAATCTGTGGACAATCTGAGTGTTGATGAAACACAGAAATAGAATCGGGATTGAATACAACAGTCACCATGCGCACTTTCCTCCATGGGAGTAATGTCTGAAACAGACTACGCTTTGATCGTTCCCTGGAAGACCAGTAGTTGTTTCCGATGCACATCGGGAGACATTCTGTAATCTGTGGACTATCAGAGAGTTGATGAACGCAGAAAATGCATCGGGATTGAGTACAACAGGCACCATGCGCACATTTCTCCATGTGAGTAATGTCTCAAACAGTCTACGCTTTGATCGTTCCCTGGAAGACCAGTAGTAGTTTCCGATACACATCTGGAGGCATTCTGTAATCTGTGGACTATCAGAGTGTTGATGAAACACAGAAGTTGCATCGGGATTGAATACAAATGTCACCATGCACACTTTCCTCCATAAAAGTAAAGTCTCAAACAGACTACGCTTTGATCGTTTCCTGGAAAACCAGTAGTAGTTTCCGATGCACATCTGGAGGCATTCTGTAATCTGTGGACTATCAGAGTGTTGATGAAACACAGAAATTGGATCGGGATTGAATACAGCAGTCACCATGCGCACTTTCCTCCATGGGAGTAGTGTCTCAAACAGTCTACGTTTTGATCGTTCCCAGGAAGGTCAGTAGTAGTTTCCGACGCTCATCTGGAGACAATCTGTAATCTGTGGACCTTCAAAGTGTTGATGAAACACAGAATTTGCCTCGGGATTGAATACAACAGTCACCATGCGCACTTTCCTCTATGGGAGTAATGTCTCAAAGTGTCTACGTCTTGATCGTTACCTGGAAGACCAGTAGTAGTTACCGATGCACATCTGGAGGCATTCTGTAATCTGTGGACTATCAGACTGTTGATGAAACACAGAAATTGCATCGGGGTTGTATACAACAGGCACCATGCCCCCTTTCCTCCTTGGGAGTATTGTCTCAAACAGTCTATTCTTTGATCTACCCTGGAAGACCAGAAGTAGTTTCCGATGCACATCTGGAGGCATTCTGTAATCTGTGGACTATCAGAGTGTTGATGAAGCACAGAAATTGCATCGGGATTGAATACAACAGTCACCATGCGCACTTTCCTCCATGGGAGTAATGTCTCAAACAGACTACGCTTTGATCGTTCCCTGGAAGACCAGTAGTTGTTTCCGATGCACATCTGGAGGCATTCTGTAATCTGCGGACTATCAGACTGTTGATGAAACACAGAAATTGCATTGGGATTGAATACAACAGGCACCATGCCCCCTTTCCTCCATGGGAGTAATGTCTCAAACAGTCTATTCTTCGATCTACCCTCGAAGACCATAAGTAGTTTCCGATGCACATCTGGCGGCATTCTGTGATCTGTGGACTATCAGAGTGTTGATGAAACACAGAAATTGCATCGGGATTGAATACAACAGTCACCATGCGCACTTTCCTTCATGGGAGTAATGTCTCAAACAGTCTACGCTTTGATTGTTCCCTGGAAGACCAGTAGTAGTTTCCGATGCACATCTGGAGGAATTCTGTAATCTGTGAAGTATCAGACTGTTGATGAAACACTGAAATTGCATCGGGATTGAATACAACAGTCACCATGCGCACTTTCCTCCATGGGAGTAATGTCTCGAACAGTCTACGCTTTGATCGTTCCCTGGATGACCAGTAGTAGTTTCATATGCACATCTGGAGGCATTCTGTAATCTGTGGACTATCAGAGTGTTGAAGAAACACAGATATGGCATAGGGATTGAATACAACAGTTACCATGCGCTCTTTCCTCCATGGAAGTAATTCTCAAACAGTCTACGTATTGATCGTAACCAGGAAGATCAGTAGTAGTTTCCGACGCTCATCTGGAGACAATCTGTAATCTGTGGACCTTCAAAGTGTTGATGAAACACAGAAATTGCCTCGGGATTGAATACAACAGTCACCATCCGCACTTTCCTAAATGTTAGTAATGTCTCAAACAGCCTACGCTTTGAACGTTCCCTGGAAGACCAGTGTTAGTTTCCGATGCACATCTGGAGGCATTCTGTAATCTGTTGACTATCAGAGTGTTGATGAAACACTGAAATTTGCTTCGGGATTGAATACAACAGTCACCATGCGCACTTTCCTCCATTCGAGTAATGTCTCTATCAGTCTACGCTTTGATCGTTCCTTGGAAGACCAGTAGTAGTTTCCGATGCACATTTGGAGTCATTCTATAATCTGTGGACTATCTGAGTGTTGATGAAACACAGATATTGCATCGGGCTTGAATACAACAGTCACCATGCGCACTTTCCTCCGTGGGAGGAATGTCTCAAACAGTCTACAATTTGATCGTTCCCTTGAAGATCAGTAGAAGTTACCGATGCACATCTGGAGGCATTCACTAATCTTTGGACTATCAGAGTGTTGATGAAACACAGAAATAGAATCGGGATTGAATACAACAGGCACCATGCGCACATTCCGCCATGGGAGTAATCTTCAGACAGTCTACGTTTTGATCGTTCCCAGGAACACCAGTAGTAGTTTCCGATGCACGTCTGGAGACATTCTGTAATCTGTGGACTATCAGAGAGTTGATGAAACACAGAAAATGCATCGGGATTGAGTAAAACAGTCACCATGCGCACTTTCCTCCATGTGAGTAATGTCTCAAACAGTCTACGCTTTGATCGTTCCCTGGAAGACCAGTAGTAGTTTC
Organism: Schistocerca gregaria; assembly: GCF_023897955.1. Lineage (NCBI taxonomy): Eukaryota > Metazoa > Arthropoda > Insecta > Orthoptera > Acrididae > Schistocerca > Schistocerca gregaria. The sequence continues at coordinate 2,269,294 of NW_026061764.1, read as the reverse complement.
CGATACACATCTGGAGGCATTCTGTAATCTGTGGACTATCAGAGTGTTGATGAAACACAGAAATTGCATCGGGTTTGAATACAACAGTCACCATCCGCATTTTCCACCATGGGAGTAATTCTCAAGCAGGCTACGATCTGATCGTTCCCTGGAAGACCAGTAATAGTTTCCGATGCACATCTGGAGGAATTCTGTAATCTGTGGACTATCTGTATGTTGATGAAACACAGAAATTGCATCGGGCTTGAATAAAACAGTCACCATGTGCCCTTTCCTCCATGGGAGTAGTGTCTCAAACAGTCTACGCTTTGATCGTTCCCCGGATGACTAGAAGTAGTTTCCGATGCACATCTGGAGGAATTCTGTAATCTGTGGTCTATCAGACTGTTGATGAAACACAGAAATTGCATCTGGATTGAATACAACAGTCACCATGCGCACTTTCCTCCATGGGAGTAGTGTCTCAAACAGTCTACGCTTTGATCGTTCCCTGGATGACCAGTAGTAGTTTCATATGCACATCTGGAGGCATTCTATAATCTGTGGACATTCAAAGTGTTGATGAAACACAGAAATTGCACCGGGATTGAATACAACAGTCACCATCCGCACTTTCCTAAATGTTAGTAATGTCTCAAACAGCCTACGCTTTGAACGTTCCCTGGAAGACCAGTGTTAGTTTCCGATGCACATCTGGAGGCATTCTGTAATCTGTTGACTATCAGAGTGTTGATGAAACACAGAAATTGCATCGGGATTGAATACAACAGTCAGCATGCGCACTTTCCTCCATGGGAGTAATGTCTCTAACAGTCTACGCTTTGATCGTTCCCTGGAAGACCAGTAGTAGTTTCCGATGCACATCTGGAGTCATTCTGTAATCTGTGGACTATCTGAGTGTTGATGAAACACAGAAATAGCATCGTTCTTGAATACAACAGTCACCATGCGCACTTTCCTCCGTGGGAGGAATGTCTCAAACAGTCTACAATTTGATCGTTCCCTTGAAGACCAGTAGAAGTTACCGATGCACATCTGGAGGCATTCACGAATCTTTGGACTATCAGAGTGTTGATGAAACACAGAAATTGAATCGGGATTGAATACAACAGGCACCATGCGCACTTTCCGCCATGGGAGTAATCTTTCAGACAGTCTACGTTTTGTTCGTTCCCAGGAACACCAGTAGTAGTTTCCGATGCACGTCTGGGGACATTCTGTAATCTGTGGACTATCAGAGAGTTGATGAAACACAGAAAATGTATCGGGATTGAGTACAACAGTCACCATGCGCACTTTCCTCCATGTGAGTAATGTCTCAAACAGTCTACGCTTTGATCGTTCACTGGAAGACCAGTAGTAGTTTCCAATACACATCTGGAGGCATTCTGTAATCTGTGGACTATCAGAGTGTTGATGAAACACAGAAGTTGCATCGGGATTGAATACAAATATCACCATGCACACTTTCCTCCATAAAAATAAAGTCACAAATAGACTACGCTTTGATCGTTCACTGGAAAACCAATAGTAGTTTCCGATGCACACCTGGATGCATTCTGTAATCTTTGGACTATCAGAGTGTTGATGAAACACAGAAATTGCATCGGGATTGAATACAACATTCACCACGCGCACTTTCCTCCATGGGAGGAATGTCTCAAACAGTCTACGCTTTGATCGTTCCCTTTAAGACCAGTAGTAGTTTCCGATGCACATCTGGAGGCATTCTTTTATCTGTGGACTATCAGACAGTTGATGAAACACAGAAATTGCATCGGGATTGAATACAACAGGCACCATGCGCACTTCCCTCCATGGGAGTAATGTCTTAAACAGTCTATTCTTTGATCGTTCCCTGGAAGACCAGAAGTAGTTTCCAATGCACATCTGGAGGCATTCTATAATCTGTGGACATTCAAAGTGTTGATGAAACACAGAAATTGCATCGGGATTGAATACAACAGTCACCATCCGCACTTTCCTCCATGTTACTAATGTCTCAAACAGTCTACAATTTGATCGTTCCATTGAAGACCAGTAGTAGTTACCGATGCACATCTGGAGGCATTCACTAATCTTTGGACAATCAGAGTGTTGATGAAACACAGAAACTGCATCAGGATTGAATACAACAGGCACCATGCGCACCTTCCTCCATGGGAGCAATGTTTCAAACAGTCTACGCCTTGATCGTTCCCTGGAAGACCAGTAGTAGTTTCCGATGCACATCTGGATTCATTCTGTAATCCGTGGACCTTCAAAGGGTCGATGAAACACAGAAATTGCATCGGGATTGAATACAACAGGCACCATGCGCACTTTCCTCCATGGGAGTAATGTCTCAGACAGTCTACGTTTTGATCGTTCCAGGAAGACCAGTAGTAGTTTCCGATGCACATCTGGAGGCATTCTGTAATCTGTGGACTTTCAGAGTGTTGATGAAACACAGACGTTGCATCGGGATTGAATACAAATGTCACCTTGCACACTTTCCTCCATAAAAGTAAAGTCTCAATCAGACTACGCTTTGATCGTTCCCTGGAAAACCAGTAGTAGTTTCCGATGCACATATGGGGGCATTCTGCAATCTCTGGACTATCAGAGTGTTGATGAAACACAGAAATTGCATAGGGATTGAATACAACAGTCCCCATGCGCACTTTACTCCATCGGAGTAATGTTTCAAAGAGTTTACGCTTTGATCGTTCCCTGGAAGACCAGTAATAGTTTCCGATGCACATCTGGAGGAATTCTGTAATCTGTGGACTATCTGTGTGTTGATGAAACACAGAAATTGCATCGGGCTAGAATACAACAGTCACCATGTGCACTTTCCTCCATGGGAGTAGTGTCTCAAACAGTCTACGCTTTGATCGTTCCCTGGATGACTAGAAGTAGTTTCCGATGCACATCTGGAGGAATTCTGTAATCTGTGGTCTATCAGACTGTTGATGAAACACAGAAATTGCATCTGGATTGAATACAACAGTCACCATGCGCACTTTCCTAGATGGGAGTAGTGTCTCAAACAGTCTACGCTTTGATCGTTCCCTGGATGACCAGTAGTAGTTTCATATGCACATCTGGAGGCATTCTATAATCTGTGGACATTCAAAGTGTTGATGAAACACAGAAATTGCATCGGGATTGAATACAACAGTCACCATCCGCACTTTCCTAAATGTTAGTAATGTCTCAAACAGCCTACGCTTTGAACGTTCCCTGGAAGACCAGTGTTATTTTCCGATGCACATCTGGAGGCATTCTGTAATCTGTTGACTATCAGAGTGTTGATGAAACACAGAAATTGCATCGGGCTTGAATACAACAGTCACCATGCGCACTTTCCTCCGTGGGAGGAATGTCTCAAACAGTCTACAATTTGATCGTTCCCTTGAAGACCAGTAGAAGTTACCGATGCACATCTGGAGGCATTCACTAATCTTTGGACTATCAGAGTGTTGATGAAACACAGAAATTGAATCGGGATTGAGTACAACAGGCACCGTGCGCACTTTCCGCCATGGGATTAATCTTTCAGACAGTCTACGTTTTGATCGTTCCCAGGAACACCAGTAGTAGTTTCCGATGCACGTCTGGAGACATTCTGTAATCTGTGGACTATCAGAGAGTTGATGAAACACAGAAAATGCATCGGGATTGAGTACAACATTCACCATGCGCACTTTCCTCCATGTGAGTAATGTCTCAAACAGTCTACGCCTTGATCGTTCCCTGGAAGACCAGTAGTAGTTTCCGATACACATCTGGAGGCATTCTGTAATATGTGTACTATCAGAGTGTTGATGAAAGACAGAAGTTGCATCGGGATTGAATACAAATATCACCATGCACACTTTCCTCCATGGGAGGAATGTCTCAAACAGTCTACGCTTTGATCGTTCCCTTTAAGACCAGTAGTAGTTTCCGATGCACATCTGGAGGCATTCTTTTATCTGTGGACTATCAGACAGTTGATGAAACACAGAAATTGCATCGGTATTGAATACAACAGGCACCATGCGCACTTCCCTCCATGGGAGTAATGTCTTAAACAGTCTATTCTTTGATCGTTCCCTTGAAGACCAGAAGTAGTTTCCAATGCACATCTGGAGGCATTCTATAATGTGTGGACATTCAAAGTGTTGATGAAACACAGAAATTGCATCGGGATTGAATACAACAGTCACCATCCGCACTTTCCTCCATGTTACTAATGTCTCAAACAGTCTACAATTTGATCGTTCCATTGAAGACCAGTAGTAGTTACCGATGCACATCTGGAGGCATTCACTAATCTTTGGACAATCAGAGTGTTGATGAAACACAGAAACTGCATCAGGATTGAATACAACAGGCACCATGCGCACCTTCCTCCATGGGAGCAATGTTTCAAACAGTCTACGCCTTGATCGTTCCCTGGAAGACCAGTAGTAGTTTCCGATGCACATCTGGATTCATTCTGTAATCCGTGGACCTTCAAAGGGTCGATGAAACACAGAAATTGCATCGGGATTGAATACAACAGGCACCATGCGCACTTTCCTCCATGGGAGTAATGTCTCAGACAGTCTACGTTTTGATCGTTCCCAGGAAGACCAGTAGTAGTTTCCGATGCACATCTGGAGGCATTCTGTAATCTGTGGACTTTCAGAGTGTTGATGAAACACAGACGTTGCATCGGGATTGAATACAAATGTCACCTTGCACACTTTCCTCCATAAAAGTAAAGTCTCAATCAGACTACGCTTTGATCGTTCCCTGGAAAACCAGTAGTAGTTTCCGATGCACATATGGGGGCATTCTGCAATCTCTGGACTATCAGAGTGTTGATGAAACACAGAAATTGCATAGGGATTGAATACAACAGTCCCCATGCGCACTTTACTCCATCGGAGTAATGTTTCAAAGAGTTTACGCTTTGATCGTTCCCTGGAAGACTAGTAATAGTTTCCGATGCACATCTGGAGGAACTCTGTAAACTGTGGACTATCTGTGTGTTGATGAAACACAGAAATTGCATCGGGCTTGAATACAACAGTCACCATGTGCACTTTCCTCCATGGGAGTAGTGTCTCAAACAGTCTACGCTTTGATCGTTCCCTGGATGACTATCCGATGCACATCTGGAGGAATTCTGTAATCTGTGGTCTATCAGACTGTTGATGAAACACAGAAATTGCATCTGGATTGAATACAACAGTCACCATGCGCACTTTCCTAGATGGGAGTAGTGTCTCAAACAGTCTACGCTTTGATCGTTCCCTGGATGACCAGTAGTAGTTTCATATGCACATCTGGAGGCATTCTATAATCTGTGGACATTCAAAGTGTTGATGAAACACAGAAATTGCATCGGGATTGAATACAACAGTCACCATCCGCACTTTCCTAAATGTTAGTAATGTCTCAAACAGCCTACGCTTTGAACGTTCCCTGGAAGACCAGTGTTATTTTCCGATGCACATCTGGAGGCATTCTGTAATCTGTTGAATATCAGAGTGTTGATGAAACACAGAAATTGCATCGGGCTTGAATACAACAGTCACCATGCGCACTTTCCTCCGTGGGAGGAATGTCTCAAACAGTCTACAATTTGATCGTTCCCTTGAAGACCAGTAGAAGTTACCGATGCACATCTGGAGGCATTCACTAATCTTTGGACTATCAGAGTGTTGATGAAACACAGAAATTGAATCGGGATTGAATACAACAGGCACCGTGCGCACTTTCCGCCATGGGATTAATCTTTCAGACAGTCTACGTTTTGATCGTTCCCAGGAACACCAGTAGTAGTTTCCGATGCACGTCTGGAGACATTCTGTAATCTGTGGACTATCAGAGAGTTGATGAAACACAGAAAATGCATCGGGATTGAGTACAACATTCACCATGCGCACTTTCCTCCATGTGAGTAATGTCTCAAACAGTCTACGCCTTGATCGTTCCCTGGAAGACCAGTAGTAGTTTCCGATGCACATCTGGAGGCATTCTGTTATCTGTGGACTATCAGACTGTTGATGAAACACAGAAATTGCATCGGGATTGAATACAACAGGCACCATGCGCACTTCCCTCCATGGGAGTAATGTCTTAAACAGTCTATTCTTTGATCGTTACCTGGAAGACCAGAAGTAGTTTCCAATGCACATCTGGAGGCATTCTATAATCTGTGGACATTCGAAGTGTTGATGAAACACAGAAATTGCGTCGGGATTGAATACAACTGTCACCATCCGCACTTTCTTCCATGTTAGTAATGTCTCAAACAGCCTACGCTTTGAACGTTCCCTGGAAGACCAGTGTTAGTTTCCGATGCACATCTGGAGGCATTCTGTAATCTGTTGATTATCAGAGTGTTGATGAAACACAGTAATTGCATCGGGATTGAATACAACAGTCACCATGCGCACTTTCCTCCATGGGTGTAATGTCTCTAACAGTCTACGCTTTGATCGTTCCCTGGAAGACCAGTAGTAGTTTCCGGTGAACATCTGGAGTCATTCTGTAATCTGTGGACTATCTGAGTGTTGGTGAAACACAGAAATTGCATCGGGCTTGAATACAACAGTCACCATGCTTATTTTCCTCCATGGGAGTAGTGTCCCAAACAGTCTACGATTTGATCGTTCCCTGGATGACCAGAAGTAGTTTCCGATGCACAACTGGAGGAATTCTGTAATCTGTGGACTATCAGAATGTTGATGAAACACAGAAATTGCATCGGGATTGAATACAACAGGCACTATGCACACTTTCCTCCATGGGAGTAATGTCTCATACAGTCTATTATTTGATCTTTTCCTGGAAGACCAGAAAAAGTTTACGATGCACATCTGGAGGCATTCTGCACTCTGTGGACCTTCAAAGTGTTGATGAAACACAGAAATTGCATCGGGATTGAATACAACAGTCACCATCCGCACTTTCCTCCATGTTACTAATGTCCCAAACAGTCTACAATATGATCGTTCCCTTGAAGACCAGTATTAGTTACCGATGCACATCTGGAGGCATTCACTAATCTTTGGACAATCAGAGTGTTGATGAAACACAGAAACTGCATCGGGATTGAATACAACAGGCACCATGCTGCACCTTCCTCCATGGGAGCAATGTTTCAAACAGTCTACGCCTTGATCGTTCCCTGGAAGACCAGTAGTAGTTTCCGATGCACATCTGGATTCATTCTGTAATCTGTGGACTATCAGAGTGTTGATGAAACACAGAAATTGCATCGGGATTGAATACAACAGTCACCATGCGCACTTTCCTCCATGGGAGTAATGTCTCAAAAAGTATACGCTTTGATCGTTCCCTGGAAGACCAGTAGTAGTTTCCGATGCACATCCGGAGGCATTCTGTAATCTGTGGACTATCAGAGTGTTGATGAAACACAGACGTTGCATCGGGATTGAATACAGCAGTCACCATGCACACTTTCCTCCATAAAAGTAAAGTCTGAATCAGACTACGCTTTGATCGTTCCACTGGAAAACCAGTAGTAGTTTCCGATGCACATCTGGGGGCATTCTGCAATCTGTGGACTATCAGAGTGTTGATGAAACACAGAAATTGCATCGGGATTGAATACAACAGTCATCACGCGCACTTTCCTCCATGGGAGGAATGTCTCAAACAGTCTATTCTTTGATCGTTCCCTGGAAGACCAGAAGTGGTTTCCGATGCACATCTTGAGGCATTCCATAATCTGTGGCCATTCAAAGTGTTGATGAAACACAGAAATTGCATCGGGATTGAATACAACAGTCACCATCCGCACTTTCCTCCATGTTAGTAATGTCTCAAACAGCCTACGCTTTGAACGTTCCCTGGAAGACCAGTGTTAGTTTCCGATGCACTTCTGGAGGCATTCTGTAATCTGTTGACAATCAGAGTGTTGATGAAACACAGAAATTGCATCGGGATTGAATACAACAGTCACGATGCGCACTCTCTTCCATGGGAGTAATGTCTGAAACAGTCCACGCTTTGATCGTTCCCTGGAAGACCAGTAGTAGTTTCCGATGCACATCTGGAGGCATTCTGTAATCTGTGGACTATCAGGTGTTGATGAAACACAGAAATTGCATCTGGAGTGAATACAACAGTCACCATCCGCACTTCCCTCCATGTTAGTAATGTCTCAAACAGCCTACGCTTTGAACGTTCCCTGGAAGACCAGTGTTAGTTTCCGATGCACATCTGGAGGCATTCTGCAATATGTGGACAATCTGAGTGTTGATGAAACACAGAAATTGCATCGGGATTGAATACAAGAGTCACCATGCGCACTTTCCTCCGTGGGAAGAATGTCTCAAACAGTCTACAATTTGATCGTTCCCTGGAAGACCAGAAGTAGTTTCCGATGCACATCTTGAGGCATTCCATAATCTGTGGACATTCAAAGTGTTGATGAAACACAGAAATTGCATCGGGATCGAATACAACAGTCACCATCCGCACTTTCCTCCATGTTAGTAATGTCTCAAACAGCCTACGCTTTGAACGTTCCCTGGATGACCAGTGTTAGTTTCCGATGCACATCTGGAGGCATTCTGTAATCTGTTGACTATCAGAGTGTTGATGAAACACAGAAATTGCATCGGGATTGAATACAACAGTCACCATGCGCACTTTCCTCCATGGGAGTAATGTCTCTAACAGTCTACGCTTTGATCGTTCCCTGGATGACCAGAAGTAGTTTCCGATGCACATCTGGAGGAATTCTGTAATCTGTGGACTATCAGAGTGTAGATGAAACACAGAAATTGCATCGGGATTGAATACAACAGTCACCATTCGCACTTTCCTCCATGGGGGTAATTCTCAAACAGTCTACGCTTTGATCGTTCCCTGGAAGTCCAGTAGTAGTTTTCGATGCACATCTGGAGGCTTTCTGTAATCTGTGGACCTTCAAAGTGTTGATGAAACACAGAAATTGCCTCGGGATTGAATACAACTGTCACCATGCGCACTATCCTCCATAGGAGTAATTTCTGAAACAGTCTACGCTTTGATCGTTCCCTGGAAGACCAGTGTTAGTTTCCAATGCACATCTGGAGGCATTCTGTAATCTGTTGACTATCAGAGTGTTGATGAAACACAGAAATTGCATCGGGATTAAATACAACAGTCACCATGCGCACTTTCCTCCATGGGAGTAATGTCTCTAACAGTCTACGCTTTGATCGTTCCCTGGATGACCATAAGTAGTTTCCGATGCACATCTGGAGGAATTCTGTAATCTGTGGACTATCAGAGTGTTGATGAAACACAGAAGTTGCGTCGGGATTGAATACAAATGTCACCATGCACACTTTCCTCCATAAAAATAAAGTCACAAACAGACTACGCTTTGATCGTTCCCTGGAAAACCAGTAGTAGTTTCCGATGCACATCTGGAGGCATTCTGAAATCTTTGGACTATCAGAGTGTTGATGAAACACAAAAATTGCATCGGGATTGAATACAACAGTCACCACGCGCACTTTCCTCCATGGGAGGAATGTCTCAAACAGTCTACGCTTTGACCGTTCCCTTTAAGACCAGTAGTAGTTTCCGATGCACATCTGGAGGCATTCTGTTATCTGTGGACTATCAGACCGTTGATGAAACACAGAAATTGCATCGGGATTGAATACAACAGGCACCATGCGCACTTCCCTCCACGGGAGTAATGTCTTAAACAGTCTATTCTTTTATCGTTCCCTGGAAGACCAGAAGTAGTTTCCGATGCACATCTGGAGGCATTCTATAATCTGTGGACATTCAAAGTGTTGATGAAACACAGATATTGCATCGGGATTGAATACAACAGTCACCATCCGCACTTTCCTCCATGTTAGTAATGTCTCAAACAGCCTACGCTTTGAACGTCCCTGGAAGACCAGTGTTAGTTTCCGATGCACATCTGGAGGCATTCTGAAATCTGTTGACTATCAGAGTGTTGATGAAACACAGAAATTGCATCGGGATTGAATACAACAGTCACCATGCACACTTTCCTCCATGGGAGTAATTTCTCTAACAGTCTACGCTTTGATCGTTCCCTGGAAGACCAGTAGTAGTTTCCGATGCACATCTGGAGTCACTCTGTAATCTGTGGACTATCTGAGTGTTGATGAAACACAGAAATTGCATCGGGCTTGAATACAACAGTCACCATGCGTATTTTCCTCCATAGGAGTAGTGTCCCAAACAGTCTAGTCTTTGATCGTTCCCTGGATGACCAGAAGTAGTTTCCGATGCACATCTGGAGGCATTCTGTTATCTGTGGACTATCAGACCGTTGATGAAACACAGAAATTGCATCGGGATTGAATACAACAGGCACCATGCGCACTTCCCTCCACGGGAGTAATGTCTTAAACAGTCTATTCTTTGATCGTTCCCTGGAAGACCAGAAGTAGTTTCCGATGCACATCTGGAGGCATTCTGCAATATGTGGACAATCTGAGTGTTGATGAAACACAGAAATTGCATCGGGATTGAATACAAGAGTCACCATGCGCACTTTCCTCCGTGGGAAGAATGTCTCAAACAGTCTACAATTTGATCGTTCCCTGGAAGACCAGAAGTAGTTTCCGATGCACATCTTGAGGCATTCCATAATCTGTGGACATTCAAAGTGTTGATGAAACACAGAAATTGCATCGGGATCGAATACAACAGTCACCATCCGCACTTTCCTCCATGTTAGTAATGTCTCAAACAGCCTACGCTTTGAACGTTCCCTGGATGACCAGTGTTAGTTTCCGATGCACATCTGGAGGCATTCTGTAATCTGTTGACTATCAGAGTGTTGATGAAACACAGAAATTGCATCGGGATTGAATACAACAGTCACCATGCGCACTTTCCTCCATGGGAGTAATGTCTCTAACAGTCTACGCTTTGATCGTTCCCTGGATGACCAGAAGTAGTTTCCGATGCACATCTGGAGGAATTCTGTAATCTGTGGACTATCAGAGTGTAGATGAAACACAGAAATTGCATCGGGATTGAATACAACAGTCACCATTCGCACTTTCCTCCATGGGGGTAATTCTCAAACAGTCTACGCTTTGATCGTTCCCTGGAAGTCCAGTAGTAGTTTTCGATGCACATCTGGAGGCTTTCTGTAATCTGTGGACCTTCAAAGTGTTGATGAAACACAGAAATTGCCTCGGGATTGAATACAACTGTCACCATGCGCACTATCCTCCATAGGAGTAATTTCTGAAACAGTCTACGCTTTGATCGTTCCCTGGAAGACCAGTGTTAGTTTCCGATGCACATCTGGAGGCATTCTGTAATCTGTTGACTATCAGAGTGTTGATGAAACACAGAAATTGCATCGGGATTAAATACAACAGTCACCATGCGCACTTTCCTCCATGGGAGTAATGTCTCTAACAGTCTACGCTTTGATCGTTCCCTGGATGACCATAAGTAGTTTCCGATGCACATCTGGAGGAATTCTGTAATCTGTGGACTATCAGAGTGTTGATGAAACACAGAAGTTGCGTCGGGATTGAATACAAATGTCACCATGCACACTTTCCTCCATAAAAATAAAGTCACAAACAGACTACGATTTGATCGTTCCCTGGAAAACCAGTAGTAGTTTCCGATGCACATCTGGAGGCATTCTGAAATCTTTGGACTATCAGAGTGTTGTTGAAACACAGAAATTGCATCGGGATTGAATACAACATTCACCACGCGCACTTTCCTCCATGGGAGGAATGTCTCAAACAGTCTACGCTTTGATCGTTCCCTTTAAGACCAGTAGTAGTTTCCGATGCACATCTGGAGGCATTCTGTTATCTGTGGACTATCAGACCGTTGATGAAACACAGAAATTGCATCGGGATTGAATACAACAGGCACCATGCGCACTTCCCTCCACGGGAGTAATGTCTTAAACAGTCTATTCTTTTATCGTTCCCTGGAAGACCAGAAGTAGTTTCCGATGCACATCTGGAGGCATTCTATAATCTGTGGACATTCAAAGTGTTGATGAAACACAGAAATTGCATCGGGATTGAATACAACAGTCACCATCCGCACTTCTCTCTATGGGAGTAATGTCTCTAACAGTCTACGCTTTGATCATTCGCTGGAAGACCAGTAGTAGTTTCCGATGCACATCTGGAGGCAATCTGTAATCTGTGGACAATCTGAATGTTGATGAAACACAGAGATTGCATCGGGATTGAATACAAGAGTCACAATGCGCACATTCCTCCATGGGAGGAATGTCTCAAACAGTCTACAATTTGATCGTTCCCTTGAAGACCAGTAGTAGTTACCGATGCCCATCTGGAGGCATTCACTAATCTTTGGACAATCAGAGTGTTGATGAAACACAGAAATTACTTCGGGATTGAATACAACAGGCACCATGCGCACCTTCCTCCATGGGAGCAATGTTTCAAACAGTCTACGCCTTGATCGTTCCCTGGAAGACCAGTAGTAGTTTCCGATGCACATCTGGATTCATTCTGTAATCCGTGGACCTTCAAAGGGTCGATGAAACACAGACATTGCATCGGGATTGAATACAACAGGCACCATGCGCACTTTCCTCCATGGGAGGAATGTCTCAAACAGTCTACGCTTTGATCGTTCACTGTAAGACCAATAGTAGTTTCCGATGCACATCTGGAGGCATTCTGCTATCTGTGGACTATCAGACTGTTGATGAAACACAGAAATTGCATCGGGATTGAATACAACAGGCACCATGCGCACTTTCCTCCATGGGAGTAATGACTAAAAACAGTCTATTCTTTGATCGTTCCCTGGAAGACCAGAAGTGGTTTCCGATGCACATCTTGAGGCATTCCATAATCTGTGGACATTCAAAGTGTTGATGAAACACAGAAATTACTTCGGGATCGAATACAACAGTCACCATCCGCACTTCCCTCCATGTTAGTAATGTCTCAAACAGCCTACCCTTTGAACGTTCCCTGGAAGACCAGTGTTAGTTTCCGATGCACATCTGGAGGCATTCTGTAATCTGTTGACTATCGGAGTGTTGATGAAACACAGAAATTACATCGGGATTGAATACAACAGTCACCATGCGCACTTTCCTCCATGGGAGTAATTTCTCTAACAGTCTACGCTTTGATCGTTCCCTGGAAGACCAGTAGTAGTTTCCGATGCACATCTGGAGTCACTCTGTAATCTGTGGACTATCTGAGTGTTGATGAAACACAGATATTGCATCGGGCTTGAATACAACAGTCACCATGCGTATTATCCTCCATAGGAGTAGTGTCCCAAACAGTCTACGCTTTGATCGTTCCCTGGATGACCAGAAGTAGTTTCCGATGCACATCTGGAGGAATTCTGTAATCTGTGGACTATCAGAATGTTGATGAAACACAGAAATGGCATCAGGATTGAATACAACAGGCACTATGCACACTTTCCTCCATGGGAGTAATATCTCACAAAGTCTATTATTTGATCTTTTCCTGGAAGACCAGAAAAAGTTTCCGATGCACATCTGGAGGCATTCTGTAATCTGTGGACTATCAGAGTGTTGATGAAACACAGACGTTGCATCGGGATTGAATACAAATGTCACCTTGCACACTTTCCTCCATAAAAGTAAAGTCTCAATCAGACTACGCTTTGATCGTTCCCTGGAAAACTAGTAGTTGTTTCCGATGCACATCTGGGGGCATTCTGCAATCTGTGGACTATCAGAGTGTTGTCGAAACACAGAAATTGCATCGGAATTGAATACATCAGTCATCACGCGCACTTTCCTCCATGGGAGGAATGTCTCAAACAGTCTACGCTTTGATCGTTCCCTGTAAGACCAGTAGTAGTTTCCGATGCACATCTGGAGGCATTCTGCTATCTGTGGACTATCAGACTGTTGATGAAACACAGAAATTGCATCGGGATTGAATACAACAGGCACCATGCGCACTTTCCTCCATGGGAGTAATGACTTAAACAGTCTATTCTTTGATCGTTCCCTGGAAGACCAGAAGTGGTTTCCGATGCACATCTTGAGGCATTCCATAATCTGTGGACATTCAAAGTGTTGATGAAACACAGAAATTACTTCGGGATCGAATACAACAGTCACCATCCGCACTTCCCTCCATGTTAGTAATGTCTCAAACAGCCTACGCTTTGAACGTTCCCTGGAAGACCAGTGTTAGTTTCCGATGCACATCTGGAGGCATTCTGTAATCTGTTGACTATCGGAGAGTTGATGAAACACAGAAATTACATCGGGATTGATTACAACAGTCACCATGCGCACTTTCCTCCATGGGAGTAATGTCTCTAACAGTCTACGCTTTGATCGTTCCTTGGAAGACCAGTAGTAGTTTCCGATGCACATCTGGAGGCATTCTGTACTCTGTTGACTTTCAAAGTGTTGATGAAACACAGAAATTGCATCGGGATTTAATACAACAGTCACCATGCGCATTTTCCTCCATGGGAGTAGTGTCTCAAACAGTCTACGTTTGGATCGTTCCCTGGATGACCAGAAGTAGTTTCCGATGCACATCTGGAGGAATTCTGTAATCTGTGGACTATCAGAATGTTGATGAAACACAGATATTGCATCGGGGTTGAATACAACAGGCACTATGCACACTTTCCTCCATGGGAGTAATGTCTCAAACACTCTATTATTTGATCGTTTCCTGGAAGACCAGAAAAAGTTTCCGATGCACATCTGGAGACATTCTGTACTCTGTGGACCTTCAAAGTGTTGATGAAACACAGAAATTGCATCGGGATTGAATACAACAGTCACCATCCGCACTTTCCTCCATGTTACTAACGTCTCAAACAGTCTACGCTTTGATCGTTCCCTGGAAGACCAGTGTTAGATTCCGATGCACATCTGGAGGCATTCTGTAATCTGTTGACTATCAGAGTGTTGATGAAACACAGAAATTGCATCGGGATTGAATACAACAGTCACCATGCGCACTTTCCTCCATGGGAGTAATTTCTCTAACAGTCTACGCTTTGATCGTTCCCTGGAAGACCAGTAGTAGTTTCCGATGCACATCTGGAGGAAATCTGTAATCTGTGGACTATCTGAGTGTTGATGAAACACAGAAATTGCATCGGGCTTTAATACAACAGTCACCATGCGTATTATCCTCCATAGGAGTAGTGTCCCAAACAGTCTACGCTTTGATCGTTCCCTGGATGACCAGAAGTAGTTTCCGATGCACATCTGGAGGAATTCTGTAATCTGTGGACTATCAGAATGTTGATGAAACACAGAAATTGCATCAGGATTGAATACAACAGGCACTATGCACACTTTCCTCCATGTGAGTAATATCTCACACAGTCTATTATTTGATCTTTTCCTGGAAGACCAGTAGTAGTTTCCGATGCACATCTGGAGGCATTCTGCACTCTGTGGACCTTGAAAGTGTTGATGAAACACAGAAATTGCATCGGGATTGAATACAACAGTCACCATCCGCACTTTTCTCCATGTTACTAATGTCTCAAACAGTCTACGTTTTGATCGTTCCCAGGAAGATCAGTAGTAGTTTCCGACGCTCATCTGGAGACAATCTGTAATCTGTGGACCTCCAAAGTGTTGATGAAACACAGAAATTGCCTCGGGATTGAATACAACAGTCACCATGCGCACTTCTCTCTATGGGAGTAATGTCTCTAACAGTCTACGCTTTGATCATTCGCTGGAAGACCAGTAGTAGTTTCCGATGCACATCTGTAGGCAATCTGTAATCTGTGGACAATCTGAGTGTTGAAGAAAAACACAGAGATTGCATCGGGATTGAATACAAGAGTCACAATGCGCACATTCCTCCGTGCGAGGAATGTCTCAAACAGTCTACAATTTGATCGTTCCCTTGAAGACCAGTAGTAGTTACCGATGCACATCTGGAGGCATTCACTAATCTTTGGACAATCAGAGTGTTGATGAAACACAGAAACCGCATCGGGATTGAATACAACAGCACCATGCGCACCTTCCTCCATGGGAGCAATGTTTCAAACAGTCTACGCTTTGATCGTTCCCTGGAAGACCAGTAGTAGTTTCCGATGCACATCTGGATTCATTCTGTAATCCGTGGACCTTCAAAGGGTCGATGAAACACAGAAATTGCATCGGGATTGAATACAACAGGCACCATGCGCACTTTCCTCCATGGGAGTAATGTCTCAGACAGTCTACGTTTTGATCGTTCCCTGGAAGACCAGTAGTAGTTTCCGATGCACATCTGGAGGCATTCTGTAATCTGTGGACTATCAGAGTGTTGATGAAACACAGACGTTGCATCGGGATTGAATACAAATGTCACCTTGCACACTTTCCTCCATAAAAGTAAAGTCTCAATCAGACTACGCTTTGATCGTTCCCTGGAAAACCAGTAGTAGTTTCCGATGCACATCTGGGGGCATTCCGCAATCTGTGGACTAACAGAGTGTTGTTGAAACACAGAAATTGCATCGGGATTGAATACAACAGTCATCACGCGCACTTTCCTCCATGGGAGGAATGTCTCAAACAGTCTACGCTTTGATTGTTCCCTGTAAGACCAGTAGTAGTTTCCGATGCACATCTGGAGGCATTCTGCTATCTGTGGACTATCAGACTGTTGATGAAACACAGAAATTGCATCGGGATTGAATACAACAGGCACCATGCGCACTTTCCTCCATGGGAGTAATGACTTAAACAGTCTATTCTTTGATCGTTCCCTGGAAGACCAGAAGTGGTTTCCGATGCACATCTTGAGGCATTCCATAATCTGTGGACATTCAAAGTGTTGATGAAACACAGAAATTACTTCGGGATCGAATACAACAGTCACCATCCGCACCTCCCTCCATGTTGGTAATCTCTCAAACAGCCTACGCTTTGAACGTTCCCTGGAAGACCAGTGTTAGTTTCCGATGCACATCTGGAGGCATTCTGTAATCTGTTGACTATCGGAGTGTTGATGAAACACAGAAATTACATCGGGATTGATTACAACAGTCACCATGGGCACTTTCCTCCATGGGAGTAATGTCTCTAACAGTCTACGCTTTGATGGTTCCCTGGAAGACCAGTAGTAGCTTCCGATGCACATCTGGAGGCATTCTGTACTCTGTTGACTTTCAAAGTGTTGATGAAACACAGAAATTGCATCGGGATTTAATACAACAGTCACCATGCGTATTTTCCACCATGGGAGTAGTGTCACAAACAGTCTACGCTTTGATCGTTCCCTGGATGACCAGAAGTAGTTTCCGATGCACATCTGGAGGAATTCTGTAATCTGTGGACTATCAGAATGTTGATGAAACACAGATATTGCATCGGGGTTGAATACAACAGGCACTATGCACACTTTCCTCCATGGGAGTAATGTCTCAAACATTCTATTATTTGATCGTTTCCTGGAAGACCAGAAAAAGTTTCCGATGCACATCTGGAGACATTCTGTACTCTGTGGACCTTCAAAGTGTTGATGAAACACAGAAATTGCATCGGGATTGAATACAACAGTCACCATCCGCACTTTCCTCCATGTTACTAATGTCTCAAACAGTCTACGCTTTGATCGTTCCCTGGAAGACCAGTGTTAGATTCCGATGCACATCTGGAGGCATTCTGTAATCTGTTGACTATCAGAGTGTTGATGAAACACAGAAATTGCATCGTGATTGAATACAACAGTCACCATGTGCACTTTCCTCCATGGGAATAATGTCTCAAACAGTCTACGCTTTGATCGTTCCCTGGAAGACCAGTGGTAGTTTCCGATGTACATCTGGAGGCATTCTGTAATCTGTGGACTATCAGAGTATTGATGAAACACAGAAATTGCATCGGGATTGAATACAACAGTCACCATGCGCACTTTCCTCCACATGAGAAATGTCTCAAACAAGTCTACGCTTTGATCGTTCCCTGGAAGGCCAGTAGCAGTTTCCGCTGCACATCTGGAGGCATTCTGTAATCTGTGGACTATCTGAGTGTTGATGAAACACAGAAATTGCATCGGGGTTGAATACAAGAGGCACTATGCACACTTTCCTCCATGGGAGTAATGTCTCAAACACTCTATTATTTGATCGTTTCCTGGAAGACCAGAAAAAGTTTCCGATGCACATCTGGAGACATTCTGTACTCTGTGGACCTTCAAAGTGTTGATGAAACACAGAAATTGCATCGGGATTGAATACAACAGTCACCATCCGCACTTTCCTCCATGTTACTAACGTCTCAAACAGTCTACGCTTTGATCGTTCCCTGGAAGACCAGTGTTAGATTCCGATGCACATCTGGAGGCATTCTGTAATCTGTTGACTATCAGAGTGTTGATGAAACACAGAAATTGCATCGGGATTGAATACAACAGTCACCATGCGCACTTTCCTCCATGGGAGTAATTTTTTCTAACAGTCTACGCTTTGATCGTTCCCTGGAAGACCAGTAGTAGTTTCCGATGCACATCTGGAGGAAATCTGTAATCTGTGGACTATCTGAGTGTTGATGAAACACAGAAATTGCATCGGGCTTTAATACAACAGTCACCATGCGTATTATCCTCCATATTAGTAGTGTCCCAAACAGTCTACGCTTTGATCGTTCCCTGGATGACCAGAAGTAGTTTCCGATGCACATCTGGAGGAATTCTGTAATCTGTGGACTATCAGAATGTTGATGAAACACAGATATTGCATCGGGGTTGAATACAACAGGCACTATGCACACTTTCCTCCATGGGAGTAATGTCTCAAACATTCTATTATTTGATCGTTTCCTGGAAGACCAGAAAAAGTTTCCGATGCACATCTGGAGACATTCTGTACTCTGTGGACCTTCAAAGTGTTGATGAAACACAGAAATTGCATCGGGATTGAATACAACAGTCACCATCCGCACTTTCCTCCATGTTACTAATGTCTCAAACAGTCTACGCTTTGATCGTTCCCTGGAAGACCAGTGTTAGATTCCGATGCACATCTGGAGGCATTCTGTAATCTGTTGACTATCAGAGTGTTGATGAAACACAGAAATTGCATCGTGATTGAATACAACAGTCACCATGTGCACTTTCCTCCATGGGAATAATGTCTCAAACAGTCTACGCTTTGATCGTTCCCTGGAAGACCAGTGGTAGTTTCCGATGTACATCTGGAGGCATTCTGTAATCTGTGGACTATCAGAGTATTGATGAAACACAGAAATTGCATCGGGATTGAATACAACAGTCACCATGCGCACTTTCCTCCACATGAGAAATGTCTCAAACAAGTCTACGCTTTGATCGTTCCCTGGAAGGCCAGTAGCAGTTTCCGCTGCACATCTGGAGGCATTCTGTAATCTGTGGACTATCTGAGTGTTGATGAAACACAGAAATTGCATCGGGGTTGAATACAAGAGGCACTATGCACACTTTCCTCCATGGGAGTAATGTCTCAAACACTCTATTATTTGATCGTTTCCTGGAAGACCAGAAAAAGTTTCCGATGCACATCTGGAGACATTCTGTACTCTGTGGACCTTCAAAGTGTTGATGAAACACAGAAATTGCATCGGGATTGAATACAACAGTCACCATCCGCACTTTCCTCCATGTTACTAACGTCTCAAACAGTCTACGCTTTGATCGTTCCCTGGAAGACCAGTGTTAGATTCCGATGCACATCTGGAGGCATTCTGTAATCTGTTGACTATCAGAGTGTTGATGAAACACAGAAATTGCATCGGGATTGAATACAACAGTCACCATGCGCACTTTCCTCCATGGGAGTAATTTTTTCTAACAGTCTACGCTTTGATCGTTCCCTGGAAGACCAGTAGTAGTTTCCGATGCACATCTGGAGGAAATCTGTAATCTGTGGACTATCTGAGTGTTGATGAAACACAGAAATTGCATCGGGCTTTAATACAACAGTCACCATGCGTATTATCCTCCATATTAGTAGTGTCCCAAACAGTCTACGCTTTGATCGTTCCCTGGATGACCAGAAGTAGTTTCCGATGCACATCTGGAGGAATTCTGTAATCTGTGGACTATCAGAATGTTGATGAAACACAGAAATTGCATCAGGATTGAATACAACAGGCACTATGCACACTTTCCTCCATGTGAGTAATATCTCACACAGTCTATTATTTGATCTTTTCCTGGAAGACCAGTAGTAGTTTCCGATGCACATCTGGAGGCATTCTGCACTCTGTGGACCTTCAAAGTGTTGATGAAACACAGAAATTGCATCGGGATTGAATACAACAGTCACCATCCGCACTTTCCTCCATGTTACTAATGTCTCAAACAGTCTACGCTTTGATCGTTCCCTGGAAGACCAGTGTTAGTTTCCGAATCACATCTGGAGGCATTCTGTAATCTGTGGACTATCAGAGTGTTGATGAAACACAGAAATTGCATCGGGATTGAATGCAACAGTCACCATGCGCACTTTCCACCATGGGAGTAATGTGTCTAACAGTCTACGCGTTGATCGTTCCCTGGAAGACCAGTAGTAGTTTCCGACGCACATCTGGAAGCATTCTGTAATCTGTGGACTATCAGAGTGTTGATGAAACACAGAAATTGCATCGGGATTGAATACAACAGTTACCATGCGCTCTTTCCTCCATGGAAGTAATTCTCAAACAGTCTACGTTTTGATCGTTCCCAGGAAGATCAGTAGTAGTTTCCGACGCTCATCTGGAGACAATCTGTAATCTGTGGACCTCCAAAGTGTTGATGAAACACAGAAATTGCCTCGGGATTGAATACAACAGTCACCATGCGCACTTCTCTCTATGGGAGTAATGTCTCTAACAGTCTACGCTTTGATCATTCGCTGGAAGACCAGTAGTAGTTTCCGATGCACATCTGTAGGCAATCTGTAATCTGTGGACAATCTGAGTGTTGAAGAAAAACACAGAGATTGCATCGGGATTGAATACAAGAGTCACAATGCGCACATTCCTCCGTGGGAGGAATGTCTCAAACAGTCTACAATTTGATCGTTCCCTTGAAGACCAGTAGTAGTTACCGATGCACATCTGGAGGCATTCACTAATCTTTGGACAATCAGAGTGTTGATGAAACACAGAAACCGCATCGGGATTGAATACAACAGCACCATGCGCACCTTCCTCCATGGGAGCAATGTTTCAAACAGTCTACGCTTTGATCGTTCCCTGGAAGACCAGTAGTAGTTTCCGGTGCACATCTGGATTCATTCTGTAATCCGTGGACCTTCAAAGGGTCGATGAAACACAGAAATTGCATCGGGATTGAATACAACAGGCACCATGCGCACTTTCCTCCATGGGAGTAATGTCTCAGACAGTCTACGTTTTGATCGTTCCCTGGAAGACCAGTAGTAGTTTCCGATGCACATCTGGAGGCATTCTGTAATCTGTGGACTATCAGAGTGTTGATGAAACACAGACGTTGCATCGGGATTGAATACAAATGTCACCTTGCACACTTTCCTCCATAAAAGTAAAGTCTCAATCAGACTACGCTTTGATCGTTCCCTGGAAAACCAGTAGTAGTTTCCGATGCACATCTGGGGGCATTCCGCAATCTGTGGACTATCAGAGTGTTGTTGAAACACAGAAATTGCATCGGGATTGAATACAACAGTCATCACGCGCACTTTCCTCCATGGGAGGAATGTCTCAAACAGTCTACGCTTTGATTGTTCCCTGTAAGACCAGTAGTAGTTTCCGATGCACATCTGGAGGCATTCTGCTATCTGTGGACTATCAGACTGTTGATGAAACACAGAAATTGCATCGGGATTGTATACAACAGGCACCATGCGCACTTTCCTCCATGGGAGTAATGACTTAAACAGTCTATTCTTTGATCGTTCCCTGGAAGACCAGAAGTGGTTTCCGATGCACATCTTGAGGCATTCTGTAATCTGTTGACTATCGGAGTGTTGATGAAACACAGAAATTACATCGGGATTGATTACAACAGTCACCATGTGCACTTTCCTCCATGGGAGTAATGTCTCTAACAGTCTACGCTTTGATGGTTCCCTGGAAGACCAGTAGTAGCTTCCGATGCACATCTGGAGGCATTCTGTACTCTGTTGACTTTCAAAGTGTTGATGAAACACAGAAATTGCATCGGGATTTAATACAACAGTCACCATGCGTATTTTCCACCATGGGAGTAGTGTCACAAACAGTCTACGCTTTGATCGTTCCCTGGATGACCAGAAGTAGTTTCCGATGCACATCTGGAGGAATTCTGTAATCTGTGGGCTATCAGAATGTTGATGAAACACAGATATTGCATCGGGGTTGAATACAACAGGCACTATGCACACTTTCCTCCATGGGAGTAATGTCTCAAACATTCTATTATTTGATCGTTTCCTGGAAGACCAGAAAAAGTTTCCGATGCACATCTGGAGACATTCTGTACTCTGTGGACCTTCAAAGTGTTGATGAAACACAGAAATTGCATCGGGATTGAATACAACAGTCACCATCCGCACTTTCCTCCATGTTACTAATGTCTCAAACAGTCTACGCTTTGATCGTTCCCTGGAAGACCAGTGTTAGATTCCGATGCACATCTGGAGGCATTCTGTAATCTGTTGACTATCAGAGTGTTGATGAAACACAGAAATTGCATCGTGATTGAATACAACAGTCACCATGTGCACTTTCCTCCATGGGAATAATGTCTCAAACAGTCTACGCTTTGATCGTTCCCTGGAAGACCAGTGGTAGTTTCCGATGTACATCTGGAGGCATTCTGTAATCTGTGGACTATCAGAGTATTGATGAAACACAGAAATTGCATCGGGATTGAATACAACAGTCACCATGCGCACTTTCCTCCACATGAGAAATGTCTCAAACAAGTCTACGCTTTGATCGTTCCCTGGAAGGCCAGTAGCAGTTTCCGCTGCACATCTGGAGGCATTCTGTAATCTGTGGACTATCAGAGTGTTGATGAAACACAGAAATTGCATCGGGATTGAATACAACAGCCACCATGCGCACTTTCCTCCATGGGAGCAATTTCTCAAACAGTCTACGCTGTGATCGTTCCCAGAAAGACCAGTAGTAGTTTCCGATGCACGTCTAAAGGCATTCTGTAATCTGTGGTCTATCAGAGTGTTGATGAAACACAGAAAATGCATCGGGATTGAATACAACAGTCTCCATGGGCACTTTCCTCCATGAGAGTAATGTCTCAAAGCGTTTACTCTTTGATCGTTCGCTGGAAGACCAGTAGTAACTTCCGATGCACATCTGGAGATATTCTGTAATCTGTGGAGTATCAGAGTGTTGATGAAACACAGAAATGGCATCGGGATTGAATACAACAGTCACCATGCACACTTTCCTCCATGGGAGTCATTCTCAAACAGTCTACGCTATGATCGTTCCCTGGAAGACCAGTTGTAGTTTCCGATGCACATCTGGAGGCATTCTGTAATCTGTGGACTATCTGAGTGTTGATGAAACACAGAAAATGCTTTGGGATTGAGTACAACAGTCACCATGCGCACTTTCCTCCATGTGAGTAATGTCTCAAACAGTCTACGCTTTGATCGTTGCCTGGAAGACAAGTAGTAGTTTCCGATACACATCTGGAGACATTCTGTAATCTGTGGACTATCAGAGTGTTGATGAAACACAGACGTTGCATCGGGATTGAATGCAAATGTCACCATGCACACTTTCCTCCATAATAGTAAAGTCTCAAACAGACTACGCTTTGTTCATTCACTGGATAACCAGTAGTAGTTTCCGTTGCACATCTGTAGGCATTCTGTAATCTGTGGACTATCAGAGTGTTGATGAAACACAGAAATTGCATCGGGATTGAATACAACAGTCACCACGCGCACTTTCCTCCATGGGAGGAATGTCTCAAACAGTCTATGCTTTGATCGTTCCCTGTAAGACCAGTAGTAGTTTCCGATGCACATCTGGAGGCATTCTGTTATCTGTGGACTATCAGACTGTTGATGAAGCACAGAAGTTGCATCGGGCTTGAATACAACAGTCACCATGCGTATTTTCCACCATGGGAGTAGTGTCACAAACAGTCTACGCTTTGATCGTTCCCTGGATGACCAGAAGTAGTTTCCGATGCACATCTGGAGGAATTCTGTAATCTGTGGACCATCAGAATGTTGATGAAACACAGAAATAGCATACGGATTGAATACAACAGGCACTATGCACACTTTCCTCCATGGGAGTAATGTCTCAAACAGTCTATTATTTGATCGTTTCCTGGAAGACCAGAAAAAGTTTCCGATGCACATCTGGAGGCATTCTGTACTCTGTGGACCTTCAAAGTGTTGATGAAACACAGAAATTGCATCGGGCTTGAATACAACAGTCACCATGCTCACTTTCCTCCATGGCAGTAATGTCTGAAACAGTCTACGTTTTGATCGTTCCCAGGAAGATCAGTAGTAGTTTCCGGCGCTCATCTGGAGGCAATCTGTAATCTGTGGACCTTCAAAGTGTAGATGAAACACAGAAATTGCCTCGGGATTGAATACAACAGTCACCATGCGCACTTTCCTCTATGGGAGTAATGTCTCAAAGAGTCTACGTTTTGATCGTTAGCTGGAAGACCAGTAGTAGTTACCGATGCACATCTGGAGACATTCTGTAATCTGTGGACTATCAGAGTGTTGACGAAACACAGAAATTGCATCGGGATTGAATACAACAATCACCACGTGCACTTTTCTCCATGGGAGGAATGTCTCAAACAGTCAACGCTTTGATCGGTCCCTGTAAGACCAGTAGCAGTTTCCGATGCACATCTTGAGGCATTCTGTAATCTGTGGACAATCTGAGTGTTGATGAAACACAGAAATTGCATCGGGATTGAATACAAGAGTCACCATGCGCACTTTCCTCCGTGGGAGGAATTTCTCAAAAAGTCTACGCTTTGATCGTTCTCTTGAAGACCAGTAGTAGTTACCGATGCACATCTGGAGGCATTCACTAATCTTTATACTATCAGAGTGTTGATGAAACACAAAAATCGTATTGGGATTGAATACAACAGGCACCATGCTCACTTTTTTCCATGGGAGCAATGTTTCAAACAGTCTACGATTTGTTCGTTCCCTGGAAGACCAGTAGTAGTTTCCGATGCACATCTGGAGGCATTCTGTAATCCGTGGACCTTCAAAGTGTAGATGAAACACAGAAATTGCATCGGTATTGAATACAACAGTCACCATGTGCACTTTCCTCCATGGGAGTAATGTCTGAAAGAGTCTACGCTTTGATCGTTCCCTGGAAGACCTGTAGTAGTTTCCGATGCACATCTGGAGGCATTCTGTAATCTGTGGACTATCAGAGTACTGATGAAACACAGAAATTGCATCGGGATTGAATACAACAGTCACCATGAGCACTTTCCTCCATGGGAGTAATGTCTCAAACAGTCTACACTTTGATCGTTCCCTGGAAGACCAGTAGTAGTTTCCGATGCACATCTGGAGGCATTCTGTAATCTGTGGACTATCAGACTTTTGATGAAATACAGAAGTAGCATCGGGATTGAATACGACAGGCACGATGCGCACTTTCCTCCATGGGCGTAATGTCTCAGACACTCTACGTTTTGATCGTTCCCAGGAAGACCAGTAGTAGTTTCCGATGCACATCTGGAGGCATTCTGTAATCTGTGGACTATCAGAGAGTTGATGAAACACAGAAAATGCTTTGGGATTGAGTACAACAGTCACCATGCGCACTTTCCTCCATGTGAGTAATGTCTCAAACAGTCTACGCTTTGATCGTTGCCTGGAAGACAAGTAGTAGTTTCCGATACACATCTGGAGACATTCTGTAATCTGTGGACTATCAGAGTGTTGATGAAACACAGACGTTGCATCGGGATTGAATGCAAATGTCACCATGCACACTTTCCTCCATAATAGTAAAGTCTCAAACAGACTACGCTTTGTTCATTCACTGGATAACCAGTAGTAGTTTCCGTTGCACATCTGGAGGCATTCTGTAATCTGTGGACTATCAGAGTGTTGATGAAACACAGAAATTGCATCGGGATTGAATACAACAGTCACCACGCGCACTTTCCTCCATGGGAGGAATGTCTCAAACAGTCTATGCTTTGATCGTTCCCTGTAAGACCAGTAGTAGTTTCCGATGCACATCTGGAGGCATTCTGTTATCTGTGGACTATCAGACTGTTGATGAAACACAGAAATTGCATCGGGATTGAATACAACAGTCACCATGCGCACTTTCATCCATGGGAGTAATGTCTCTAACAGTCTACGCTTTGATCGTTCCCTGGATGACCAGAAGTAGTTTCCGATGCACATCTGGAGGAAATCTGTAATCTGTGGACTATCAGAGTGTTGATGAAACACAGAAATTGCATCGGGATTGAATACAACAGTCACCATTCGCACTTTCCTCCATGGGGGTAATTTTCAAACAGTCTACGCTTTGATCGTTCCCTGGAAGTCCAGTAGTAGTTTTCGATGCACATCTGGTGGCATTCTGTAATCTGTGGACCTTCAAAGTGTTGATGAGACACAGAAATTGCATCGGGATTGAATACAACAGCCACCATGCGCACTTTCCTCCATGGGAGCAATTTCTCAAACAGTCTACGCTGTGATCGTTCCCAGAAAGACCAGTAGTAGTTTCCGATGCACGTCTAAAGGCATTCTGTAATCTGTGGTCTATCAGAGTGTTGATGAAACACAGAGAATGCATCGGGATTGAATACAACAGTCTCCATGGGCACTTTCCTCCATGAGAGTAATGTCTCAAAGCGTTTACTCTTTGATCGTTCGCTGGAAGACCAGTAGTAACTTCCGATGCACATCTGGAGATATTCTGTAATCTGTGGAGTATCAGAGTGTTGATGAAACACAAAAATGGCATCGGGATTGAATACAACAGTCACCATGCACACTTTCCTCCATGGGAGTAATTCTCAAACAGTCTACGCTATGATCGTTCCCTGGAAGACCAGTTGTAGTTTCCGATGCACATCTGGAGGCATTCTGTAATCTGTGGACTATCTGAGTGTTGATGAAACACAGAAATTGCATCGGGCTTGAATACAACAGTCACCATGCGTATTTTCCACCATGGGAGTAGTGTCACAAACAGTCTACGCTTTGATCGTTCCCTGGATGACCAGAAGTAGTTTCCGATGCACATCTGGAGGAATTCTGTAATCTGTGGACCATCAGAATGTTGATGAAACACAGAAATAGCATACGGATTGAATACAACAGGCACTATGCACACTTTCCTACATGGGAGTAATGTCTCAAAGAGTCTACGTTTTGATCGTTAGCTGGAAGACCAGTAGTAGTTACCGATGCACATCTGGAGGCATTCTGTAATCTGTGGACTATCAGAGTGTTGACGAAACACAGAAATTGCATCGGGATTGAATACAACAATCACCACGCGCACTTTCCTCCATGGGAGGAATGTCTCAAACAGTCAACGCTTTGATCGTTCCCTGTAAGACCAGTAGCAGTTTCCGATGCACATCTTGAGGCATTCTGTAATCTGTGGACAATCTGAGTGTTGATGAAACACAGAAATTGCATCGGGATTGAATACAAGAGTCACCATGCGCACTTTCCTCCGTGGGAGGAATTTCTCAAAAAGTCTACGCTTTGATCGTTCTCTTGAAGACCAGTAGTAGTTACCGATGCACATCTGGAGGCATTCACTAATCTTTATACTATCAGAGTGTTGATGAAACACAAAAATCGTATTGGGATTGAATACAACAGGCACCATGCTCACTTTTTTCCATGGGAGCAATGTTTCAAACAGTCTACGCTTTGTTCGTTCCCTGGAAGACCAGTAGTAGTTTCCGATGCACATCTGGAGGCATTCTGTAATCTGTGGACTATCAGAGTACTGATGAAACACAGAAATTGCATCGGGATTGAATGCAAATGTCACCATGCACACTTTCCTCCATAATAGTAAAGTCTCAAACAGACTACGCTTTGTTCATTCACTGGATAACCAGTAGTAGTTTCCGTTGCACATCTGGAGGCATTCTGTAATCTGTGGACTATCAGAGTGTTGATGAAACACAGAAATTGCATCGGGATTGAATACAACAGTCACCACGCGCACTTTCCTCCATGGGAGTAATGTCTCAAACAGTCTACGCTTTGATCGTTGCCTGGAAGACAAGTAGTAGTTTCCGATACACATCTGGAGACATTCTGTAATCTGTGGACTATCAGAGTGTTGATGAAACACAGACGTTGCATCGGGATTGAATGCAAATGTCACCATGCACACTTTCCTCCATAATAGTAAAGTCTCAAACAGACTACGCTTTGTTCATTCACTGGATAACCAGTAGTAGTTTCCGTTGCACATCTGGAGGCATTCTGTAATCTGTGGACTATCAGAGTGTTGATGAAACACAGAAATTGCATCGGGATTGAATACAACAGTCACCACGCGCACTTTCCTCCATGGGAGGAATGTCTCAAACAGTCTATGCTTTGATCGTTCCCTGTAAGACCAGTAGTAGTTTCCGATGCACATCTGGAGGCATTCTGTTATCTGTGGACTATCAGACTGTTGATGAAACACAGAAATTGCGTGGGGATTGAATACAACAGGCACCATGCGCACTTTCCTCCATGGGAGTAATGTCTCAAACAGTCTATTCTTTGATCGTTCCCTGGAAGACCAGAAGTAGTTTCCGATGCACATCATGAGGCATTCTATAATCTGTGGACTATCAGAGTGTTGATGAAACACAGAAATTGCATCGGGATTGAATACAACAGTCACCATCCGCACTTTCCTCCATGTTAGTAATGTCTCAAACTGCCTATGCTTTGAACGTTCCCTGGAAGACCAGTGTTAGTTTCCGATGCACATCTGGAGGCATTCTGTAATCTGTTGACTATCAGAGTGTTTATGAAACACAGAAATTGCATCTGGCTTGAATACAACAGTCACCATGCGTATTTTCCACCATGGGAGTAGTGTCACAAACAGTCTACGCTTTGATCGTTCCCTGGATGACCAGAAGTAGTTTCCGATGCACATCTGGAGGCATTCTGTAATCTGTGGACTATCAGAGTACTGATGAAACACAGAAATTGCATCGGGATTGAATACAACAGTCACCATGAGCACTTTCCTCCATGGGAGTAATGTCTCAAACAGTCTACACTTTGATCGTTCCCTGGATGACCAGTAGTAGTTTCCGATGCACATCTGGAGGCATTATGTAATCTGTGGACCTTCAAAGTGTTGATGATACACAGAAATTGCATCGGGCTTGAATACAACAGTCACCATGCTCACTTTCCTCCATGGCAGTAGTGTCTGAAACAGTCTACGTTTTGATCGTTCCCAGGAAGATCAGTAGTAGTTTCCGGCGCTCATCTTGAGGCAATCTG
Organism: Schistocerca gregaria; assembly: GCF_023897955.1. Taxonomy (NCBI): domain Eukaryota; kingdom Metazoa; phylum Arthropoda; class Insecta; order Orthoptera; family Acrididae; genus Schistocerca; species Schistocerca gregaria. The sequence goes on along the minus strand of NW_026061764.1, from coordinate 2,239,867 downwards.
TAATCTGTGGACCTTCAAAGTGTAGATGAAACACAGAAATTGCCTCGGGATTGAATACAACAGTCACCATGCGCACTTTCCTCTATGGAAGTAATGTCTCAAAGAGTCTACGTTTTGATCGTTAGCTGGAAGACCAGTAGTAGTTACCGATGCACATCTGGAGGCATTCTGTAATCTGTGGACTATCAGAGTGTTGACGAAACACAGAAATTGCATCGGGATTGAATACAACAATCACCACGTGCACTTTCCTCCATGGGAGGAATGTCTCAAACAGTCAACGCTTTGATCGTTCCCTGTAAGACCAGTAGCAGTTTCCGATGCACATCTTGAGGCATTCTGTAATCTGTGGACAATCTGAGTGTTGATGAAACACAGAAATTGCATCGGGATTGAATACAAGAGTCACCATGCGCACTTTCCTCCGTGGGAGGAATTTCTCAAAAAGTCTACGCTTTGATCGTTCTCTTGAAGACCAGTAGTAGTTACCGATGCACATCTGGAGGCATTCACTAATCTTTATACTATCAGAGTGTTGATGAAACACAAAAATCGTATTGGGATTGAATACAACAGGCACCATGCTCACTTTTTTCCATGGGAGCAATGTTTCAAACAGTCTACGCTTTGTTCGTTCCCTGGAAGACCAGTAGTAGTTTCCGATGCACATCTGGAGGCATTCTGTAATCCGTGGACCTTCAAAGTGTAGATGAAACACAGAAATTGCATCGGTATTGAATACAACAGTCACCATGTGCACTTTCCTCCATGGGAGTAATGTCTGAAAGAGTCTACGCTTTGATCGTTCCCTGGAAGACCTGTAGTAGTTTCCGATGCACATCTGGAGGCATTCTGTAATCTGTGGACTATCAGAGTACTGATGAAACACAGAAATTGCATCGGGATTGAATACAACAGTCACCATGAGCACTTTCCTCCATGGGAGTAATGTCTCAAACAGTCTACACTTTGATCGTTCCCTGGAAGACCAGTAGTAGTTTCCGATGCACATCTGGAGGCATTCTGTAATCTGTGGACTATCAGACTTTTGATGAAATACAGAAGTAGCATCGGGATTGAATACGACAGGCACGATGCGCACTTTCCTCCATGGGCGTAATGTCTCAGACACTCTACGTTTTGATCGTTCCCAGGAAGACCAGTAGTAGTTTCCGATGCACATCTGGAGGCATTCTGTAATCTGTGGACTATCAGAGAGTTGATGAAACACAGAAAATGCATCGGGATTGAATACAACAATCACCACGTGCACTTTCCTCCATGGGAGGAATGTCTCAAACAGTCAACGCTTTGATCGTTCCCTGTAAGACCAGTAGCAGTTTCCGATGCACATCTTGAGGCATTCTGTAATCTGTGGACAATCTGAGTGTTGATGAAACACAGAAATTGCATCGGGATTGAATACAAGAGTCACCATGCGCACTTTCCTCCGTGGGAGGAATTTCTCAAAAAGTCTACGCTTTGATCGTTCTCTTGAAGACCAGTAGTAGTTACCGATGCACATCTGGAGGCATTCACTAATCTTTATACTATCAGAGTGTTGATGAAACACAAAAATCGTATTGGGATTGAATACAACAGGCACCATGCTCACTTTTTTCCATGGGAGCAATGTTTCAAACAGTCTACGCTTTGTTCGTTCCCTGGAAGACCAGTAGTAGTTTCCGATGCACATCTGGAGGCATTCTGTAATCCGTGGACCTTCAAAGTGTAGATGAAACACAGAAATTGCATCGGTATTGAATACAACAGTCACCATGTGCACTTTCCTCCATGGGAGTAATGTCTGAAAGAGTCTACGCTTTGATCGTTCCCTGGAAGACCTGTAGTAGTTTCCGATGCACATCTGGAGGCATTCTGTAATCTGTGGACTATCAGAGTACTGATGAAACACAGAAATTGCATCGGGATTGAATACAACAGTCACCATGAGCACTTTCCTCCATGGGAGTAATGTCTCAAACAGTCTACACTTTGATCGTTCCCTGGAAGACCAGTAGTAGTTTCCGATGCACATCTGGAGGCATTCTGTAATCTGTGGACTATCAGACTTTTGATGAAATACAGAAGTAGCATCGGGATTGAATACGACAGGCACGATGCGCACTTTCCTCCATGGGCGTAATGTCTCAGACACTCTACGTTTTGATCGTTCCCAGGAAGACCAGTAGTAGTTTCCGATGCACATCTGGAGGCATTCTGTAATCTGTGGACTATCAGAGAGTTGATGAAACACAGAAAATGCTTTGGGATTGAGTACAACAGTCACCATGCGCACTTTCCTCCATGTGAGTAATGTCTCAAACAGTCTACGCTTTGATCGTTGCCTGGAAGACAAGTAGTAGTTTCCGATACACATCTGGAGACATTCTGTAATCTGTGGACTATCAGAGTGTTGATGAAACACAGACGTTGCATCGGGATTGAATGCAAATGTCACCATGCACACTTTCCTCCATAATAGTAAAGTCTCAAACAGACTACGCTTTGTTCATTCACTGGATAACCAGTAGTAGTTTCCGTTGCACATCTGGAGGCATTCTGTAATCTGTGGACTATCAGAGTGTTGATGAAACACAGAAATTGCATCGGGATTGAATACAACAGTCACCACGCGCACTTTCCTCCATGGGAGGAATGTCTCAAACAGTCTATGCTTTGATCGTTCCCTGTAAGACCAGTAGTAGTTTCCGATGCACATCTGGAGGCATTCTGTTATCTGTGGACTATCAGACTGTTGATGAAACACAGAAATTGCATCGGGATTGAATACAACAGTCACCATGCGCACTTTCATCCATGGGAGTAATGTCTCTAACAGTCTACGCTTTGATCGTTCCCTGGATGACCAGAAGTAGTTTCCGATGCACATCTGGAGGAAATCTGTAATCTGTGGACTATCAGAGTGTTGATGAAACACAGAAATTGCATCGGGATTGAATACAACAGTCACCATTCGCACTTTCCTCCATGGGGGTAATTTTCAAACAGTCTACGCTTTGATCGTTCCCTGGAAGTCCAGTAGTAGTTTTTGATGCACATCTGGTGGCATTCTGTAATCTGTGGACCTTCAAAGTGTTGATGAAACACAGAAATTGCATCGGGATTGAATACAACAGCCACCATGCGCACTTTCCTCCATGGGAGCAATTTCTCAAACAGTCTACGCTGTGATCGTTCCCAGAAAGACCAGTAGTAGTTTCCGATGCACGTCTAAAGGCATTCTGTAATCTGTGGTCTATCAGAGTGGTGATGAAACACAGAAAATGCATCGGGATTGAATACAACAGTCTCCATGGGCACTTTCCTCCATGAGAGTAATGTCTCAAAGCGTTTACTCTTTGATCGTTCGCTGGAAGACCAGTAGTAACTTCCGATGCACATCCGGAGATATTCTGTAATCTGTGGAGTATCAGAGTGTTGATGAAACACAGAAATGGCATCGGGATTGAATACAACAGTCACCATGCACACTTTCCTCCATGGGAGTAATTCTCAAACAGTCTACGCTATGATCGTTCCCTGGAAGACCAGTTGTAGCTTCCGATGCACATCTGGAGGCATTCTGTAATCTGTGGACTATCTGAGTGTTGATGAAACACAGAAATTGCATCGGGCTTGAATACAACAGTCACCATGCGTATTTTCCACCATGGGAGTAGTGTCACAAACAGTCTACGCTTTGATCGTTCCCTGGATGACCAGAAGTAGTTTCCGATGCACATCTGGAGGAATTCCGTAATCTGTGGACCATCAGAATGTTGATGAAACACAGAAATAGCATACGGATTGAATACAACAGGCACTATGCACACTTTCCTCCATGGGAGTAATGTCTCAAACAGTCTATTATTTGATCGTTTCCTGGAAGACCAGAAAAAGTTTCCGATGCACATCTGGAGGCATTCTGTACTCTGTGGACCTTCAAAGTGTTGATGAAACACAGAAATTGCATCGGGCTTGAATACAACAGTCACCATGCTCACTTTCCTCCATGGCAGTAGTGTCTGAAACAGTCTACGTTTTGATCGTTCCCAGGAAGATCAGTAGTAGTTTCCGGCGCTCATCTGGAGGCAATCTGTAATCTGTGGACCTTCAAAGTGTAGATGAAACACAGAAATTGCCTCGGGATTGAATACAACAGTCACCATGCGCACTTTCCTCTATGGGAGTAATGTCTCAAAGAGTCTACGTTTTGATCGTTAGCTGGAAGACCAGTAGTAGTTACCGATGCACATCTGGAGGCATTCTGTAATCTGTGGACTATCAGAGTGTTGACGAAACACAGAAATTGCATCGGGATTGAATACAACAATCACCACGCGCACTTTCCTCCATGGGAGGAATGTCTCAAACAGTCAACGCTTTGATCGTTCCCTGTAAGACCAGTAGCAGTTTCCGATGCACATCTTGAGGCATTCTGTAATCTGTGGACAATCTGAGTGTTGATGAAACACAGAAATTGCATCGGGATTGAATACAAGAGTCACCATGCGCACTTTCCTCCGTGGGAGGAATTTCTCAAAAAGTCTACGCTTTGATCGTTCTCTTGAAGACCAGTAGTAGCTACCGATGCACATCTGGAGGCATTCACTAATCTTTATACTATCAGAGTGTTGATGAAACACAGAAATTGCATCGGGATTGAATACAACAGTCACCACGCGCACTTTCCTCCATGGGAGTAATGTCTCAAACAGTCTACGCTTTGATCGTTGCCTGGAAGACAAGTAGTAGTTTCCGATACACATCTGGAGACATTCTGTAATCTGTGGACTATCAGAGTGTTGATGAAACACAGAAATTGCATCGGGATTGAATACAACAGTCACCACGCGCACTTTCCTCCATGGGAGGAATGTCTCAAACAGTCTATGCTTTGATCGTTCCCTGTAAGACCAGTAGTAGTTTCCGATGCACATCTGGAGGCATTCTGTTATCTGTGGACTATCAGACTGTTGATGAAACACAGAAATTGCGTGGGGATTGAATACAACAGGCACCATGCGCACTTACCTCCATGGGAGTAATGTCTCAAACAGTCTATTCTTTGATCGTTCCCTGGAAGACCAGAAGTAGTTTCCGATGCACATCATGAGGCATTCTATAATCTGTGGACTATCGGAGTGTTGATGAAACACAGAAATTGCATCGGGATTGAATACAACAGTCACCATCCGCACTTTCCTCCATGTTAGTAATGTCTCAAACTGCCTATGCTTTGAACGTTCCCTGGAAGACCAGTGTTAGTTTCCGATGCACATCTGGAGGAAGTCTGTAATCTGTGGAACTTCAAAGTGTCGATGAAACACAGAAATTGCATCGGTATGGAATACAACAGTCACCATGCGCACTTTTCTCCATGGGAGAAATGTCTGAAACAGTCTACGCTTTTATCGTTCCCTGGAAGACCAGTAGTAGTTTCCGATGCACATCTGGAGGCATTCTGTAGTCTGTGGACCTTCAGAGTGTTGATGAAACACAGAAATTGCATCGGGATGAATACAACAGTCACCATGCGCACTTTCCTCCATGGGAGTAATGTCTCTAACAGTCTACCCTTTGATCGTTCCGTGGAAGACCAGTAGTAGTTATTGATGCACGTCTGGAGACATTCTGTAATCTGTGGAACCTCAAAGTGTTGACGAAACACAGAAATTGCCTCGGGATTCAATACAACATTCACCATGCGCACTATCCTCCATGGGAGTAATGTCTCAAACAGTCTACGCATTGATCGTTCCCTGGAAGACCAGTGTTAGTTTCCGATTCACATCTGGAGGCCTTCTGTAATCTGTGGACTATCAGACTGTTGATGAAACACAGAAATTGCATCGGGATTGAATACAACAGGCACCATGCGCACTGTCCTCCATGGGAGTAATGTCTCAAACAGTCTATTTTGTGATCGTTAACTGGAAGACCAGAAGTAGTTTCCGATGCACATCTCGAGGCATTCTGTAATCTGTGGACCTTCAAAGTGTTGTAGAAACACAGCAAATCCATCGGGATTGAATACAACAGTCACCATCCGCACTTTCCTCCATGTTAGTAATGTCTAAAACAGTCTACGCTTTGATCGTTCCTTGGAAGACCAGTAGTAGTTTCCGATGCACATCTGGTGGCATTCTGTAATCTGTGGAACTTCAAAGTGTTGAAGAATCACAGAAATTGCATTGGGATTGAATACAACAGTCACCATGCGCACTTTCCTACTTGGGAGTAATATCTGAAACAGTCTACGATTTGATCGCTCCCTGGAAGACCAGTAGTAGTTTCCGATGCACATCTGGAGGCATTCTGTAATCTGTGGACTATCAGAGTGTTGATGAAACACAGAAAATGCATCGGGATTGAGTAAAACTGTCACCATGTGCACTTTCCTCCATGTGAGTAATTCTCATACAGGCTACGCTTTGATCGTTTCCTGGAAGACCAATAGTAGTTTCCAATGCACATCTGGAGGCATTCTGTAATCTGTGGACTATTAGACTGTTGATGAAACACAGAAATTGCATCAGGATTGAATACAACAGTCACCATGCGCACTTTCCTCCATGTGGGTAATGTCTGAAACAGTCTACTCTTTGATCGTTCCCAGGAAGACCAGTAGTAGTTTACGATGCACATCTGGAGGCATTCTCTAATCTGTAAGCTATCAGACTGTTGCTGAAACACAGGAATTGCATCGGGATTGAATACAACAGGCACCATGCGCACTTTCCTCCATGGGAGTAATGTCTCAAACAGTCTATTCTTTGATCGTACCCTGGAAGACCAGAAGTAGTTTCCGATGCACATCTGGAGGCATTCTGTAATCTGTGGACTATCAGAGTGTTGATGAAACACAGAAATTGCATCGGAATTGAATACAACATTCACCATGCGCATTTTCCTCCATGGGAGTAATGTCTCAAACAGTCTACGCTTTGATCGTTCCCAGGAAGACCAGTAGTAGTTTCCGATGCACATCGGGAGGCATTCTGTAATCTGTGGACTATCGGAGTGTTGATGAAACACAGAAAATGCATCGGGAATGAATACAACAGTCACCATGTGCACTTTCCTCCATGGGAGTAATGTCGCAAAGAGATTACGCTTTGATCGTTACCTGGAAGACAAGTAGTGGTTTCCGATGCACATCTGGAGGCATTCTCTAATCTGTGGACTATCAGAGTGTTGATGAAACACAGAAATTGCATCGGAATTGATTATAACAGTGAACATGCGCCCTTTCCTCCATAGGAGTAGTATCTCAAGCAGTCTACGCTTTGATCGTTCCCTGGAAGAACAGTAATAGCTTCCGATGCACATCTGGAGGCGTTCTGTAATCTGTGGACTATCAGAGTGTTGATGAAACACAGAAATTGCCTCGGGATTGAATACAACAGTCACCATTTGCACTTTCCTCTATGGTAGTAATGTCTCAAACAGTCTAAGCTTTCATCGTTCCCTGGAAGTCCAGTATTAGTTACCGATGCACATCTTGAGGCATTCTGTAATCTGTGGACTATCTGAGTGTTGATGTAACACAGAAATTGCATCGGGATTGAATACAAGAGTCACCATGCACACATTCCTCCATGGGAGCAATGTTTCAAACAGTCTACGCTTTGATCGTTACATGGATGCCAGTAGTAGTTTCCGATGCACATCTGGAGGCATTCTGTAATCTGTGGGACTTCAAAGTGTCGATGAAACACAGAAATTGCATCGGTGTGGAATACAACAGTCACCATGCGCACTTTTCTCCATGGGAGAAATGTCTGAAACAGTCTACGCTTTTATCGTTCCCTGGAAGACCGGTAGTAGTTTCCGATACACATCTGGAGGAATTCTGTAATCTGTGGACCATCAGAATGTTGATGAAACACAGAAATAGCATACGGATTGAATACAACAGGCTCTATGCACACTTTCATCCATGGGAGTAATGTCTCAAACAGTCTATTATTTGATCGCTTCCTGGAAGACCAGAAAAAGTTTCCGATGCACATCTGGAGGCATTCTGTACTCTGTGGACCTTCAAAGTGTTGATGAAACACAGAAATTGCATCGGGCTTGAATACAACAGTCACCATGCTCACTTTCCTCCATGGCAGTAGTGTCTGAAACAGTCTACGTTTTGATCGTTCCCAGGAAGATCAGTAGTAGTTTCCGACGCTCATCTGGAGGCAATCTGTAATCTGTGGACCTTCAAAGTGTAGATGAAACACAGAAATTGCCTCGGGATTGAATACAACAGTCACCATGCGCACCTTCCTCCATGGGAGTAATGTCTCAAAGAGTCTACGTTTTGATCGTTAGCTGGAAGACCAGTAGTAGTTACCGATGCACATCTGGAGGCATTCTGTAATCTGTGGACTATCAGAGTGTTGATGAAACACAGAAATTGCATCGGGATTGAATACAACAATCACCACGCGCACTTTCCTCCATGGGAGGAATGTCTCAAACAGTCAACGCTTTGATCGTTCCCTGTAAGACCAGTAGCAGTTTCCGATGCACATCTTGAGGCATTCTGTAATCTGTGGACAATCTGAGTGTTGATGAAACACAGAAATTGCATCGGGATTGAATACAAGACTCACCATGCGCACTTTCCTCCGTGGGAGGAATTTCTCAAAAAGTCTACGCTTTGATCGTTCTCTTGAAGACCAGTAGTAGTTACCGATGCACATCTGGAGGCATTCACTAATCTTTATACTATCAGAGTGTTGATGAAACACAGAAATCGTATTGGGATTGAATACAACAGGCACCATGCTCACTTTTTTCCATGGGAGCAATGTTTCAAACAGTCTACGCTTTGTTCGTTCCCTGGAAGACCAGTAGTAGTTTCCGGTGCACATCTGGAGGCATTCTGTAATCCGTGGACCTTCAAAGTGTAGATGAAACACAGAAATAGCATCGGTATTGAATACAACAGTCACCATGTGCACTTTCCTCCATGGGAGTAATGTCTGAAAGAGTCTACGCATTGATCGTTCCCTGGAAGAACCTGTAGTAGTTTCCGATGCACATCTGGAGGCATTCTGTAATCTGTGGACTATCAGAGTACTGATGAAACACAGAAATTGCATCGGGATTGAATACAACAGTCACCATGAGCACTTTCCTCCATGGGAGTAATGTCTCAAACAGTCTACACTTTGATCGTTCCCTGGAAGACCAGTAGTAGTTTCCGATGCACATCTGGAGGCATTCTGTAATCTGTGGACTATCAGACTTTTGATGAAATACAGAAGTAGCATCGGGATTGAATACGACAGGCACCATGCGCACTTTCCTCCATGGGCGTAATTTCTCAGACACTCTACGTTTTGATCGTTCCCAGGAAGACCAGTAGTAGTTTCCGATGCACATCTGGAGGCATTCTGTTATCTGTGGACTATCAGACTGTTGATGAAACACAGAAATTGCGTGGGGATTGAATAGAACAGGCACCATGCGCACTTTCCTCCATGGGAGTAATGTCTCAAACAGTCTATTCTTTGATCGTTCCCTGGAGGACCAGAAGTAGTTTCCGATGCACATCATGAGGCATTCTATAATCTGTGGACTATCAGAGTGTTGATGAAACACAGAAATTGCATCGGGATTGAATACAACAGTCACCATCCGCACTTTCCTCCATGTTAGTAATGTCTCAAACAGCCTATGCTTTGAACGTTCCCTGGAAGACCAGTGTTAGTTTCCGATGCACATCTGGAGGCATTCTGTAATCTGTTGACTATCAGAGTGTTTATGAAACACAGAAATTGCATCGGGACTGAATACAACAGTCACCATGCGCACTTTCCTCCATGGGAGTAATGTCTCTAACAGTCTACGCTTTGATCGTTCCCTGGAAGACCAGTAGTAGTTTTCGATGCACATCTGGAGGCATTCTGTAATCTGTGGACTATCTGAGTGTTGATGAAACACAGAAATTGCTTCGGGATTCAATACAACATTCACCATGCGCACTTTCCTCCATGGGAGTAATGTCTCAAACAGTCTACGCTTTGATCGTTCCCTGGAAGACCAGTGTTAGTTTCCGATTCACATCTGGAGGCCTTCTGTAATCTGTGGACTATCAGACTGTTGATGAAACACAGAAATTGCATCGGGATTGAATACAACAGGCACCATGCGCACTGTCCTCCATGGGAGTAATGTCTCAAACAGTCTATTTTTTGATCGTTAACTGGAAGACCAGAAGTAGTTTCCGATGCACATCTCGAGGCATTCTGTAATCTGTGGACCTTCAAAGTGTTGTAGAAACACAGCAAATGCATCGGGATTGAATACAACAGTCACCATCCGCACTTTCCTCCATGTTAGTAATGTCTAAAACAGTCTACGCTTTGATCGTTCCTTGGAAGACCAGTAGTAGTTTCCGATGCACATCTGGTGGCATTCTGTAATCTGTGGAACTTCAAAGTGTTGATGAATCACAGAAATTGCATTGGGATTGAATACAACAGTCACCATGCCCACTTTCATACTTGGGAGTAATGTCTGAAACAGTCTACGATTTGATCGCTCCCTGGAAGACCAGTAGTAGTTTCCGATGCACATCTGGAGGCATTCTGTAATCTGTGGACTATCAGAGTGTTGATGAAACACAGAAATTGCATCGGGACTGAATACAACAGTCACCATGAGTACTTTCCTTTATGGGAGTAATGTCTCAAACAGACTACGCTTTGATCGTTCCCTGGAAGACCAGTAGTAGTTTCCGATGCACATCTAGAGACAACCTGTAATCTGTGAACTATCTGAATGTTGATGAAACACAGAAATTGCATCGGGATTGAATACAACAGTCAGCATGCGCACTTTCCTCCATGGGAAGAATGTCTGAAACAGTTTACGCTTTGATCGTTCCCTTGAAGACCAGTAGTAGTTTCCGGTAACATCAGGAGGCCTTCTGTAATCTGTGGACTATCTGACTCTTGATGAAACACAGAAATTGCATCGGGATTGAATACAGCAGGCACCATGCGCACTTTCCTCCATGGGAGTAATGTCTCAAAGAGTCTATTCTTTGATCGTACCCTGGAAGACCAGAAGTATTTTCCGATGCACATCTGGAGGCATTTTGTAATCTGTGGACTATCAGAGTGTTGATGAAACACAGAAAATGCATCGGGATTGAGTAAAACTGTCACCATGTGCACTTTCCTCCATGTGAGTAATTCTCATACAGGCTACGCTTTGATCGTTTCCTAGAAGACCAATAGTAGTTTCCAATGCACATCTGGAGGCATTCTGTAATCTGTGGACTATTAGACTGTTGATGAAACACAGAAATTGCATCGGGATTGAATACAACAGTCACCATGCGCACTTTCCTCCATGTGGGTAATGTCTGAAACAGTCTACTCTTTGATCGTTCCCAGGAAGACCAGTAGTAGTTTACGATGCACATCTGGAGGCATTCTCTAATCTGTAAGCTATCAGACTGTTGCTGAAACACAGGAATTGCATCGGGATTGAATACAACAGGCACCATGCGCACTTTCCTCCATGGGAGTAATGTCTCAAACAGTCTATTCTTTGATCGTACCCTGGAAGACCAGAAGTAGTTTCCGATGCACATCTGGAGGCATTCTGTAATCTGTGGACTATCAGAGTGTTGATGAAACACAGAAATTGCATCGGAATTGAATACAACAGTCACCATGCGCATTTTCCTCCATGGGAGTAATGTCTCAAACAGTCTACGCTTTGATCGTTCCCAGGAAGACCAGTAGTAGTTTCCGATGCACATCGGGAGGCATTCTGTAATCTGTGGACTATCGGAGTGTTGATGAAAGACAGAAAATGCATCGGGAATGAATACAACAGTCACCATGTGCACTTTCCTCCATGGGAGTAATGTCGCAAAGAGTTTACGCTTTGATCGTTACCTGGAAGACAAGTAGTGGTTTCCGATGCACATCTGGAGGCATTCTCTAATCTGTGGACTATCTGAGTGTTGATGAAACACAGAAATTGCATCGGGCTTGAATACAACAGTCACCATGCGTATTTTCCACCATGGGAGTAGTGTCACAAACAGTCTACGCTTTGATCGTTCCCTGGATGACCAGAAGTAGTTTCCGATGCACATCTGGAGGAATTCTGTAATCTGTGGACCATCAGAATGTTGATGAAACACAGAAATAGCATACGGATTGAATACAACAGGCTCTATGCACACTTTCCTCCATGGGAGTAATGTCTCAAACAGTCTATTATTTGATCGCTTCCTGGAAGACCAGAAAAAGTTTCCGATGCACATCTGGAGGCATTCTGTACTCTGTGGACCTTCAAAGTGTTGATGAAACACAGAAATAGCATCGGGCTTTAATACAACAGTCACCATGCGCATTTTCCTCCATGGGAGTAATGTCTGAAACAGTCTACGTTTTGATCGTTCCCAGGAAGATCAGTAGTAGTTTCCGACGCTCATCTGGAGGCAATCTGTAATCTGTGGACCTTCAAAGTGTAGATGAAACACAGAAATTGCCTCGGGATTGAATACAACAGTCACCATGCGCACTTTCCTCTATGGGAGTAATGTCTCAAAGAGTCTACGTTTTGATCGTTAGCTGGAAGACCAGTAGTAGTTACCGATGCACATCTGGAGGCATTCTGTAATCTGTGGACTATCAGAGTGTTGATGAAACACAGAAATTGCATCGGGATTGAATACAACAATCACCATGCGCACTTTCCTCCATGGGAGGAATGTCTCAAACAGTCAACGCTTTGATCGTTCCCTGTAAGACCAGTAGCAGTTTCCGATGCACATCATGAGGCATTCTGTAATCTGTGGACAATCTGAGTGTTGATGAAACACAGAAATTGCATCGGGATTGAATACAAGAGTCACCATGCGCACTTTCCTCCGTGGGAGGAATTTCTCAAAAAGTCTACGCTTTGATCGTTCTCTTGAAGACCAGTAGTAGTTACCGATGCACATCTGGAGGCATTCACTAATCTTTATACTATCAGAGTGTTGATGAAACACAGAAATGTATTGGGATTGAATACAACAGGCACCATGCTCACTTTTTTCCATGGGAGCAATGTTTGTAACAGTCTACGCTTTGTTCATTCACTGGATAACCAGTAGTAGTTTCCGTTGCACATCTGGAGGCATTCTGTAATCTGTGGACTATCAGAGTGTTGATGAAACACAGAAATTGCATCGGGATTGTATACAACAGTCACCACGCGCACTTTCCTCCATGGGAGGAATGTCTCAAACAGTCTATGCTTTGATCGTTCCCTGTAAGACCAGTAGTAGTTTCCGATGCACATCTGGAGGCATTCTGTTATCTGTGGACTATCAGACTGTTGATGAAACACAGAAATTGCGTGGGGATTGAATAGAACAGGCACCATGCGCACTTTCCTCCATGGGAGTAATGTCTCAAACAGTCTATTCTTTGATCGTTCCCTGGAAGACCAGAAGTAGTTTCCGATGCACATCATGAGGCATTCTATAATCTGTGGACTATCAGAGTGTTGATGAAACACAGAAATTGCATCGGGATTGAATACAACAGTCACCATCCGCACTTTCCTCCATGTTAGTAATGTCTCAAACAGCCTATGCTTTGAACGTTCCCTGGAAGACCAGTGTTAGTCTCCGATGCACATCTGGAGGCATTCTGTAATCTGTTGACTATCAGAGTGTTTATGAAACACAGAAATTGCATCGGGACTGAATACAACAGTCACCATGCGCACTTTCCTCCATGGGAGTAATGTCTCTAACAGTCTACCCTTTGATCGTTCCGTGGAAGACCAGTAGTAGTTATTGATGCACGTCTGGAGACATTCTGTAATCTGTGGAACTTCAAAGTGTTGACGAAACACAGAAATTGCCTCGGGATTCAATACAACATTCACCATGCGCACTTTCCTCCATGGGAGTAATGTCTCAAACAGTCTACGCTTTGATCGTTCCCTGGAAGACCAGTGTTAGTTTCCGATTCACATCTGGAGGCCTTCTGTAATCTGTGGACTATCAGACTGTTGATGAAACACAGAAATTGCATCGGGATTGAATACAACAGGCACCATGCGCACTGTCCTCCATGGGAGTAATGTCTCAAACAGTCTATTTTTTGATCGTTAACTGGAAGACCAGAAGTAGTTTCCGATGCACATCTCGAGGCATTCTGTAATCTGTGGACCTTCAAAGTGTTGTAGAAACACAGCAAATGCATCGGGATTGAATACAACAGTCACCATCCGCACTTTCCTCCATGTTAGTAATGTCTAAAACAGTCTACGCTTTGATCGTTCCTTGGAAGACCAGTAGTAGTTTCCGATGCACATCTGGTCGCATTCTGTAATCTGTGGAACTTCAAAGTGTTGATGAATCACAGAAATTGCATTGGGATTGAATACAACAGTCACCATGCCCACTTTCATACTTGGGAGTAATGTCTGAAACAGTCTACGATTTGATCGCTCCCTGGAAGACCAGTAGTAGTTTCCGATGCACATCTGGAGGCATTCTGTAATCTGTGGACTATCAGAGTGTTGATGAAACACAGAAATTGCATCGGGACTGAATACAACAGTCACCATGAGTACTTTCCTTTATGGGAGTAATGTCTCAAACAGACTACGCTTTGATCGTTCCCTGGAAGACCAGTAGTAGTTTCCGATGCTCATCTAGAGACAACCTGTAATCTGTGAACTATCTGACTGTTGATGAAACACAGAAATTGCGTCGGGATTGAATACAGCAGGCACCATGCGCACTTTCCTCCATGGGAGTAATGTCTCAAAGAGTCTATTCTTTGATCGTACCCTGGAAGACCAGAAGTATTTTCCGATGCACATCTGGAGGCATTTTGTAATCTGTGGACTATCAGAGTGTTGATGAAACACAGAAAATGCATCGGGATTGAGTAAAACTGTCACCATGTGCACTTTCCTCCATGTGAGTAATTCTCATACAGGCTACGCTTTGATCGTTTCCTGGAAGACCAATAGTAGTTTCCAATGCACATCTGGAGGCATTCTGTAATCTGTGGACTATTAGACTGTTGATGAAACACAGAAATTGCATCGGGATTGAATACAACAGTCACCATGCGCACTTTCCTCCATGTGGGTAATGTCTGAAACAGTCTACTCTTTGATCGTTCCCAGGAAGACCAGTAGTAGTTTACGATGCACATCTGGAGGCATTCTCTAATCTGTAAGCTATCAGACTGTTGCTGAAACACGGGAATTGCATCGGGATTGTATACAACAGGCACCATGCGCACTTTCCTCCATGGGAGTAATGTCTCAAACAGTCTATTCTTTGATCGTACCCTGGATGACCAGAAGTAGTTTCCGATGCACATCTGGAGGCATTCTGTAATCTGTGGACTATCAGAGTGTTGATGAAACACAGAAATTGCATCGGAATTGAATACAACAGTCAACATGCGCATTTTCCTCCATGGGAGTAATGTCTCAAACAGTCTACGCTTTGATCGTTCCCAGGAAGACCAGTAGTAGTTTCCGATGCACATCGGGAGGCATTCTGTAATCTGTGGACTATCGGAGTGTTGATGAAACACAGAAAATGCATCGGGAATGAATACAACAGTCACCATGTGCACTTTCCTCCATGGGAGTAATGTCGCAAAGAGTTTACGCTTTGATCGTTACCTGGAAGACAAGTAGTGGTTTCCGATGCACATCTGGAGGCATTCTCTAATCTGTGGACTATCAGAGTGTTGATGAAACACAGAAATTGCATCGGGATTGATTATAACAGTGAACATGCGCCCTTTCCTCCATAGGAGTAGTATCTCAAGCAGTCTACGCTTTGATCGTTCCCTGGAAGAACAGTAGTAGTTTCCGATGCACATCTGGAGGCGTTCTGTAATCTGTGGACTATCAGAGTGTTGATGAAACACAGAAATTGCCTCGGGATTGAATACAACAGTCACCATTTGCACTTTCCTCTATGGTAGTAATGTCTCAAACAGTCTAAGCTTTCATCGTTCCCTGGAAGTCCAGTATTAGTTACCGATGCACATCTTGAGGCATTCTGTAATCTGTGGACTATCTGAGTGTTGATGTAACACAGAAATTGCATCGGGATTGAATACAAGAGTCACCATGCGCACATTCCTCCATGGGAGCAATGTTTCAAACAGTCTACGCTTTGATCGTTACATGGAAGACCAGTAGTAGTTTCCGATGCACATCTGGAGGCATTCTGTAATCTGTGGGACTTCAAAGTGTCGATGAAACACAGAAATTGTATCGGTATGGAATACAACAGTCACCATGCGCACTTTTCTCCATGGGAGAAATGTCTGAAACAGTCTACGCTTTTATCGTTCCCTGGAAGACCAGTAGTAGTTTCCGATACACATCTGGAGGCATTCTGTACTCTGTGGACCTTCAAAGTGTTGATGAAACACAGAAATTGCATCGGGATGAATACAACAGTCACCATGCACATTTTGCTCCATGGGAGTAATTCTCAAACAGTCTACGCTATGATCGTTCCCTGGAAGACCAGTTGTAGTTACCGATGCACATCTGGAGGCATTCTGTAATCTGTGGACTATCTGAGTGTTGATGAAACACAGAAATTGCATCGGGCTTGAATACAACAGTCACCATGCGTATTTTCCACCATGGGAGTAGTGTCACAAACAGTCTACGCTTTGATCGTTCCCTGGATGACCAGAAGTAGTTTCCGATGCACATCTGGAGGAATTCTGTAATCTGTGGACCATCAGAATGTTGATGAAACACAGAAATAGCATACGGATTGAATACAACAGGCACTATGCACACTTTCCTCCATGGGAGTAATGTCTCAAACAGTCTATTATTTGATCGCTTCCTGGAAGACCAGAAAAAGTTTCCGATGCACATCTGGAGGCATTCTGTACTCTGTGGACCTTCAAAGTGTTGATGAAACACAGAAATTGCATCGGGCTTGAATACAACAGTCACCATGCTCACTTTCCTCCATGGCAGTAGTGTCTGAAACAGTCTACGCTTTGATCGTTCCCAGGAAGATCAGTAGTAGTTTCCGACGCTCATCTGGAGGCAATCTGTAATCTGTGGACCTTCAAAGTGTAGATGAAACACAGAAATTGCCTCGGGATTGAATACAACAGTCACCATGCGCACTTTCCTCTATGGGAGTAATGTCTCAAAGAGTCAACGTTTTGATCGTTAGCTGGAAGACCAGTAGTAGTTACCGATGCACATCTGGAGGCATTCTGTAATCTGTGGACTATCAGAGGGTTGATGAATCACAGAAATTGCATCGGGATTGAATACAACAATCACCACGCGCACTTTCCTCCATGGGAGGAATGTCTCAAACAGTCAACGCTTTGATCGTTCCCTGTAAGACCAGTAGCAGTTTCCGATGCACATCTTGAGGCATTCTGTAATCTGTGGACAATCTGAGTGTTGATGAAACATAGAAATTGCATCGGGATTGAATACAAGAGTCACCATGCGCACTTTCCTCCGTGGGAGGAATTTCTCAAAAAGTCTACGCTTTGATCGTTCTCTTGAAGACCAGTAGTAGTTACCGATGCACATCTGGAGGCATTCACTAATCTTTATACTATCAGAGTGTTGATGAAATACAGAAATCGTATTGGGATTGAATACAACAGGCACCATGCTCACTTTTTTCCATGGGAGCAATGTTTCAAACAGTCTACGTTTTGATCGTTCCCAGGAAGATCAGTAGTAGTTTCCGACGCTCATCTGGAGGCAATCTGTAATCTGTGGACCTTCAAAGTGTAGATGAAACACAGAAATTGCCTCGGGATTGAATACAACAGTCACCATGCGCACTTTCCTCTATGGGAGTAATGTCTCAAAGAGTCTACGTTTTGATCGTTAGCTGGAAGACCAGTAGTAGTTACCGATGCACATCTGGAGGCATTCTGTAATCTGTGGACTATCAGAGTGTTGATGAAACACAGAAATTGCATCGGGATTGAATACAACAATCACCACGCGCACTTTCCTCCATGGGAGGAATGTCTCAAACAGTCAACGCTTTGATCGTTCCCTGTAAGACCAGTAGCAGTTTCCGATGCACATCTTGAGGCATTCTGTAATCTGTGGACAATCTGTGTGTTGATGAAACACAGAAATTGCATCGGGATTGAATACAAGAGTCACCATGCGCACTTTCCTCCGTGGGAGGAATTTCTCAAAAAGTCTACGCTTTGAGCGTTCTCTTGAAGACCAGTAGTAGTTTCCGATGCACATCTGGAGGCATTCTGTAATCCGTGGACCTTCAAAGTGTAGATGAAACACAGAAATTGCATCGGTATTGAATACAACAGTCACCATGTGCACTTTCCTCCATGGGAGTAATGTCTGAAAGAGTCTACGCTTTGATCGTTCCCTGGAAGACCTGTAGTAGTTTCCGATGCACATCTGGAGGCATTCTGTAATCTGTGGACTATCAGAGTACTGATGAAACACAGAAATATCATCGGGATTGAATACAACAGTCACCATGAGCACTTTCCTCCATGGGAGTAATGTCTCAAACAGTCTACACTTTGATCGTTCCCTGGAAGACCAGTAGTAGTTTCCGATGCACATCTGGAGGCATTCTGTAATCTGTGGACTATCAGACTTTTGATGAAATACAGAAGTAGCATCGGGATTGTATACGACAGGCACCATGCGCACTTTCCTCCATGGGCGTAATGTCTCAGACACTCTACGTTTTGATCGTTCCCAGGAAGACCAGTAGTAGTTTCCGATGCACATCTGGAGGCATTCTGTAATCTGTGGACTATCAGAGAGTTGATGAAACTCAGAAAATGCTTTGGGATTGAGTACAACAGTCACCATGCGCACTTTCCTCCATGTGAGTAATGTCTCAAACAGTCTACGCTTTGATCGTTGCCTGGAAGACAAGTAGTAGTTTCCGATACACATCTGGAGACATTCTGTAATCTGTGGACTATCAGAGTGTTGATGAAACACAGACGTTGCATCGGGATTGAATGCAAATGTCACCATGCACACTTTCCTCCATAATAGTAAAGTCTCAAACAGACTACGCTTTGTTCATTCACTGGATAACCAGTAGTAGTTTCCGTTGCACATCTGGAGGCATTCTGTAATCTGTGGACTATCAGAGTGTTGATGAAACACAGAAATTGCATCGGGATTGAATACAACAGTCACCACGCGCACTTTCCTCCATGGGAGGAATGTCTCAAACAGTCTATGCTTTGATCGTTCCCTGCAAGACCAGTAGTAGTTTCCGATGCACATCTGGAGGCATTCTGTTATCTGTGGACTATCAGACTGTTGATGAAACACAGAAATTGCTTGGGGATTGAATACAACAGGCACCATGCGCACTTTCCTCCATGGGAGTAATGTCTCAAACAGTCTATTCTTTGATCGTTCCCTGGAAGACCAGAAGTAGTTTCCGATGCACATCATGAGGCATTCTATAATCTGTGGACTATCAGAGTGTTGATGAAACACAGAAATTGCATCGGGATTGAATACATCAGTCACCATCCGCACTTTCCTCCATGTTAGTAATGTCTCAAACAGCCTATGCTTTGAACGTTCCCTGGAAGACCAGTGTTAGTTTCCGATGCACATCTGGAGGCATTCTGTAATCTGTTGACTATCAGAGTGTTTATGAAACACAGAAATTGCATCGGGACTGAATACAACAGTCACCATGCGCACTTTCCTCCATGGGAGTAATGTCTCTAACAGTCTACGCTTTGATCGTTCCCTGGAAGACCAGTAGTAGTTTTCGATGCACATCTGGAGGCATTCTGTAATCTGTGGACTATCTGAGTGTTGATGAAACACAGAAATTGCATCGGGCTTGAATACAACAGTCACCATGCGCATTTTCCTCCATGGGAGTAGTGTCTCAAACAGTCTACGCTTTGATCGTTCCTTGGATGACCAGAAGTAGTTTCCGATGCACATCTGGAGGAAGTCTGTAATCTGTGGAAATTCAAAGTGTCGATGAAACACAGAAATTGCATCGGTATGGAATACAACAGTCACCATGCGCACTTTTCTCCATGGGAGAAATGTCTGAAACAGTCTACGCTTTTATCGTTCCCTGGAAGACCAGTAGTAGTTTCCGATGCACATCTGGAGGCATTCTGTAGTCTGTGGACCTTCAGAGTGTTGATGAAACACAGAAATTGCATCGGGATGAATACAACAATCACCATGCGCACTTTCCTCCATGGGAGTAATGTCTCTAACAGTCTACCCTTTGATCGTTCCGTGGAAGACCAGTAGTAGTTATTGATGCACGTCTGGAGACATTCTGTAATCTGTGGAACTTCAAAGTGTTGACGAAACACAGAAATTGCCTCGGGATTCAATACAACATTCACCATGCGCACTTTCCTCCATGGCAGTAATGTCTCAAACAGTCTACGCTTTGATCGTTCCCTGGAAGACCAGTGTTAGTTTCCGATTCACATCTGGAGGCCTTCTGTAATCTGTGGACTATCAGACTGTTGATGAAACACAGAAATTGCATCGGGATTGAATACAACAGGCACCATGCGCACTGTCCTCCATGGGAGTAATGTCTCAAACAGTCTATTTTTTGATCGTTAACTGGAAGACCAGAAGTAGTTTCCGATGCACATCTGGAGGCATTCTGTAATCTGTGGACTATCAGAGTGTTGATGAAACACAGAAATTGCATCGGGACTGAATACAACAGTCACCTTGAGTACTTTCCTTTATGGGAGTAATGTCTCAAACAGACTACGCTTTGATCGTTCCCTGGAAGACCAGTAGTAGTTTCCGATGCACATCTAGAGACAACCTGTAATCTGTGAACTATCTGACTGTTGATGAAACACAGAAATTGCATCGGGATTGAATACAACAGTTAGCATGCGCACTTTCCTCATTGGGAAGAATGTCTGAAACAGTTTACGCTTTGATCGTTCCCTTGAAGACCAGTAGTAGTTTCCGGTAACATCTGGAGGCCTTCTGTAATCTGTGGACTATCTGACTCTTGATGAAACACAGAAATTGCATCGGGATTGAATACAGCAGGCACCATGCGCACTTTCCTCCATGGGAGTAATGTCTCAAAGAGTCTATTCTTTGATCGTACCCTGGAAGACCAGAAGTATTTTCCGATCCACATCTGGAGGCATTTTGTAATCTGTGGACTATCAGAGTGTTGATGAAACACAGAAAATGCATCGGGATTGAGTAAAACTGTCACCATGTGCACTTTCCTCCATGTGAGTAATTCTCATACAGGCTACGCTTTGATCGTTTCCTGGAAGACCAATAGTAGTTTCCAATGCACATCTGGAGGCATTCTGTAATCTGTGGACTATTACACTGTTGATGAAACACAGAAATTGTATCGGTATGGAATACAACAGTCACCATGCGCACTTTTCTCCATGGGAGAAATGTCTGAAACAGTCTACGCTTTTATCGTTCCCTGGAAGACCAGTAGTAGTTTCCGATGCACATCTGGAGGCATTCTGTAATCTGTGGACCTTCAAAGTGTTGATGAAACACAGAAATTGCATCGGGATGAATACAACAGTCACCATGCGCACTTTCCTCCATGGGAATAATGTCTCTAACAGTCTACCATTTGATCGTTCCGTGGAAGACCAGTAGTAGTTTCCAATGGACATCTGGAGGCATTCTGTAATCTATGGACTGTCAGAGTGTTGATAAAACACTAAAATTGCGACGGGATTGAATACAACAGTCACCATGCGCACTTTCTTCTATGGGAGTGTTGTCTCAAAAAGTATACGATTTGATCGTTCCCTAGAAGTCCAGTAGTAGTTTCCGATTCACATCTGGAGGCATTCTGTAATCTATGGACTATCAGAGTGTTGATGAAACACAGAAATTGCATCGGGATTGAATACAACAGTCACCATGCGCACTTTCTTCCATGGGAGTAACGTCTCAAACAGTCAATTTTTTGATCGTTCCCTCGAAGACCAGTAGTAGTTATCGATGCACATCTGGAGACAATCTGTAATCTGTGGAACTTCAAAATGTTGATGAAACACAGAAATTGCATCGCGATTGAATACAACAGGCTCCATGCGCACTTTCTTCCATGGGAGTAATGTCTCAAACAGTCTATTTATTGATCGTTCCCTGGAAGACCAGAAGTAGTTTCCGATGCACATCTCGAGGCATTCTGTAATCTGTGGACCTACAAACTTTTGTAGAAACACAGAAAATGCATCGGGATTAAATACAACAGTCACCATCCTTACTTTCCTCCATGTTAGTATTGTCTAGAACAGCCTACGCTTTGATCGTACCCTGGAAGACCAGTGTTAGTTTCCGATGCATATCTGGAGGCATTCTGTAATCTGTGGACTATCAGAGTGCTGATGAAACACAGATATTGCATCGGGATTGAATACAACAGGCACCATCCGCACTTTTCTCCATGGGAGTAATTCTCAAACAGGCTACGCTTTGATCGATCCTTGGAAGACCAGTAGTAGTTTCCGATGCACATCTGCTGGCATTCTGTAATCTGTGGAACTTCAAAGTGTTGATGAACCACAGAAATTGCATCGGGATTGAATACAACAGTCACCATGCGCACTTTCCTCCATAGGAGTATTGTCTCAGACAGTCTACGCTTTGATCGTTCCCAGGAAGACCAGTAGTAGTTTCCGATGCACATCTGGAGGCATTCTGTAATCTGTGGACTATCAGAGTGTTGATGAAACACAGAAAATGCATTGGGATTGAGTAAAAGAGTCACCATGTGCACTTTCCTCCATGTGAGTAATTCTCATACAGGCTACGCTTTGATCGTTCCCTGGAAGACCAGTAGTAGTTTCCGATGCACATCTGGAGGCATTCTGTAATCTGTAGACTATCAGACTGTTGATGAAACACAGGAATTGCATCGGGATTGAATACAACAGTAACCATGCGCATTTTCCTAAATGGGAGTAATGTCTCAAACAGTCACCATCCGCACATTCCTCCTTGGGAGTAATTCTCAACAGGCTACGCTTTGATCGTTCCCTGGAAGACCACTAGTAGTTTCCGATGCACATCTGGAGACAATCTGTAATCTGTGGACTAACAGAGTGTTGATGAAACACAGAAATTGCATCGGGATTGAATACAACAGTCACCATGCGCACTTTCCTCCATGGGAGTAATGTTTCAAACAGTCTACGCATTGATCGTCCCTGGAAGACCAGTAGTAGTTTCCGATGCACATCTGGATTCATTCTGTAATCTGTGGACTGTCAGAGTGTTGAAGAAACACAGAAATTGCATCGGGATTGAATACAACAGCCACCATCCGCACTTTTCTTCATGGGAGTAATTCTCAAACAGGCTACGCTTTGATCGTTCCTTTGAAGACCAGTAGTAGTTTCCGATGCACATCTGGTGGCATTCTGTAATCTGTGGACCTTCAAAGAGTTGATGAATCACAGAAATTGCCTCGGGATTGAATACAACAGTCACCATGAGCACTTTCGTCCATGGGAGTGTTGTCTCCAAAAGTCTACGCTTTGAACGTTCCCTAGAAGTCCAGTAGTAGTTTCCGATGCACATCTCGAGGCATTCTGTAATCTGTGGACTATTAGACTGTTGATGAAACACAGAAATTGCATCGGGATTGAATACAACAGGCTCCATGCGCACTTTCCTAAATGGGAGTAATGTCTCAAACAGTCTATTTTTTGATCGTTCCCTGGAAGACCGGAAGTAGTTTCAGATGCACATCTAGAGGCATTCTGTAATCTGTGGACCTTCAAAGTGTTGTAGAAACACAGAAAATGCATCGGGATTAAATACAACAGTCACCATCCGCACTTTCCTCCATGTTAGTAATGTCTAAAACAGTCTACGCCTTGATCGTACCCTGGAAGACCAGTGTTAGTTTCCGATGCACATCTGGAGGCATTCTGTAATCTGTGGACTATCAGAGTGCTGATGAAACACAGAAATTGCATCGGGTTTGAATACAACAGCCACCATCCGCACTTTTCTTCATGGGAGTAATTCTCAAACAGGCTACGCTTTGATCGTTCCTTTGAAGACCAGTAGTAGTTTCCGATGCACATCTGGTGGCATTCTGTAATCTGTGGACCTTCAAAGAGTTGATGAATCACAGAAATTGCCTCGGGATTGAATACAACAGTCACCATGCGCACATTCGTCCATGGGAGTAATGTTTCAAACAGTCTATTTTTGATCGTACCTTGGAAGACCAGAAGTAGTTTCCGATGCATATCTGGAGGCATTCTGTAATCTGTGGACTATCAGAGTGCTGATGAAACTCAGAAATTGCATCGTAATTGAATACAACAGTCACCATGCGCACTTTCCCACATTGGAGTAATGTCTCTAACAGTCTACGCTTTGATCGTTCCCTGGAAGACCTGTAGTAGTTTCCGATGCACATCTAGAGACAACCTGTAATCTGTGAACTATCTGACTGTTGATGAAACACAGAAATTGCATCGGGATTGAATACAACAGTTAGCATGCGCACATTCCTCATTGGGAAGAATGTCTGAAACAGTTTACGCTTTGATCGTTCCCTTGAAGACCAGTAGTAGTTTCCGGTAACATCTGGAGGCCTTCTGTAATCTGTGGACTATCTGACTCTTGATGAAACACAGAAATTGCATCGGGATTGAATACAGCAGGCACCATGCGCACTTTCCTCCATGGGAGTAATGTCTCAAAGAGTCTATTCTTTGATCGTACCCTGGAAGACCAGAAGTATTTTCCGATGCACATCTGGAGGCATTTTGTAATCTGTGGACTATCAGAGTGTTGATGAAACACAGAAAATGCATCGGGATTGAGTAAAACTGTCACCATGTGCACTTTCCTCCATGTGAGTAATTCTCATACAGGCTACGCTTTGATCGTTTCCTGGAAGACCAATAGTAGTTTCCAATGCACATCTGGAGGCATTCTGTAATCTGTGGACTATTACACTGTTGATGAAACACAGAAATTGTATCGGTATGGAATACAACAGTCACCATGCGCACTTTTCTCCATGGGAGAAATGTCTGAAACAGTCTACGCTTTTATCGTTCCCTGGAAGACCAGTAGTAGTTTCCGATGCACATCTGGAGGCATTCTGTAATCTGTGGACCTTCAAAGTGTTGATGAAACACAGAAATTGCATCGGGATGAATACAACAGTCACCATGCGCACTTTCCTCCATGGGAATAATGTCTCTAACAGTCTACCATTTGATCGTTCCGTGGAAGACCAGTAGTAGTTTCCAATGGACATCTGGAGGCATTCTGTAATCTATGGACTGTCAGAGTGTTGATAAAACACTAAAATTGCGACGGGATTGAATACAACAGTCACCATGCGCACTTTCTTCTATGGGAGTGTTGTCTCAAAAAGTATACGATTTGATCGTTCCCTAGAAGTCCAGTAGTAGTTTCCGATTCACATCTGGAGGCATTCTGTAATCTATGGACTATCAGAGTGTTGATGAAACACAGAAATTGCATCGGGATTGAATACAACAGTCACCATGCGCACTTTCTTCCATGGGAGTAACGTCTCAAACAGTCAATTTTTTGATCGTTCCCTCGAAGACCAGTAGTAGTTATCGATGCACATCTGGAGACAATCTGTAATCTGTGGAACTTCAAAATGTTGATGAAACACAGAAATTGCATCGCGATTGAATACAACAGGCTCCATGCGCACTTTCTTCCATGGGAGTAATGTCTCAAACAGTCTATTTATTGATCGTTCCCTGGAAGACCAGAAGTAGTTTCCGATGCACATCTCGAGGCATTCTGTAATCTGTGGACCTACAAACTTTTGTAGAAACACAGAAAATGCATCGGGATTAAATACAACAGTCACCATCCTTACTTTCCTCCATGTTAGTATTGTCTAAAACAGCCTACGCTTTGATCGTACCCTGGAAGACCAGTGTTAGTTTCCGATGCATATCTGGAGGCATTCTGTAATCTGTGGACTATCAGAGTGCTGATGAAACACAGATATTGCATCGGGATTGAATACAACAGGCACCATCCGCACTTTTCTCCATGGGAGTAATTCTCAAACAGGCTACGCTTTGATCGATCCTTGGAAGACCAGTAGTAGTTTCCGATGCACATCTGCTGGCATTCTGTAATCTGTGGAACTTCAAAGTGTTGATGAACCACAGAAATTGCATCGGGATTGAATACAACAGTCACCATGCGCACTTTCCTCCATAGGAGTATTGTCTCAGACAGTCTACGCTTTGATCGTTCCCAGGAAGACCAGTAGTAGTTTCCGATGCACATCTGGAGGCATTCTGTAATCTGTGGACTATCAGAGTGTTGATGAAACACAGAAAATGCATTGGGATTGAGTAAAAGAGTCACCATGTGCACTTTCCTCCATGTGAGTAATTCTCATACAGGCTACGCTTTGATCGTTCCCTGGAAGACCAGTAGTAGTTTCCGATGCACATCTGGAGGCATTCTGTAATCTGTAGACTATCAGACTGTTGATGAAACACAGGAATTGCATCGGGATTGAATACAACAGTAACCATGCGCATTTTCCTAAATGGGAGTAATGTCTCAAACAGTCTACGCTTTGATCGTTCCAAGGAAGACCAGTAGTAGTTTCCGATGCACATCTGGAGGCATTCTGTAATCTGTGGACTATCGGAGTGTTGATGAAACACAGAAAATGCCTCGTGATTGAATACAACAGTCACCAT
Organism: Schistocerca gregaria; assembly: GCF_023897955.1. Taxonomy (NCBI): domain Eukaryota; kingdom Metazoa; phylum Arthropoda; class Insecta; order Orthoptera; family Acrididae; genus Schistocerca; species Schistocerca gregaria. The sequence goes on along the minus strand of NW_026061764.1, from coordinate 2,213,105 downwards.
TTGCACTTTCCTCTATTGTAGTAATGTCTCAAACAGTCTAAGCTTTGATCGTTCCCTGGAAGACCAGTAGTAGTTTCCGGTACACATCTGGAGGCCTTCTGTAATCTGTGGACTATCTGACTGTTGATGAAACTGAGAAATTGCATCGGGATTGAATACAACAGTCACCATGCGCACTTTGCTCCATGGGAGTAAAGTATCTAACAGCCTACGCTTTGATCGTTCCCTGGAAGACCAGTAGTAGTTTCCGATGCACATCTGGAGTCATTCTGTAATCTGTGGACCTTCAAAGTGTTGATGAAACACAGAAATTGCATTGGGAGTGAATACAACAGTCACCATCCGCACATTCCTCCTTGGGAGTAATTCTCAACAGGCTACGCTTTGATCGTTCCCTGGAAGACCACTAGTAGTTTCCGATGCACATCTGGAGACAATCTGTAATCTGTGGACTAACAGAGTGTTGATGAAACACAGAAATTGCATCGGGATTGAATACAACAGTCACCATGCGCACTTTCCTCCATGGGAGTAATGTTTCAAACAGTCTACGCATTGATCGTCCCTGGAAGACCAGTAGTAGTTTCCGATGCACATCTGGATTCATTCTGTAATCTGTGGACTGTCAGAGTGTTGAAGAAACACAGAAATTGCATCGGGATTGAATACAACAGCCACCATCCGCACTTTTCTTCATGGGAGTAATTCTCAAACAGGCTACGCTTTGATCGTTCCTTTGAAGACCAGTAGTAGTTTCCGATGCACATCTGGTGGCATTCTGTAATCTGTGGACCTTCAAAGAGTTGATGAATCACAGAAATTGCCTCGGGATTGAATACAACAGTCACCATGAGCACTTTCCTCCATGGGAGTGTTGTCTCCAAAAGTCTACGCTTTGAACGTTCCCTAGAAGTCCAGTAGTAGTTTCCGATGCACATCTCGAGGCATTCTGTAATCTGTGGACTATTAGACTGTTGATGAAACACAGAAATTGCATCGGGATTGAATACAACAGGCTCCATGCGCACTTTCCTAAATGGGAGTAATGTCTCAAACAGTCTATTTTTTGATCGTTCCCTGGAAGACCGGAAGTAGTTTCAGATGCACATCTAGAGGCATTCTGTAATCTGTGGACCTTCAAAGTGTTGTAGAAACACAGAAAATGCATCGGGATTAAATACAACAGTCACCATCCGCACTTTCCTCCATGTTAGTAATGTCTAAAACAGTCTACGCCTTGATCGTACCCTGGAAGACCAGTGTTAGTTTCCGATGCACATCTGGAGGCATTCTGTAATCTGTGGACTATCAGAGTGCTGATGAAACACAGAAATTGCATCGGGTTTGAATACAACAGCCACCATCCGCACTTTTCTTCATGGGAGTAATTCTCAAACAGGCTACGCTTTGATCGTTCCTTTGAAGACCAGTAGTAGTTTCCGATGCACATCTGGTGGCATTCTGTAATCTGTGGACCTTCAAAGAGTTGATGAATCACAGAAATTGCCTCGGGATTGAATACAACAGTCACATTGCGCACATTCGTCCATGGGAGTAATGTTTCAAACAGTCTATTTTTGATCGTACCTTGGAAGACCAGAAGTAGTTTCCGATGCATATCTGGAGGCATTCTGTAATCTGTGGACTATCAGAGTGCTGATGAAACTCAGAAATTGCATCGTAATTGAATACAACAGTCACCATGCGCACTTTCCCACATTGGAGTAATGTCTCTAACAGTCTACGCTTTGATCGTTCCCTGGAAGACCTGTAGTAGTTTCCGATGCACATCTTGAGACAATCTGTAATCTGTGGACTATCAGAGTGTTAATGAAACACAGAAATTGCATCGGGATTGAATACATCAGTCACCATGCGCACTTTCCTCCATAGGAGTAATGTCTCAAAGAGTCTACGCTTTGTTCGTCCCTGGAAGACCAGTGGTAGTTTCCGATGCACATTTGGGGGCATTCTGTAATCTGTGGAGTATCAGAGTGTTGATGAAGCACATAAATTGCATCGGAATTGAATACAGCAGTTACCATGCGCACTTTCCTCCATGGGAGTAATGTATATAACAGTCTAAGATTTGATCGTTCCCTGGAAGACCAGTAGTAGTTTCCGATGCACATCTGGAGGCATTCTGTAATCTGTGGACTATCAGAGTGCTGATGAAACAAAGAAATTGCATCGGGATTGAATAGAACAGTCACCATGAGCACTTTCCTCCATGTGAGTAATGTCTCAAATAGTCTACGCTTTGATCGTTCCCTGGAAGACCAGTAGTAGTTTCCGATGCACATCTGGAGGCATTCTGTAGTCTGTGGACCTTCAGAGTGTTGATGAAACACAGAAATTGCATCGGGATGAATACAACAATCACCATGCGCACTTTCCTCCATGGGAGTAATGTCTCTAACAGTCTACCCTTTGATCGTTCCGTGGAAGACCAGTAGTAGTTATTGATGCACGTCTGGAGACATTCTGTAATCTGTGGAACTTCAAAGTGTTGACGAAACACAGAAATTGCCTCGGGATTCAATACAACATTCACCATGCGCACTTTCCTCCATGGCAGTAATGTCTCAAACAGTCTACGCTTTGATCGTTCCCTGGAAGACCAGTGTTAGTTTCCGATTCACATCTGGAGGCCTTCTGTAATCTGTGGACTATCAGACTGTTGATGAAACACAGAAATTGCATCGGGATTGAATACAACAGGCACCATGCGCACTGTCCTCCATGGGAGTAATGTCTCAAACAGTCTATTTTTTGATCGTTAACTGGAAGACCAGAAGTAGTTTCCGATGCACATCTGGAGGCATTCTGTAATCTGTGGACTATCAGAGTGTTGATGAAACACAGAAATTGCATCGGGACTGAATACAACAGTCACCTTGAGTACTTTCCTTTATGGGAGTAATGTCTCAAACAGACTACGCTTTGATCGTTCCCTGGAAGACCAGTAGTAGTTTCCGATGCACATCTAGAGACAACCTGTAATCTGTGAACTATCTGACTGTTGATGAAACACAGAAATTGCATCGGGATTGAATACAACAGTTAGCATGCGCACTTTCCTCATTGGGAAGAATGTCTGAAACAGTTTACGCTTTGATCGTTCCCTTGAAGACCAGTAGTAGTTTCCGGTAACATCTGGAGGCCTTCTGTAATCTGTGGACTATCTGACTCTTGATGAAACACAGAAATTGCATCGGGATTGAATACAGCAGGCACCATGCGCACTTTCCTCCATGGGAGTAATGTCTCAAAGAGTCTATTCTTTGATCGTACCCTGGAAGACCAGAAGTATTTTCCGATCCACATCTGGAGGCATTTTGTAATCTGTGGACTATCAGAGTGTTGATGAAACACAGAAAATGCATCGGGATTGAGTAAAACTGTCACCATGTGCACTTTCCTCCATGTGAGTAATTCTCATACAGGCTACGCTTTGATCGTTTCCTGGAAGACCAATAGTAGTTTCCAATGCACATCTGGAGGCATTCTGTAATCTGTGGACTATTACACTGTTGATGAAACACAGAAATTGTATCGGTATGGAATACAACAGTCACCATGCGCACTTTTCTCCATGGGAGAAATGTCTGAAACAGTCTACGCTTTTATCGTTCCCTGGAAGACCAGTAGTAGTTTCCGATGCACATCTGGAGGCATTCTGTAATCTGTGGACCTTCAAAGTGTTGATGAAACACAGAAATTGCATCGGGATGAATACAACAGTCACCATGCGCACTTTCCTCCATGGGAATAATGTCTCTAACAGTCTACCATTTGATCGTTCCGTGGAAGACCAGTAGTAGTTTCCAATGGACATCTGGAGGCATTCTGTAATCTATGGACTGTCAGAGTGTTGATAAAACACTAAAATTGCGACGGGATTGAATACAACAGTCACCATGCGCACTTTCTTCTATGGGAGTGTTGTCTCAAAAAGTATACGATTTGATCGTTCCCTAGAAGTCCAGTAGTAGTTTCCGATTCACATCTGGAGGCATTCTGTAATCTATGGACTATCAGAGTGTTGATGAAACACAGAAATTGCATCGGGATTGAATACAACAGTCACCATGCGCACTTTCTTCCATGGGAGTAACGTCTCAAACAGTCAATTTTTTGATCGTTCCCTCGAAGACCAGTAGTAGTTATCGATGCACATCTGGAGACAATCTGTAATCTGTGGAACTTCAAAATGTTGATGAAACACAGAAATTGCATCGCGATTGAATACAACAGGCTCCATGCGCACTTTCTTCCATGGGAGTAATGTCTCAAACAGTCTATTTATTGATCGTTCCCTGGAAGACCAGAAGTAGTTTCCGATGCACATCTCGAGGCATTCTGTAATCTGTGGACCTACAAACTTTTGTAGAAACACAGAAAATGCATCGGGATTAAATACAACAGTCACCATCCTTACTTTCCTCCATGTTAGTATTGTCTAGAACAGCCTACGCTTTGATCGTACCCTGGAAGACCAGTGTTAGTTTCCGATGCATATCTGGAGGCATTCTGTAATCTGTGGACTATCAGAGTGCTGATGAAACACAGATATTGCATCGGGATTGAATACAACAGGCACCATCCGCACTTTTCTCCATGGGAGTAATTCTCAAACAGGCTACGCTTTGATCGATCCTTGGAAGACCAGTAGTAGTTTCCGATGCACATCTGCTGGCATTCTGTAATCTGTGGAACTTCAAAGTGTTGATGAACCACAGAAATTGCATCGGGATTGAATACAACAGTCACCATGCGCACTTTCCTCCATAGGAGTATTGTCTCAGACAGTCTACGCTTTGATCGTTCCCAGGAAGACCAGTAGTAGTTTCCGATGCACATCTGGAGGCATTCTGTAATCTGTGGACTATCAGAGTGTTGATGAAACACAGAAAATGCATTGGGATTGAGTAAAAGAGTCACCATGTGCACTTTCCTCCATGTGAGTAATTCTCATACAGGCTACGCTTTGATCGTTCCCTGGAAGACCAGTAGTAGTTTCCGATGCACATCTGGAGGCATTCTGTAATCTGTAGACTATCAGACTGTTGATGAAACACAGGAATTGCATCGGGATTGAATACAACAGTAACCATGCGCATTTTCCTAAATGGGAGTAATGTCTCAAACAGTCACCATCCGCACATTCCTCCTTGGGAGTAATTCTCAACAGGCTACGCTTTGATCGTTCCCTGGAAGACCACTAGTAGTTTCCGATGCACATCTGGAGACAATCTGTAATCTGTGGACTAACAGAGTGTTGATGAAACACAGAAATTGCATCGGGATTGAATACAACAGTCACCATGCGCACTTTCCTCCATGGGAGTAATGTTTCAAACAGTCTACGCATTGATCGTCCCTGGAAGACCAGTAGTAGTTTCCGATGCACATCTGGATTCATTCTGTAATCTGTGGACTGTCAGAGTGTTGAAGAAACACAGAAATTGCATCGGGATTGAATACAACAGCCACCATCCGCACTTTTCTTCATGGGAGTAATTCTCAAACAGGCTACGCTTTGATCGTTCCTTTGAAGACCAGTAGTAGTTTCCGATGCACATCTGGTGGCATTCTGTAATCTGTGGACCTTCAAAGAGTTGATGAATCACAGAAATTGCCTCGGGATTGAATACAACAGTCACCATGAGCACTTTCGTCCATGGGAGTGTTGTCTCCAAAAGTCTACGCTTTGAACGTTCCCTAGAAGTCCAGTAGTAGTTTCCGATGCACATCTCGAGGCATTCTGTAATCTGTGGACTATTAGACTGTTGATGAAACACAGAAATTGCATCGGGATTGAATACAACAGGCTCCATGCGCACTTTCCTAAATGGGAGTAATGTCTCAAACAGTCTATTTTTTGATCGTTCCCTGGAAGACCGGAAGTAGTTTCAGATGCACATCTAGAGGCATTCTGTAATCTGTGGACCTTCAAAGTGTTGTAGAAACACAGAAAATGCATCGGGATTAAATACAACAGTCACCATCCGCACTTTCCTCCATGTTAGTAATGTCTAAAACAGTCTACGCCTTGATCGTACCCTGGAAGACCAGTGTTAGTTTCCGATGCACATCTGGAGGCATTCTGTAATCTGTGGACTATCAGAGTGCTGATGAAACACAGAAATTGCATCGGGTTTGAATACAACAGCCACCATCCGCACTTTTCTTCATGGGAGTAATTCTCAAACAGGCTACGCTTTGATCGTTCCTTTGAAGACCAGTAGTAGTTTCCGATGCACATCTGGTGGCATTCTGTAATCTGTGGACCTTCAAAGAGTTGATGAATCACAGAAATTGCCTCGGGATTGAATACAACAGTCACCATGCGCACATTCGTCCATGGGAGTAATGTTTCAAACAGTCTATTTTTGATCGTACCTTGGAAGACCAGAAGTAGTTTCCGATGCATATCTGGAGGCATTCTGTAATCTGTGGACTATCAGAGTGCTGATGAAACTCAGAAATTGCATCGTAATTGAATACAACAGTCACCATGCGCACTTTCCCACATTGGAGTAATGTCTCTAACAGTCTACGCTTTGATCGTTCCCTGGAAGACCTGTAGTAGTTTCCGATGCACATCTAGAGACAACCTGTAATCTGTGAACTATCTGACTGTTGATGAAACACAGAAATTGCATCGGGATTGAATACAACAGTTAGCATGCGCACATTCCTCATTGGGAAGAATGTCTGAAACAGTTTACGCTTTGATCGTTCCCTTGAAGACCAGTAGTAGTTTCCGGTAACATCTGGAGGCCTTCTGTAATCTGTGGACTATCTGACTCTTGATGAAACACAGAAATTGCATCGGGATTGAATACAGCAGGCACCATGCGCACTTTCCTCCATGGGAGTAATGTCTCAAAGAGTCTATTCTTTGATCGTACCCTGGAAGACCAGAAGTATTTTCCGATGCACATCTGGAGGCATTTTGTAATCTGTGGACTATCAGAGTGTTGATGAAACACAGAAAATGCATCGGGATTGAGTAAAACTGTCACCATGTGCACTTTCCTCCATGTGAGTAATTCTCATACAGGCTACGCTTTGATCGTTTCCTGGAAGACCAATAGTAGTTTCCAATGCACATCTGGAGGCATTCTGTAATCTGTGGACTATTACACTGTTGATGAAACACAGAAATTGTATCGGTATGGAATACAACAGTCACCATGCGCACTTTTCTCCATGGGAGAAATGTCTGAAACAGTCTACGCTTTTATCGTTCCCTGGAAGACCAGTAGTAGTTTCCGATGCACATCTGGAGGCATTCTGTAATCTGTGGACCTTCAAAGTGTTGATGAAACACAGAAATTGCATCGGGATGAATACAACAGTCACCATGCGCACTTTCCTCCATGGGAATAATGTCTCTAACAGTCTACCATTTGATCGTTCCGTGGAAGACCAGTAGTAGTTTCCAATGGACATCTGGAGGCATTCTGTAATCTATGGACTGTCAGAGTGTTGATAAAACACTAAAATTGCGACGGGATTGAATACAACAGTCACCATGCGCACTTTCTTCTATGGGAGTGTTGTCTCAAAAAGTATACGATTTGATCGTTCCCTAGAAGTCCAGTAGTAGTTTCCGATTCACATCTGGAGGCATTCTGTAATCTATGGACTATCAGAGTGTTGATGAAACACAGAAATTGCATCGGGATTGAATACAACAGTCACCATGCGCACTTTCTTCCATGGGAGTAACGTCTCAAACAGTCAATTTTTTGATCGTTCCCTCGAAGACCAGTAGTAGTTATCGATGCACATCTGGAGACAATCTGTAATCTGTGGAACTTCAAAATGTTGATGAAACACAGAAATTGCATCGCGATTGAATACAACAGGCTCCATGCGCACTTTCTTCCATGGGAGTAATGTCTCAAACAGTCTATTTATTGATCGTTCCCTGGAAGACCAGAAGTAGTTTCCGATGCACATCTCGAGGCATTCTGTAATCTGTGGACCTACAAACTTTTGTAGAAACACAGAAAATGCATCGGGATTAAATACAACAGTCACCATCCTTACTTTCCTCCATGTTAGTATTGTCTAAAACAGCCTACGCTTTGATCGTACCCTGGAAGACCAGTGTTAGTTTCCGATGCATATCTGGAGGCATTCTGTAATCTGTGGACTATCAGAGTGCTGATGAAACACAGATATTGCATCGGGATTGAATACAACAGGCACCATCCGCACTTTTCTCCATGGGAGTAATTCTCAAACAGGCTACGCTTTGATCGATCCTTGGAAGACCAGTAGTAGTTTCCGATGCACATCTGCTGGCATTCTGTAATCTGTGGAACTTCAAAGTGTTGATGAACCACAGAAATTGCATCGGGATTGAATACAACAGTCACCATGCGCACTTTCCTCCATAGGAGTATTGTCTCAGACAGTCTACGCTTTGATCGTTCCCAGGAAGACCAGTAGTAGTTTCCGATGCACATCTGGAGGCATTCTGTAATCTGTGGACTATCAGAGTGTTGATGAAACACAGAAAATGCATTGGGATTGAGTAAAAGAGTCACCATGTGCACTTTCCTCCATGTGAGTAATTCTCATACAGGCTACGCTTTGATCGTTCCCTGGAAGACCAGTAGTAGTTTCCGATGCACATCTGGAGGCATTCTGTAATCTGTAGACTATCAGACTGTTGATGAAACACAGGAATTGCATCGGGATTGAATACAACAGTAACCATGCGCATTTTCCTAAATGGGAGTAATGTCTCAAACAGTCTACGCTTTGATCGTTCCAAGGAAGACCAGTAGTAGTTTCCGATGCACATCTGGAGGCATTCTGTAATCTGTGGACTATCGGAGTGTTGATGAAACACAGAAAATGCCTCGTGATTGAATACAACAGTCACCATTTGCACTTTCCTCTATTGTAGTAATGTCTCAAACAGTCTAAGCTTTGATCGTTCCCTGGAAGACCAGTAGTAGTTTCCGGTACACATCTGGAGGCCTTCTGTAATCTGTGGACTATCTGACTGTTGATGAAACTGAGAAATTGCATCGGGATTGAATACAACAGTCACCATGCGCACTTTGCTCCATGGGAGTAAAGTATCTAACAGCCTACGCTTTGATCGTTCCCTGGAAGACCAGTAGTAGTTTCCGATGCACATCTGGAGTCATTCTGTAATCTGTGGACCTTCAAAGTGTTGATGAAACACAGAAATTGCATTGGGAGTGAATACAACAGTCACCATCCGCACATTCCTCCTTGGGAGTAATTCTCAACAGGCTACGCTTTGATCGTTCCCTGGAAGACCACTAGTAGTTTCCGATGCACATCTGGAGACAATCTGTAATCTGTGGACTAACAGAGTGTTGATGAAACACAGAAATTGCATCGGGATTGAATACAACAGTCACCATGCGCACTTTCCTCCATGGGAGTAATGTTTCAAACAGTCTACGCATTGATCGTCCCTGGAAGACCAGTAGTAGTTTCCGATGCACATCTGGATTCATTCTGTAATCTGTGGACTGTCAGAGTGTTGAAGAAACACAGAAATTGCATCGGGATTGAATACAACAGCCACCATCCGCACTTTTCTTCATGGGAGTAATTCTCAAACAGGCTACGCTTTGATCGTTCCTTTGAAGACCAGTAGTAGTTTCCGATGCACATCTGGTGGCATTCTGTAATCTGTGGACCTTCAAAGAGTTGATGAATCACAGAAATTGCCTCGGGATTGAATACAACAGTCACCATGAGCACTTTCCTCCATGGGAGTGTTGTCTCCAAAAGTCTACGCTTTGAACGTTCCCTAGAAGTCCAGTAGTAGTTTCCGATGCACATCTCGAGGCATTCTGTAATCTGTGGACTATTAGACTGTTGATGAAACACAGAAATTGCATCGGGATTGAATACAACAGGCTCCATGCGCACTTTCCTAAATGGGAGTAATGTCTCAAACAGTCTATTTTTTGATCGTTCCCTGGAAGACCGGAAGTAGTTTCAGATGCACATCTAGAGGCATTCTGTAATCTGTGGACCTTCAAAGTGTTGTAGAAACACAGAAAATGCATCGGGATTAAATACAACAGTCACCATCCGCACTTTCCTCCATGTTAGTAATGTCTAAAACAGTCTACGCCTTGATCGTACCCTGGAAGACCAGTGTTAGTTTCCGATGCACATCTGGAGGCATTCTGTAATCTGTGGACTATCAGAGTGCTGATGAAACACAGAAATTGCATCGGGTTTGAATACAACAGCCACCATCCGCACTTTTCTTCATGGGAGTAATTCTCAAACAGGCTACGCTTTGATCGTTCCTTTGAAGACCAGTAGTAGTTTCCGATGCACATCTGGTGGCATTCTGTAATCTGTGGACCTTCAAAGAGTTGATGAATCACAGAAATTGCCTCGGGATTGAATACAACAGTCACATTGCGCACATTCGTCCATGGGAGTAATGTTTCAAACAGTCTATTTTTGATCGTACCTTGGAAGACCAGAAGTAGTTTCCGATGCATATCTGGAGGCATTCTGTAATCTGTGGACTATCAGAGTGCTGATGAAACTCAGAAATTGCATCGTAATTGAATACAACAGTCACCATGCGCACTTTCCCACATTGGAGTAATGTCTCTAACAGTCTACGCTTTGATCGTTCCCTGGAAGACCTGTAGTAGTTTCCGATGCACATCTTGAGACAATCTGTAATCTGTGGACTATCAGAGTGTTAATGAAACACAGAAATTGCATCGGGATTGAATACATCAGTCACCATGCGCACTTTCCTCCATAGGAGTAATGTCTCAAAGAGTCTACGCTTTGTTCGTCCCTGGAAGACCAGTGGTAGTTTCCGATGCACATTTGGGGGCATTCTGTAATCTGTGGAGTATCAGAGTGTTGATGAAGCACATAAATTGCATCGGAATTGAATACAGCAGTTACCATGCGCACTTTCCTCCATGGGAGTAATGTATATAACAGTCTAAGATTTGATCGTTCCCTGGAAGACCAGTAGTAGTTTCCGATGCACATCTGGAGGCATTCTGTAATCTGTGGACTATCAGAGTGCTGATGAAACAAAGAAATTGCATCGGGATTGAATAGAACAGTCACCATGAGCACTTTCCTCCATGTGAGTAATGTCTCAAATAGTCTACGCTTTGATCGTTCCCTGGAAGACCAGTAAAAGTTTCCGATGCACATCTGAAGGCATTCTGTAATCTGTGGACTATCAGAGTGTTGATGAAACACATAAATTGCATCGGGACTGAATACAAAAGTCACCATGCGCACATTCCTCCATGTGAGTAATGTTTCAAACAGTCTATTTTTGATCGTACCCTTTAAGACCAGAAGTAGTTTCCAACGCACATCTGAAGGCATTCTGTAATCTGTGGACTATCAGAATGTTCATGAAACACAGAAGTTGTAACGGGATTGAATACAAAAGCCACCATGCGCACTTTCCTCCATGGGAGTAATGTCTCAGACAGTCTACGCTTTGATCGTTTCCAGGGAGACCAGTAGTAGTTTCCGATGCACATCTGGAGGCATTCTGTAATCTGTGGGCTCTCAGTGTGTTTATGAAACACAGAAAATGCATCGGGATTGAGTACAACACTCACCATGCGCACTTTGCTCCATGGGAGTAATGTATCTAACAGTCTACGCTTTGATCGTTCCCTGGAAGACCAGTAGTAGTTTCCGATGCACATCTGGAGTCATTCTGTAATCTGTGGACCTTCAAAGTGTTGATGAAACACAGAAATTGCATCGGGAGTGAATACAACAGTCACCATGCGCACATTCCTCCATGGGAGTAATTCTCAACAGGCTACGCTTTGATCGTTCCCTGGAAGACCACTAGTAGTTTCCGATGCACATCTGGAGACAATCTGTCATCTGTGGACTAACAGAGTGTTGATGAAACACAGAAATTGCATCGGCATTGAATACAACAGTCACCATGCGCACTTTCCTCCATGGGAGTAATGTCTCAAACAGTCTACGCATTGATCGTCCCTGGAAGACCAGTAGTAGTTTCCGATGCACATCTGGATTCATTCTGTAATCTGTGGACTGTCAGAGTGTTGAAGAAACACAGAAATTGCATCGGGATTGAATACAACAGTCACCATGCGCAATTTCACCCATGGGAGTAATGTCTCAAACTGTCTACGCTTTGATCGTTCCCTTGAAGACCAGTAGTAGTTCCCGATGCACATCTGGAGGCATTCTGTAATCTGTGGACTATCAGAGTGTTGATGAAACACAGAAATTGCATCGGGACTGAATACATCAGTCACCATGCGCACTTTCGTCATGGGTGTAATGTCTCAGACAGTCTACGCTTTGATCGTCCCCTGGGAGACCAGTAGTAGTTTCCGATGCACATCTGGAGACAATGTGTAATCTGTGGACTATCAGAGTGTTGATGAAACACAGAAATTGCCTCGGGATTGAATACAACAATCACTATGCGCACTTTCCATCATGGGAGTAATGTCTGAAAGAGTCTACGCTTGGATCGTTCCCTGGAAGACCAGTAGTAATTTACGATGCACATCCGGGGCATTCTGTATTCTGTGCACTGTCTGACTGTTGATGAAAAACAGAAATTGCATCGGGATTGAATACAACAGTCACCATGAGCACTTTCCCCCATGGGAGTGTTGTCTCTAAAAGTCTACGCTTTGATCGTTCCCTAGAAGTCCAGTAGTAGTTTCCGATGCACATCTCGAGGCATTCTGTAATCTGTGGACTATTAGACTGTTGATGAAACACAGAAATTGCATCGGGATTGAATACAACAGGCTCCATGCGCACTTTCCTCCATGGGAGTTATGTCTCAAACAGTCTATTTTTTGATCGTTCCCTGGAAGACCAGAAGTAGTTTCAGATGCACATCTAGAGGCATTCTGTAATCTGTGGACCTTCAAAGTGTTGTAGAAACACAGAAAATGCATCGGGATTAAATACAACAGTCACCACCAGCACTTTCCTCCATGTTAGTAATGTCTAAAGCAGTCTACGCCTTGATCGTACCCTGGAAGACCAGTGTTAGTTTCCGATGCACATCTGGAGGCATTCTGTAATCTGTGGACTATCAGAGTGCTGATGAAACACAGAAATTGCATCGGGTTTGAATACAACAGCCACCATCCGCACTTTTCTTCATGGGAGTAATTCTCAAACAGGCTACGCTTTGATCGTTACTTTGAAGTCCAGTAGTAGTTTCCGATGCACATCTGGTGGCATTCTGTAATCTGTGGAACTTGAAAGTGTTGATGAATCACAGAAATTGCATCGGGATTGAATACAACAGTCACCATGCCCACTTTCCTCAATGGGAGTAATGTCTGAAACAGTCTACGCTTTGATCGCTCACTGGAAGACCAGTAGTAGTTTCCGATGCACATCTAGAGACTATCTGTAATCTGTGGACTATCTGAGTGTTGATGAAACACAGAAATTGCATCGGGATTGAATGCAACAGTCCCCATGCGCACTTTCCTCCATGGGAGGAATGTCTCAAACAGTTTACGCTTTGATCGTTCCCTTGAAGACCAGTAGTAGTTTCCGGTACACATCTGGAGGGCTTCTGTAATCTGTGGACTATCTGACTGTTGATGAAACTCAGAAATTGCATCGGGATTGAATACAGCAGGCACCATGCGCACTTTCCTCCATGGGAGTAATTCTCAAACAGGCTACGCTTTGATCGTTCCTTGGAAGACCAGTAGTAGTTTCCGATGCACATCTGGAGGCATTCTGTAATCTGTGGACTACCAGAGTGTTGATGAAACACAGAAAATGCATCGGGATTGAATACAACAGTCACCATGCGCATTTTCCTATATGGTAGTAATGTCTCAAACAGTCTACGCTTTGATCGTTCTCAGAAAGACCAGTGGTAGTTTCCGATGCACATCTGGAGTCATTCTGTAATCTGTGGACTATCAGAGTGTTGATGAAACACAGAAAATGCATCGGGATTGGGTACAACAGTCACCATGCGCACTTTCTTCCATGGGAGTAATGTCTCAAACAGTCTACGCTTTGATCGTTCCCTGGAAGACCAGTGGTTGTTTCAGAAGCACATCTGGAGGGATTCTGTAACCTGTGGAACTTCAAAGTGTTGTAGAAACACAGAAATTGCATCGGGATTTAATACAAAAGCCACAAAACGCACTTTTTTCCTTGGGAGTAATTCTCAAACAGGCTTCGCTTTGATCGTACCCTGGAAGGCCAGAAGTAGTTTCTGATGCACATCTGAAGCCATTCTGTAATCTGTGGACTATCAGAATGTTGACGAAACACAGAAATTGCAACGGGATTGAATACAAAAGCCACAAAGCGAACTTTCCTGCTTGGGAGTAATTCTCAAACAGGCTTCAATTTGATCTTTCCCAGGAAGACCAGTAGTAGTTTCCGATGCAAATCTAGAGACAATTTGTAATCTGTGGACTATCAGAATGTTGATGAAACACAGAAATTGCAACGGTATTGAATACAAAAGCCACAAAGCACACTTTCCTCCTTGGGAGTAATGTCTCAGACAGTCTACGCTTTGATCGTTTCCTTGAAGACCAGTAGTATTTTCCGATGCACATATGGAGACATTCTGTAATCTGTGGACTATCAGAGTGTTGATGAAACACAGAAAATGCATCGGGATTGAGTACAACAGTCACCATGCGCACTTTCCTCCATGGGAGTAATGTCACAAACAGTCTACGCTTTGATCGTTCCCAGAAAGACCAGTAGTAGTTTCCGATGCACATCTGGAGTCATTCTGTAATCTGTGGACTATCAGAGGTTGATGAAACACAGAAAATTCATCGGGATTGAGTACAACAGTCACCATGCGCACTTTCCTCCATGGGAGTAATGTCTCAAACAGTCTACGCTTTGATCGTTCCCTGGAAGACCAGTGGTCTTTTCCGATGCACATCTGGAGGCATTCTGTAATCTGTGGACCTTCAAAGTGTTGTAGAAACACAGAAATTGCATCGGGATTGAATACAAAAACCACAAAGCGCACTTTTTTCCTTAGGAGTAATTCTCAAACAGGCTTCGCTTTGATCGTTCCCAGGAAGACCAGTAGTAGTTTCCGATGCAAATCTAGAGACAATCTGTAATCTGTGGACTATCAGAATGTTGATGAAACACAGAAATTGCAACGGTATTGAATACAAAAGCCACAAAACGCACTTTCCTCCTTTTGAGTAATGTCTCAGACAGTCTACGCTTTGATCGTTCCCTGGAAGACCAGTAGTAGTTTCCGATGCACATCTGGAGGCATTCTGTAATCTGTGGACTATCAGAGTGTTGATGAAACACAGAAATTGCATCGGGATTGAATACAACAGTCACCATGCGCACTTTCCTCCATAGAAGTAATGTCTCAAACAGACTACGCTTTGATCGTTCGCTTGAAGACCAGTAGTAGTTACCGATGCACATCTGGAGGCATTCTGTAATCTGTGGACTATCAGAGTGTTGATGAAACACAGAAATTGCCTCGGGATTGAATACAACAGTCACCATGTGCACTTTCCTACATTGGAGTTACGTCTCTAACAGTCTACGCTTTGATCGTTCCCTGGAAGACCAGTAGTAGTTTAGGATGCACATCTGGAGACAATCTGTAATCTGTGAACTATCACAGTGTTAATGAAACACAGAAATTGCATCGAGATTGAATACATCAGTCACCATGCGCACTTTCCTCCATGGGAGTAATGTCTCAAAGAGTCTACGCTTGGATCGTCCCTTGAAGACCAGTGGTAGTTTCCGATGCACATCTGGGGGCATTCTGTAATCTGTGGACTATCAGAGGGTTGATGAAGCACAGAAATTGCATCGGAATTGAATACAGGAGTTACCATGCGCACTTTCCTCCATAGAAGTAATGTCTCAAACAGACTACGCTTTGATCGTTCGCTTGAAGACCAGTAGTAGTTACCGATGCACATCTGGAGGCATTCTGTAATCTGTGGACTATCAGAGTGTTGATGAAACACAGAAATTGCCTCGGGATTGAATACAACAGTCACCATGTGCACTTTCCTACATTGGAGTTACGTCTCTAACAGTCTACGCTTTGATCGTTCCCTGGAAGACCAGTAGTAGTTTAGGATGCACATCTGGAGACAATCTGTAATCTGTGAACTATCACAGTGTTAATGAAACACAGAAATTGCATCGGGATTGAATACATCAGTCACCATGCGCACTTTCCTCCATGGGAGTAATGTCTCAAAGAGTCTACGCTTGGATCGTCCCTTGAAGACCAGTGGTAATTTCCGATGCACATCTGGGGGCATTCTGTAATCTGTGGACTATCAGAGGGTTGATGAATCACAGAAATTGCATCGGAATTGAATACAGGAGTTACCATGCGCACTTTCATCCATGGGAGTAATGTATATAACAGTCTACGCTTTGATCGCTCCCTGGAAGACCAGTGGTAGTTTCCGATGCACATCTGGAGACATTCTGTAATCTGTGGACTATCAGAGTGTTGATGAAACACAGAAATTGCATCGGGACTGAATACAACAGTCACCATGCGCACTTTCCTCATGGGTGTAATGTCTCAGACAGTCTACGCTTTGATCGTTTCCAGGAAGACCAGTAGCAGTTTCCGATGCACATCTGGAGGCATTCTGTAATCTGTGGGCTCTCAGAGTGTTTATGAAACACAGAAAATGCATCGGGATTGAGTACAACACTCACTATGCGCACTTTGCTCCATGAGAGTAATGTCTCAAACAGTCTACGCTTTGATCGTTCCCTGGAAGACCAGTGGTCTTTTCCGATGCACATCTGAAGGCATTCTGTAATCTGTGGACTATCAGGGTGTTGATGAAACACATAAATTGCATCGGGACTGAATACAAAAGTAACCATGCGCACATTCCTCCATGTGAGTAATGTTTCAAACAGTCTATTATTGATCGTACCCTTTAAGACCAGAAGTAGCTTCCCACGCACATCTGAAGGCATTCTGTAATCTGTGGACTATCAGAATGTTCATGGAACACAGAAATTGTAACGGGATTGAATACAAAAGCCACCATGCGACACTTTCCTCCATGGGAGTAATGTCTCAGACAGTCTACGCTTTGATCGTTTCCAGGAAGACCAGTAGCAGTTTCCGATGCACATCTGGAGGCATTCTGTAATCTGTGGGCTCTCAGAGTGTTTATGAAACACAGAAAATGCATCGGGATTGAGTACAACACTCACCATGCGCACTTTGTTCCATGGGAGTAACGTATCTAACAGTGTACGCTTTGATCGTTCCCTGGAAGACCAGTAGTAGTTTCCGATGCACATCTGGAGTCATTCTGTAATCTGTGGACCTTCAAAGTGTTGATGAAACACAGAAATTGCATCGGGAGTGAATACAACAGTCACCATCCGCACTTTCCTCCATGGGAGTAATTCTCAACAGGCTACGCTTTGATCGTTCCCTGGAAAACAAGTAGTAGTTTCCGATGCACATCTGGAGACAATCTGTAATCTGTGGACTAACAGAGTGTTGATGAAACACAGAAATTGCATCGGGATTGAATACAACAGTCACCATGCGCACTTTCCTCCATGGGAGTAATGTCTCAAACAGTCTACGCATTGATCGTCCCTGGAAGACCAGTGGTAGTTTCCGATGCACATCTGGAGACATTCTGTAATCTGTGGACTATCAGAGTGTTGATGAAACACAGAAATTGCATCGGGACTGAATACAACAGTCACCATGCCCACTTTCCTCATGGGTGTAATGTCTCAGACAGACTACGCTTTGATCGTCCCCTTGGAGACCAGTAGTAGTTTCCGATGCACATCTGGAGACAATGTGCAATCTGTGGACAATCAGAGTGTTGATGAAACACAGAAATTGCCTCGGGATTGAATACAACAATCACCATGCGCACTTTCCACCATGGGAGTAATGTCTGAAAGAGTCTACGCTCGGATCGTTCCCTGGAAGACCAGTAGTAGTTTACGATGCACATCCGGAGGCATTCTGTATTCTGTGAACTGTCAGACCGTTGATGAAAAACAGAAATTGCAACGGGATTGAATACAAAAGCCACAAAGCGAACTTTCCTCCTTTTGTGTAAATCTCAAACAGGCTTCGCTTTGATCGTTCCCAGGAAGACCAGTAGTAGTTTCCGATGCAAATCTAGAGACAAGCTGTAATCTGTGGACTATCGAAATGTTGATGAAACACAGAAATTGCAACGGTATTGAATACAAAAGCCACAAAGCGCACTTTCCTCCTTTTGAGTAATGTCTCAGACAGTCTACGCTTGGATCGTTCCCTGGAAGACCAGTAGTAGTTTCCGATGCACATCTGGAGGCATTCTGTAATCTGTGGACTATCAGAGTGTTGATGAAACACAGAAATTGCATCGGGATTGAATACAACAGTCACCATGCGCACTTTCCCCCATAGAAGTAATGTCTCAAACAGACTACGCTTTGATCGTTCGCTTGAAGACCAGTAGTAGTTACCGATGCACATCTGGAGGCAATCTGTAATCTGTGTACAATCAGAGTGTTGAGGAACACAGAAATTGCATCGGAATTCAATACATCAGTCACCATGCGCACTTTCCTCCATGGGAGTAATGTCTCAAAGAGTCTACGCTTTGATCGTCCCTTGAAGACCAGTGGTAGTTTCCGATGCACATCTGGGGGCATTCTGTAATCTGTGGAGTATCAGAGGGTTGATGAAGCACAGAAATTGCATCGGAATTGAATACAGGAGTTACCATGCGCACTTTCCTCCATGGGAGTAATGTATATAACAGTCTACGCTTTGATCGTTCTCTGGAAGACCAGTAAAAGTTTCCGATGCACATCTGAAGGCATTCTGTAATCTGTGGACTATCAGGGTGTTGATGAAACACATAAATTGCATCGGGACTGAATACAAAAGTAACCATGCGCACATTCCTCCATGTGAGTAATGTTTCAAACAGTCAATTATTGATCGTACCCTTTAAGACCAGAAGTAGTTTCCCACGCACATCTGAAGGCATTCTGTAATCTGTGGACTATCAGAATGTTCATGAAACACAGAAATTGTAACGGGATTGAATACAAAAGCCACCATGCGCACTTTCCTCCATGGGAGTAATGTCTCAGACAGTCTACGCTTTGATAGTTTCCAGGAAGACCAGTAGCAGTTTCCGATGCACATCTGGAGGCATTCTGTAATCTGTGGGCTCTCAGAGTGTTTATGAAACACAGAAAATGCATCGGGATTGAGTACAACACTCACCATGCGCACTTTGCTCCATGGGAGTAACGTATCTAACAGTCTACGCTTTGATCGTTCCCTGGAAGACCAGTAGTAGTTTCCGATGCACATCTGGAGTCATTCTGTAATCTGTGGACATTCAAAGTGTTGATGAAACACAGAAATTGCATCGGGAGTGAATACAACAGTCACCATCCGCACTTTCCTCCATGGGAGTAATTCTCAACAGGCTACGCTCTGAATTTTCCCTGGAAGACAAGTAGTAGTTTCCGATGCACATCTGGAGACAATCTGTAATCTGTGGACTAACAGAGTGTTGATGAAACGCAGAAATTGCATCGGGATTGAATACAACAGTCACCATGCGCACTTTCCTCCATGGGAGTAATGTCTCAAACAGTCTACGCATTGATCGTCCCTGGAAGACCAGTGGTAGTTTCCGATGCACATCTGGAGGCATTCTGTAATCTGTGGACTGTCAGAGTGTTGAAGAAACACAGAAATTGCATCGGGATTGAATACAACAGTCACCATGAGCAATTTCCTCCATGGGAGTAATGTCTCAAACAGTCTACGCTTTGATCGTTCCCTGGAAGACCAGTAGTAGTTTCCGATGCACATCTGGTGGCATTCTGTAATCTGTGGACGATCAGAGTGCTGATGAAACACAGAAATTGCATCGGGATTGAATACAACAGTCACCATGCGCAAGTTCCTCCATGGGAGAAATGTCTCAAACTGTCTACGATTTGATCGTTCCCTTGGAGACCAGTAGTAGTTTCCGATGCACATCTGGAGGCATTCTGTAATCTGTGGACTATCAGAGTGTTGATGAAACACAGAAATTGCATCGGGACTGAATACAACAGTCACCATGCGCACTTTCCTCATGGGTGTAATGTCTCAGACAGTCTACGCTTTGATCGTCCCCTGGGAGACCAGTAGTAGTTTCCGATGCACATCTGGAGACAATGTGTAATCTGTGGACAATCAGAGTGTTGATGAAACACAGAAATTGCCTCGGGATTGAATACAAGAATCACCATGCGCACTTTCCACCATGGGAGTAATGTCTGAAAGAGTCTACGCTCGGATCGTTCCCTGGAAGACCAGTAGTAGTTTACGATGCACATCCGGAGGCATTCTGTATTCTGTGAACTGTCAGACTGTTGATGAAAAACAGAAATTGCATCGGGATTGAATATAACAGGCACCATGCGCACTTTCCTCCATGGGATTAATGTCTCAAACAATCTATTCTTTGATCTACCCTGAAGACCAGAAGTAGTTTCCCATGCACATTAGGAGGCATTCTGTAATCTGCGGACTATCAGAGTGTTGATGAAACACAGAAATTGCATCGGGATTGAATACAACAGTCACAATGCGCACTTTCCTCCATGGGAGTAATGTCTCAAACAGTCTACGCTTTGATTATTCCCTGGAAGACCAGTTGTAGTTTCCCATGCACATCTGGAGGCGTTCTGTAATCTGTGGACTATCAGAGTGTTGATGAAACACAGAAATTGCATAGGGATTGAATACAACATGCACCATGCGCACTATTCTCCATGGTAGTAATGTCACAAACAGTCTAATCTTTGATCTACCCTGGAAGACCAGAAGTAGTTTCCGATGCACATCTGGAGGCATTCTGTAATCTCTGGACTATCAGACTGTTGATTAAACACATAAATTGCATCGGGATTGAATACAACAGTCACCATGCGCACTTTCCTCTATGGGAGTATTGTCTCAAACTGTCAACGCTTTGATAGTTCCCTGGAAGACCAGTAGTAGTTTCCGATATATATCTGGAGGCATTCTGTAATCTCTGCACTATCAGACTGTCTATTAAACACAGTAATTGTATCTGGATTGAATACAACAGTCAGCATGCCCACGTTCCTCTATGGGAGTAATGTCTCAAACTGTCTACGCTTTGATCGTTCCCTGGAAGACCAGTAGTAGTTTCCGATGCACATCTGGAGACATACTGTAATCTGTTGACTATCAGACTGTTCATGAAACACAGAAATTGCATCGATATTGAATACAACATGCACCATGCGCACTATCCTCCATGGTAGTAATGTCACACACAGTCTATTCTTGGATCTACCCTGGAAGACCAGAAGTAGTTTCCGATGCACATCTGAAGGCATTCTGTAATCTGTGGACTATCAGAATGTTGATGAAACGCAGAAATTGCAACGGGATTGAATATAAAAGCCACCATGCGCACTTTCCTCCATGGGAGTAATGTCTCAGACATTCTACGCTTTGATCGTTTCCAGGAAAACCAGTAGTAGTGTCCGATGCACATCTAGAGGCATTCTGTGATCTGTGGACTATTAGAGTGTTGATGAAACACAGAAATTGCATCGGGAGTGAATACAACAGTCACCATACGCACTTTCCTCCATGGGAGTAATGTCTCAAACAGTCTACGCTTTGTTCGTCCCTGGAAGACCAGTGGTAGTTTCCGATGCACATCTGAAGGCATTCTGTAATCTGTGGACTATCAGAGTGTTTAAGAAACACAGAAATTGCATCAGGTTTGAATACAGCAGTCACCATGCGCACTTTCCTCCATAGAAGTAATGTCTCAAAGAGACTACGCTTTGATCTTTCGCTTGAAGACCAATAGTAGTTACCGATGCACATCTGGAGGCATTCTGTAATCTGTGGACTATCAGAGTGTTGATGAAACACAGAAATTGCCTCGGGATTGAATACAACAGTCACCATGCGCACATTCCTCCATGGGAATAATGTTTCAAACAGTCTATTTTTGATCGTACCTTGGAAGACCAGAAGTAGTTTCCGATGCATATCTTGAGGCATTCTGTAATCTGTGGACTATCAGAGTGTTGATGAAACACAGAAATTGCATCGGGATTGAATACAACAGTCACCATGCGCACTTTCCCCCATAGAAGTAATGTCTCAAACAGACTACGCTTTTAATCGTTCGCTTGAAGACCAGTAGTAGTTACCGATGCACATCTGGAGGCATTCTGTAATCTGTGTACTATCAGAGTGTTGATGAAACACAGAAATTGCATCGGAATTCAATACATCAGTCACCATGCGCACTTTCCTCCATGGGAGTAATGTCTCAAAGAGTCTACGCTTTGATCGTCCCTTGAAGACCAGTGGTAGTTTCCGATGCACATCTGGGGGCATTCTGTAATCTGTGGAGTATCAGAGGGTTGATGAAGCACAGAAATTGCATCGGAATTGAATACAGGAGTTACCATGCGCACTTTCCTCCATGGGAGTAATGTATATAACAGTCTACGCTTTGATCGTTCCCTGGAAGACCAGTAAAAGTTTCCGATGCACATCTGAAGGCATTCTGTAATCTGTGGACTATCAGAATGTTCATGAAACACAGAAATTGTAACGGGATTGAATACAAAAGCCACCATGCGCACTTTCCTCCATGGGAGTAATGTCTCAGACAGTCTACGCTTTGATAGTTTCCAGGAAGACCAGTAGCAGTTTCCGATGCACATCTGGAGGCATTCTGTAATCTGTGGGCTCTCAGAGTGTTTATGAAACACAGAAAATGCATCGGGATTGAGTACAACACTCACCATGCGCACTTTGCTCCATGGGAGTAACGTATCTAACAGTCTACGCTTTGATCGTTCCCTGGAAGACCAGTAGTAGTTTCCGATGCACATCTGGAGTCATTCTGTAATCAGTGGACATTCAAAGTGTTGATGAAACACAGAAATTGCATCGGGAGTGAATACAACAGTCACCATCCGCACTTTCCTCCATGGGAGTAATTCTCAACAGGCTACGCTCTGAATTTTCCCTGGAAAACAAGTAGTAGTTTCCGATGCACATCTGGAGACAATCTGTAATCTGTGGACTAACAGAGTGTTGATGAAACGCAGAAATTGCATCGGGATTGAATACAACAGTCACCATGCGCACTTTCCTCCATGGGAGTAATGTCTCAAACAGTCTACGCATTGATCGTCCCTGGAAGACCAGTGGTAGTTTCCGATGCACATCTGGCGGCATTCTGTAATCTGTGGACTGTCAGAGTGTTGAAGAAACACAGAAATTGCATCGGGATTGAATACAACAGTCACCATGAGCAATTTCCTCCATGGGAGTAATGTCTCAAACAGTCTACGCTTTGATCGTTCCCTGGAAGACCAGTAGTAGTTTCCGATGCACATCTGGAGGCATTCTGTAATCTGTGGACGATCAGAGTGCTGATGAAACACAGAAATTGCATCGGGATTGAATACAACAGTCACCATGCGCAAGTTCCTCCATGGGAGAAATGTCTCAAACTGTCTACGATTTGATCGTTCCCTTGGAGACCAGTAGTAGTTTCCGATGCACATCTGGAGGCATTCTGTAATCTGTGGACTATCAGAGTGTTGATGAAACACAGAAATTGCATCGGGACTGAATACAACAGTCACCATGCGCACTTTCCTCATGGGTGTAATGTCTCAGACAGTCTACGCTTTGATCGTCCCCTGGGAGACCAGTAGTAGTTTCCGATGCACATCTGGAGACAATGTGTAATCTGTGGACAATCAGAGTGTTGATGAAACACAGAAATTGCCTCGGGATTGAATACAACAATCACCATGCGCACTTTCCACCATGGGAGTAATGTCTGAAAGAGTCTACGCTCGGATCGTTCCCTGGAAGACCAGTAGTAGTTTACGATGCACATCCGGAGGCATTCTGTATTCTGTGAACTGTCAGACTGTTGATGAAAAACAGAAATTGCATCGGGATTGAATATAACAGGCACCATGCGCACATTCCTCCATGGGATTAATGTCTCAAACAATCTATTCTTTGATCCACCCTGAAGACCAGAAGTAGTTTCCCATGCACATTAGGAGGCATTCTGTAATCTGCGGACTATCAGAGTGTTGATGAAACACAGAAATTGCATCGGGATTGAATACAAAAGTCACAATGCGCACTTTCCTCCATGGGAGTAATGTCTCAAACAGTCTACGCTTTGATTTTTCCCTGGAAGACCAGTTGTAGTTTCCCATGCACATCTGGAGGCGTTCTGTAATCTGTGGGCTATCAGAGTGTTGATGAAACACAGAAATTGCATAGGGATTGAATACAACATGCACCATGCGCACTATTCTCCATGGTAGTAATGTCACAAACAGTCTAATCTTTGATCTACCCTGGAAGACCAGAAGTAGTTTCCGATGCACATCTGGAGGCATTCTGTAATCTCTGGACTATCAGACTGTTGATTAAACACATAAATTGCATCGGGATTGAATACAACAGTCACCATGCGCACTTTCCTCTATGGGAGTATTGTCTCAAACTGTCAACGCTTTGATAGTTCCCTGGAAGACCAGTAGTAGTTTCCGATATATATCTGGAGGCATTCTGTAATCTCTGCACTATCAGACTGTCTATTAAACACAGAAATTGTATCGGGATTGAATACAACAGTCAGCATGCCCACGTTCCTCTATGGGAGTAATGTCTCAAACTGTCTACGCTTTGATCGTTCCCTGGAAGACCAGTAGTAGTTTCCGATGCACATCTGGAGACATACTGTAATCTGTTGACTATCAGACTGTTCATGAAACACAGAAATTGCATCGATATTGAATACAACATGCACCATGCGCACTATCCTCCATGGTAGTAATGTCACACACAGTCTATTCTTTGATCTACCCTGGAAGACCAGAAGTAGTTTCCGATGCACATCTGAAGGCATTCTGTAATCTGTGGACTATCAGAATGTTGATGAAACGCAGAAATTGCAACGGGATTGAATATAAAAGCCACCTTGCGCACTTTCCTCCATGGGAGTAATGTCTCAGACATTCTACGCTTTGATCGTTTCCAGGAAAACCAGTAGTAGTGTCCGATGCACATCTAGAGGCATTCTGTGATCTGTGGACTATCAGAGTGTTGATGAAACACTGACAATGCATCGGGATTTAGTACAACAGTCACCATGCGCACTTTCCTCCATGGGAGTAATGTCTCAAACAGTCTACGCTTTGATCGTTCCCTGGAAGACCAGTAGTAGTTTCCGATGCACATCTGGAGTCATTCTGTAATCTGTGGACCTTCAAAATGTTGATGAAACACAGAAATTGCATCGGGAGTGAATACAACAGTCACCATACGCACTTTCCTCCATGGGAGTAATGTCTCAAACAGTCTACGCTTTGTTCGTCCCTGGAAGACCAGTGGTAGTTTCCGATGCACATCTGAAGGCATTCTGTAATCTGTGGACTATCAGAGTGTTTAAGAAACACAGAAATTGCATCAGGTTTGAATACAGCAGTCACCATGCGCACTTTCCTCCATAGAAGTAATGTCTCAAAGAGACTACGCTTTGATCTTTCGCTTGAAGACCAATAGTAGTTACCGATGTACATCTGGAGGCATTCTGTAATCTGTGGACTATCAGAGTGTTGATGAAACACAGAAATTGCCTCGGGATTGAATACAACAGTCACCATGCGCACATTCCTCCATGGGAATAATGTTTCAAACAGTCTATTTTTGATCGTACCTTGGAAGACCAGAAGTAGTTTCCGATGCATATCTTGAGGCATTCTGTAATCTGTGGACTATCAGAATGTTCATGAAACACAGAAATTGTAACGGGATTGAATACAAAAGCCACCATGCGCACTTTCCTCCATGGGAGTAATGTCTCAGACAGTCTACGCTTTGATAGTTTCCAGGAAGACCAGTAGCAGTTTCCGATGCACATCTGGAGGCATTCTGTAATCTGTGGGCTCTCAGAGTGTTTATGAAACACAGAAAATGCATCGGGATTGAGTACAACACTCACCATGCGCACTTTGCTCCATGGGAGTAACGTATCTAACAGTCTACGCTTTGATCGTTCCCTGGAAGACCAGTAGTAGTTTCCGATGCACATCTGGAGTCATTCTGTAATCTGTGGACATTCAAAGTGTTGATGAAACACAGAAATTGCATCGGGAGTGAATACAACAGTCACCATCCGCACTTTCCTCCATGGGAGTAATTCTCAACAGGCTACGCTCTGAATTTTCCCTGGAAAACAAGTAGTAGTTTCCGATGCACATCTGGAGACAATCTGTAATCTGTGGACTAACAGAGTGTTGATGAAACGCAGAAATTGCATCGGGATTGAATACAACAGTCACCATGCGCACTTTCCTCCATGGGAGTAATGTCTCAAACAGTCTACGCATTGATCGTCCCTGGAAGACCAGTGGTAGTTTCCGATGCACATCTGGAGGCATTCTGTAATCTGTGGACTGTCAGAGTGTTGAAGAAACACAGAAATTGCATCGGGATTGAATACAACAGTCACCATGAGCAATTTCCTCCATGGGAGTAATGTCTCAAACAGTCTACGCTTTGATCGTTCCCTGGAAGACCAGTAGTAGTTTCCGATGCACATCTGGTGGCATTCTGTAATCTGTGGACGATCAGAGTGCTGATGAAACACAGAAATTGCATCGGGATTGAATACAACAGTCACCATGCGCAAGTTCCTCCATGGGAGAAATGTCTCAAAATGTCTACGATTTGATCGTTCCCTTGGAGACCAGTAGTAGTTTCCGATGCACATCTGGAGACAATGTGTAATCTGTGGACAATCAGAGTGTTGATGAAACACAGAAATTGCCTCGGGATTGAATACAACAATCACCATGCGCACTTTCCACCATGGGAGTAATGTTTGAAAGAGTCTACGCTCGGATCGTTAACTGGAAGACCAGTAGTAGTTTACGATGCACATCCGGAGGCATTCTGTATTCTGTGAACTGTCAGACTGTTGATGAAAAACAGAAATTGCATCGGGATTGAATATAACAGGCACCATGCGCACTTTCCTCCATGGGATTAATGTCTCAAACAATCTATTCTTTGATCTACCCTGAAGACCAGAAGTAGTTTCCCATGCACATTAGGAGGCATTCTGTAATCTGCGGACTATCAGAGTGTTGATGAAACACAGAAATTGCATCGGGATTGAATACAACAGTCACAATGCGCACTTTCCTCCATGGGAGTAATGTCTCAAACAGTCTACGCTTTGATTTTTCCCTGGAAGACCAGTTGTAGTTTCCCATGCACATCTGGAGGCGTTCTGTAATCTGTGGACTATCAGAGTGTTGATGAAACACAGAAATTGCATAGGGATTGAATACAACATGCACCATGCGCACTATTCTCCATGGTAGTAATGTCACAAACAGTCTAATCTTTGATCTACCCTGGAAGACTAGAAGTAGTTTCCGATGCACATCTGGAGGCATTCTGTAATCTCTGGACTATCAGACTGTTGATTAAACACATAAATTGCATCGGGATTGAATACAACAGTCACCATGCGCACTTTCCTCTATGGGAGTATTGTCTCAAACTGTCAACGCTTTGATAGTTCCCTGGAAGACCAGTAGTAGTTTCCGATATATATCTGGAGGCATTCTGTAATCTCTGCACTATCAGACTGTCTATTAAACACAGAAATTGTATCGGGATTGAATACAACAGTCAGCATGCCCACGTTCCTCTATGGGAGTAATGTCTCAAACTGTCTACGCTTTGATCGTTCCCTGGAAGACCAGTAGTAGTTTCCGATGCACATCTGGAGACATACTGTAATCTGTTGACTATCAGACTGTTCATGAAACACAGAAATTGCATCGATATTGAATACAACATGCACCATGCGCACTATCCTCCATGGTAGTAATGTTACACACAGTCTATTCTTTGATCTACCCTGGAAGACCAGAAGTAGTTTCCGATGCTCATCTGAAGGCATTCTGTAATCTGTGGACTATCAGAATGTTGATGAAACGCAGAAATTGCAACGGGATTGAATATAAAAGCCACCATGCGCACTTTCCTCCATGGGAGTAATGTCTCAGACATTCTACGCTTTGATCGTTTCCAGGAAAACCAGTAGTAGTGTCCGATGCACATCTAGAGGCATTCTGTGATCTGTGGACTATCAGAGTGTTGATGAAACACTGACAATGCATCGGGATTTAGTACAACAGTCACCATGCGCACTTTCCTCCATGGGAGTAATGTCTCAAACAGTCTACGCTTTGATCGTTCCCTGGAAGACCAGTAGTAGTTTCCGATGCACATCTGGAGTCATTCTGTAATCTGTGGACCTTCAAAATGTTGATGAAACACAGAAATTGCATCGGGAGTGAATACAACAGTCACCATACGCACTTTCCTCCATGGGAGTAATGTCTCAAACAGTCTACGCTTTGATCGTCCCTGGAAGACCAGTGGTAGTTTCCGATGCACATCTGAAGGCATTCTGTAATCTGTGGACTATCAGAGTGTTTAAGAAACACAGAAATTGCATCAGGTTTGAATACAGCAGTCACCATGCGCACTTTCCTCCATAGAAGTAATGTCTCAAAGAGACTACGCTTTGATCTTTCGCTTGAAGACCAATAGTAGTTACCGATGCACATCTGGAGGCATTCTGTAATCTGTGGACTATCAGAGTGTTGATGAAACACAGAAATTGCCTCGGGATTGAATACAACAGTCACCATGCGCACATTCCACCATGGGAATAATGTTTCAAACAGTCTATTTTTGATCGTACCTTGGAAGACCAGAAGTAGTTTCCGATGCATATCTTGAGGCATTCTGTAATCTGTGGACTATCAGAGTGCTGATGAAACACAGAAATTGCATCGTAATTGAATACAACAGTCACCATGTGCACTTCCCTACATTGGAGTAATGTCTCTAACAGTCTACAATTTGATCGTTCCCTGGAAGACCAGTAGTAGTTTCCGATGCACATCTGGAGACAATCTGTAATCTGTGGACTATCAGAGTGTTAATGAAACACAGAAATTGCATCGGGATTGAATACATCAGTCACCATGCGCACTTTCCTCCATGGGAGTAATGTCTCAAAGAGTCTACGCTTTGATCGTCCCTGGAAGACCAGTGGTAGTTTCCGATGCACATCTGGGGGCATTCTGTAATCTGTGGAGTATCAGAGGGTTGATGAAGCACAGAAATTGCATCGGAATTAAGTACAGGAGTTACCATGCGCACTTTCCTGCATGGGAGTAATGTATATAACAGTCTACGCTTTGATCGTTCCCTGGAAGACCAGTAAAAGTGTCCCATGCACATCTGAAGGCATTCTGTAATCTGTGGACTATCAGGGTGTTGATGAAACACATAAATTGCATCGGGACTGAATACAAAAGTAACCATGCGCACATTCCTCCATGTGAGTAATGTTTCAAACAGTCTATTATTGATCGTACCCTTTAAGACCAGAAGTAGTTTCCCACGCACATCTGAAGGCATTCTGTAATCTGTGGACTATCATAATGTTCATGAAACACAGAAATTGTAACGGGATTGAATACAAAAGCCACCATGCGCACTTTCCTCCATGAGAGTAATGTCTCAGACAGTCTACGCTTTGATCGTTTCCAGGAAGACCAGTAGTAGTTTCCGATGCACATCTGGAGGCATTCTGTAATCTGTGGGCTCTCAGAGTGTTTATGAAACACAGAAAATGCATCGGGATTGAGTACAACACTCACCATGCGCACTTTGCTCCATGGGAGTAACGTATATAACAGTCTACGCTTTGATCGTTTCCTGGAAGACCAGTAGTAGTTTCCGATGCACATCTGGAGTCATTCTGTAATCTGTGGACCTTCAAAGTGTTGATGAAACACAGAAATTGCATCGGGAGTGAATACAACAGTCACCATCCGCACTTTCCTCCATGGGAGTAATTCTCAACAGGCTACGCTTTGATCGTTCCCTGGAAAACCAGTAGTAGTTTCCGATGCACATCTGGAGACAATCTGTAATCTGTGGACTAACAGAGTGTTGATGAAACACAGAAATTGCATCGGGATTGAATACAACAGTCACCATGCGCACTTTCCTCCATGGGAGTAATGTCTCAAACAGTCTACGCATTGATCGTCCCTGGAAGACCAGTGGTAGTTTCCGATGCACATCTGGAGGCATTCTGTAATCTGTGTACTATCAGAGTGTTGATGAAACACAGAAATTGCATCGGAATTCAATACATCAGTCACCATGCGCACTTTCCTCCATGGGAGTAATGTCTCAAAGAGTCTACGCTTTGATCGTCCCTTGAAGACCAGTGGTAGTTTCCGATGCACATCTGGGGGCATTCTGTAATCTGTGGAGTATCAGAGGGTTGATGAAGCACAGAAATTGCATCGGAATTGAATACAGGAGTTACCATGCGCACTTTCCTCCATGGGAGTAATGTATATAACAGTCTACGCTTTGATCGTTCCCTGGAAGACCAGTAAAAGTTTCCGATGCACATCTGAAGGCATTCTGTAATCTGTGGACTATCAGAATGTTCATGAAACACAGAAATTGTAACGGGATTGAATACAAAAGCCACCATGCGCACTTTCCTCCATGGGAGTAATGTCTCAGACAGTCTACGCTTTGATAGTTTCCAGGAAGACCAGTAGCAGTTTCCGATGCACATCTGGAGGCATTCTGTAATCTGTGGGCTCTCAGAGTGTTTATGAAACACAGAAAATGCATCGGGATTGAGTACAACACTCACCATGCGCACTTTGCTCCATGGGAGTAACGTATCTAACAGTCTACGCTTTGATCGTTCCCTGGAAGACCAGTAGTAGTTTCCGATGCACATCTGGAGTCATTCTGTAATCTGTGGACATTCAAAGTGTTGATGAAACACAGAAATTGCATCGGGAGTGAATACAACAGTCACCATCCGCACTTTCCTCCATGGGAGTAATTCTCAACAGGCTACGCTCTGAATTTTCCCTGGAAAACAAGTAGTAGTTTCCGATGCACATCTGGAGACAATCTGTAATCTGTGGACTAACAGAGTGTTGATGAAACGCAGAAATTGCATCGGGATTGAATACAACAGTCACCATGCGCACTTTCCTCCATGGGAGTAATGTCTCAAACAGTCTACGCATTGATCGTCCCTGGAAGACCAGTGGTAGTTTCCGATGCACATCTGGAGGCATTCTGTAATCTGTGGACTGTCAGAGTGTTGAAGAAACACAGAAATTGCATCGGGATTGAATACAACAGTCACCATGAGCAATTTCCTCCATGGGAGTAATGTCTCAAACAGTCTACGCTTTGATCGTTCCCTGGAAGACCAGTAGTAGTTTCCGATGCACATCTGGAGGCATTCTGTAATCTGTGGACGATCAGAGTGCTGATGAAACACAGAAATTGCATCGGGATTGAATACAACAGTCACCATGCGCAAGTTCCTCCATGGGAGAAATGTCTCAAACTGTCTACGATTTGATCGTTCCCTTGGAGACCAGTAGTAGTTTCCGATGCACATCTGGAGGCATTCTGTAATCTGTGGACTATCAGAGTGTTGATGAAACACAGAAATTGCATCGGGACTGAATACAACAGTCACCATGCGCACTTTCCTCATGGGTGTAATGTCTCAGACAGTCTACGCTTTGATCGTCCCCTGGGAGACCAGTAGTAGTTTCCGATGCACATCTGGAGACAATGTGTAATCTGTGGACAATCAGAGTGTTGATGAAACACAGAAATTGCCTCGGGATTGAATACAACAATCACCATGCGCACTTTCCACCATGGGGGTAATGTCTGAAAGAGTCTACGCTCGGATCGTTCCCTGGAAGACCAGTAGTAGTTTACGATGCACATCCGGAGGCATTCTGTATTCTGCGAACTGTCAGACTGTTGATGAAAAACAGAAATTGCATCGGGATTGAATATAACAGGCACCATGCGCACTTTCCTCCATGGGATTAATGTCTCAAACAATCTATTCTTTGATCTACCCTGAAGAAAAGAAGTAGTTTCCCATGCACATTAGGAGGCATTCTGTAATCTGCGGACTATCAGAGTGTTGATGAAACACAGAAATTGCATCGGGATTGAATACAACAGTCACAATGCGCACTTTCCTCCATGGGAGTAATGTCTCAAACAGTCTACGCTTTGATTTTTCCCTGGAAGACCAGTTGTAGTTTCCCATGCACATCTGGAGGCGTTCTGTAATCTGTGGACTATCAGAGTGTTGATGAAACACAGAAATTGCATAGGGATTGAATACAACATGCACCATGCGCACTATTCTCCATGGTAGTAATGTCACAAACAGTCTAATCTTTGATCTACCCTGGAAGACCAGAAGTAGTTTCCGATGCACATCTGGAGGCATTCTGTAATCTCTGGACTATCAGACTGTTGATTAAACACATAAATTGCATCGGGATTGAATACAACAGTCACCATGCGCACTTTGCTCTATGGGAGTATTGTCTCAAACTGTCAACGCTTTGATAGTTCCCTGGAAGACCAGTAGTAGTTTCCGATTTATATCTGGAGGCATTCTGTAATCTCTGCACTATCAGACTGTCTATTAAACACAGAAATTGTATCGGGATTGAATACAACAGTCAGCATGCCCACGTTCCTCTATGGGAGTAATGTCTCAAACTGTCTACGCTTTGATCGTTCCCTGGAAGACCAGTAGTAGTTTCCGATGCACATCTGGAGACATACTGTAATCTGTTGACTATCAGACTGTTCATGAAACACAGAAATTGCATCGATATTGAATACAACATGCACCATGCGCACTATCCTCCATGGTAGTAATGTCACACACAGTCTATTCTTTGATCTACCCTGGAAGACCAGAAGTAGTTTCCGATGCACATCTGAAGGCATTCTGTAATCTGTGGACTATCAGAATGTTGATGAAACGCAGAAATTGCAACGGGATTGAATATAAAAGCCACCATGCGCACTTTCCTCCATGGGAGTAATGTCTCAGACATTCTACGCTTTGATCGTTTCCAGGAAAACCAGTAGTAGTGTCCGATGCACATCTAGAGGCATTCTGTGATCTGTGGACTATCAGAGTGTTGATGAAACACTGACAATGCATCGGGATTTAGTACAACAGTCACCATGCGCACTTTCCTCCATGGGAGTAATGTCTCAAACAGTCTACGCTTTGATCGTTCCCTGGAAGACCAGTAGTAGTTTCCGATGCACATCTGGAGTCATTCTGTAATCTGTGGACCTTCAAAATGTTGATGAAACACAGAAATTGCATCGGGAGTGAATACAACAGTCACCATACGCACTTTCCTCCATGGGAGTAATGTCTCAAACAGTCTACGCTTTGTTCGTCCCTGGAAGACCAGTGGTAGTTTCCGATGCACATCTGAAGGCATTCTGTAATCTGTGGACTATCAGAGTGTTTAAGAAACACAGAAATTGCATCAGGTTTGAATACAGCAGTCACCATGCGCACTTTCCTCCATAGAAGTAATGTCTCAAAGAGACTACGCTTTGATCTTTCGCTTGAAGACCAATAGTAGTTACCGATGCACATCTGGAGGCATTCTGTAATCTGTGGACTATCAGAGTGTTGATGAAACACAGAAATTGCCTCGGGATTGAATACAACAGTCACCATGCGCACATTCCTCCATGGGAATAATGTTTCAAACAGTCTATTTTTGATCGTACCTTGGAAGACCAGAAGTAGTTTCCGATGCATATCTTGAGGCATTCTGTAATCTGTGGACTATCAGAGTGCTGATGAAACACAGAAATTGCATCGTAATTGAATACAACAGTCACCATGTGCACTTCCCTACATTGGAGTAATGTCTCTAACAGTCTACAATTTGATCGTTCCCTGGAAGACCAGTAGTAGTTTCCGACGCACATCTGGAGACAATCTGTAATCTGTGGACTATCAGAGTGTTAATGAAACACAGAAATTGCATCGGGATTGAATACATCAGTCACCATGCGCACTTTCCTCCATGGGAGTAATGTCTCAAAGAGTCTACGCTTTGATCGTCCCTGGAAGACCAGTGGTAGTTTCCGATGCACATCTGGGGGCATTCTGTAATCTGTGGAGTATCAGAGGGTTGATGAAGCACAGAAATTGCATCGGAATTAAATACAGGAGTTACCATGCGCACTTTCCTGCATGGGAGTAATGTATATAACAGTCTACGCTTTGATCGTTCCCTGGAAGACCAGTAAAAGTTTCCCATGCACATCTGAAGGCATTCTGTAATCTGTGGACTATCAGGGTGTTGATGAAACACATAAATTGCATCGGGACTGAATACAAAAGTAACCATGCGCACATTCCTCCATGTGAGTAATGTTTCAAACAGTCTATTATTGATTGTACCCTTTAAGACCAGAAGTAGTTTCCCACGCACATCTGAAGGCATTCTGTAATCTGTGGACTATCATAATGTTCATGAAACACAGAAATTGTAACGGGATTGAATACAAAAGCCACCATGCGCACTTTCCTCCATGAGAGTAATGTCTCAGACAGTCTACGCTTTGATCGTTTCCAGGAAGACCAGTAGTAGTTTCCGATGCACATCTGGAGGCATTCTGTAATCTGTGGGCTCTCAGAGTGTTTATGAAACACAGAAAATGCATCGGGATTGAGTACAACACTCACCATGCGCACTTTGCTCCATGGGAGTAACGTATATAACAGTCTACGCTTTGATCGTTTCCTGGAAGACCAGTAGTAGTTTCCGATGCACATCTGGAGTCATTCTGTAATCTGTGGACCTTCAAAGTGTTGATGAAACACAGAAATTGCATCGGGAGTGAATACAACAGTCACCATCCGCACTTTCCTCCATGGGAGTAATTCTCAACAGGCTACGCTTTGATCGTTCCCTGGAAAACCAGTAGTAGTTTCCGATGCACATCTGGAGACAATCTGTAATCTGTGGACTAACAGAGTGTTGATGAAACACAGAAATTGCATCGGGATTGAATACAACAGTCACCATGCGCACTTTCCTCCATGGGAGTAATGTCTCAAACAGTCTACGCATTGACCGTCCCTGGAAGACCAGTGGTAGTTTCCGATGCACATCTGGAGGCATTCTGTAATCTGTGGACTATCAGAGTGTTGATGAAACACTGACAATGCATCGGGATTTAGTACAACAGTCACCATGCGCACTTTCTTAAATGGGAGTAATGTCTCAAACAGTCTACGCTTTGATCGTTCCCTGGAAGACCAGTAGTAGTTTCCGATGCACATCTGGAGACAATCTGTAATCTGTATACTATCAGAGTGTTGATGAAACACAGAAATTGCATCGGGATTGAATACAACAGTCACCATACGCACTTTCCTCCATGGGAGTAATGTCTCAAACAGTCTACGCTTTGTTCGTCCCTGGAAGACCAGTTGTAGTTTCCGATGCACATCTGAAGGCATTCTGTAATCTGTGGACTATCAGAGTGTTTAAGAAACACAGAAATTGCATCAGGTTTTAATACAGCAGTCACCATGCGCACTTTCCTCCATAGAAGTAATGTCTCAAAGAGACTACGCTTTGATCGTTCGCTTGAAGACCAGTAGTAGTTACCGATGCACATCTGGAGGCATTCTGTAATCTGTGGACTATCAGAGTGCTGATGAAACACAGAAATTGCATCGTAATTGAATACAACAGTCACCATGTGCACTTTCCTACATTGGAGTAATGTCTCTAACAGTCTACGCTTTGATCGTTCCCTGGAAGACCAGTAGTAGTTTCCGATGCACATCTGGAGACATTCTGTAATCTGTGGACTATCTGAGTGTTAATGAAACACAGAAATTGCATCGGGATTGAATACATCAGTCACCATGCGCACTTTCCTCCATGGGAGTAATGTCTCAAAGAGTCTACGCATTGATCGTCCCTGGAAGACCAGTGGTAGTTTCCGATGCACATCTGGAGTCATTCTGTAATCTGTGGACCTTCAAAGTGTTGATGAAACACAGAAATTGCATCGGGAGTGAATACAACAGTCACCATCCGCACTTTCCTCCATGGGAGTAATTCTCAACAGGCTACGCTTTGATCGTTCCCTGGAAAACCAGTAGTAGTTTCCGATGCACATCTGGGGACAATCTGTAATCTGTGGACTAACAGAGTGTTGATGAAACACAGAAATTGCATCTGGATTGAATACAACAGTCACCATGCGCACTTTCCTCCATGGGAGTAATTTCTCTAACAGTCTACGCTTTGATCGTTCCCTGGAAGACCAGTAGTAGTTTCCGATGCACATCTGGAGGAATTCTGTATTCTGTGAACTGTGAGACTGTTGATGAAAAACAGAAATTGCATCGGGATTGAATATAACAGGCACCATGCGCACTTTCCTACATGGGATTAATGTCTCAAACAATCTATTCTTTGATCTACCCTGAAGACCAGAAGTAGTTTCCCATGCACATCTGGAGGCATTCTGTAATCTGCGGACTATCAGAGTGTTGATGAAACACAGAAATTGCATCGGGATTGAATACAACAGTCACAATGCGCACTTTACACCATGGGAGTAATGTCTCAAACAGTCTACGCTTTGATTGTTCCCTTGAAGACCAGTAGTAGTTTCCCATGCACATCTGGAGGCGTTCTGTAATCTGTGGACTATCAGAGTGTTGATGAAACACAGAAATTGCATAGGGATTGAATACAACATGCACCATGCGCACTATTCTCCATGGTAGTAATGTCACAAACAGTCTAACCTTTGATCTACCCTGGAAGACCTGAAGTAGTTTCCGATGCACATCTGGAGGCATTCTGTAATCTCTGGACTATCAGACTGTTGATTAAACACATAAATTGCATCGGGATTGAATACAACAATCACCATGCGCACTTTCCTCTATGGGAGTATTCTCTCAAACTGTCAACGCTTTGATAATCCCCTGGAAGACCAGTAGTAGTTTCCGATATATATCTGGAGGCATTCTGTAGTCTCTGCACTATCAGACTGTTGAATAGACACAGAAATTGTATAGGGATTGAATACAACAGTCAGCATGCCCACGTTCCCCTATGGGAGTAATGTCTCAAACTGTCTACGCTTTGATCGTTTCCTGGAAGACCAGTAGTAGTTTCCGATGCACATCTGGAGACATACTGTGATCTGTTGACTATCAGACTGTTCATGAAACACAGAAATTGCATCGATATTGAATACAACATGCACCATGCGCACTATCCTCCATGGTATTAATGTCACACACAGTCTATTCTTTGATCTACCCTGGAAGACCAGAAGTAGTTTCCGATGCACATCTGAAGGCATTCTGTAATCTGTGGCCTATCAGAATGTTGATGAAACACAGAAATTGCAACGGGATTGAATATAAAAGCCACCATGCGCACTTTCCTCCATGGGAGTAATGTCTCAGACATTCTACGCTTTGATCGTTTCCAGGAAAACCAGTAGTAGTTTCCGATGCACATCTAGAGGCATTCTGTAATCTGTGGACTATCAGAGTGTTGATGAAACACTGACAATGCATCGGGATTGAGTACAACAGTCACCATGCGCACTTTCCTCCATGGGAGTAATGTCTCAAACAGTCTACGCTTTGATCGTTCCCTGGAAGACCAGTAGTAGTTTCCGATGCACATCTGGAGTCATTCTGTAATCTGTGGACCTTCAAAGTGTTGATGAAACACAGAAATTGCATCGGGAGTGAATACAACACTCACCATACGCACTTTCCTCCATGGGAGTAATTCTCAAACAGGCTACGCTCTGATCGTTCCCTGGAAGACCAGTAGTAGTTTCCGATGCACATCTGGAGACAATCTGTAATCTGTATACTATCAGAGTATTGATGAGACACAGAAATTGCATCGGGATTGAATACAAAAGTCACCATACGCACTTTCCTCCATGGGAGTAATGTCTCAAACAGTCTACGCTTTGTTCGTCCCTGGAAGACCAGTGGTAGTTTCCGATGCACATGTGAAGGCATTCTGTAATCTGTGGACTATCAGAGTGTTTAAGAAACACAGAAATTG
Source organism: Schistocerca gregaria (assembly GCF_023897955.1). Taxonomy (NCBI): domain Eukaryota; kingdom Metazoa; phylum Arthropoda; class Insecta; order Orthoptera; family Acrididae; genus Schistocerca; species Schistocerca gregaria. The sequence continues at coordinate 2,174,900 of NW_026061764.1, read as the reverse complement.
CATCAGGTTTGAATACAGCAGTCACCATGCGCACTTTCCTTCATGGGAGTAATGACTCAAACAGTGTACGCTTTGATCGTTCCCTGGAGGACCAGTAGTAGTTTCCGATGCACATCTGGAGGCATTCTGTAATCTGTGGACTATCAGAGTGTTGATGAAACACAGAAATTGCATAGGGATTGAATACAACATGCACCATGTGCACTTTCCTCCATGGGGGTAATGTCTCAGACA